>NW_022631055.1:9544071-9925586 GCF_010015895.1 Lontra canadensis
GCCATGGTCGCCAAACTGTGGAAAGAACCAAGATGCCCTTCAATGGACGAATGGATAAGGAAGATGTGGTCCATATAGACTATGGAGTATTATGCCTCCATCAGAAAGGATGAATACCCAACTTTTGTAGCAACATGGATGGGACTGGAAGAGATTATGCTAAGTGAAATAAGTCAAGCAGAGAGAGTCAGTTATCATATGGTTTCACTGATTTGTGGAGCATAACAAACAGCATGGAGGACAAGGGGAGATGGAGAGGAGAAAGGAGTTGAGGGAAATTGGAAGGGGAAGTGAACCATGAGAGACTATGGACTCTGAAAAACAATCTGAGGGGTCTGAAGCGGGGGGGCGGGAGGTTGGGGGAACCAGGTGGTGGGTATTGGAGAAGGCACGGATTGCATGGAGCACTGGGTGTGGTGCAAACCCAACGAATACTGTTATGCTGAAAATGAAAAAAAAATTAAAGAAATAATTAAAATTCTACATAGCATTTTCCAGAAAACAGAAGACAAGGGAACATTTCCCAACTCATTCTATGAAGCCAATATTACCCTGATACCAAAACCAGACTAAGGCAGTATAAAAAAAAAGAGAAAACTAATATCCTTCATGATTACATATGCAAAAATGATTAGCTATATTGGCTCAATATCCAAAAACCAATCAATATAATCAACCAAATTAAAAGGCTAGGGAAGAAAAAAAATCACATGATCCTTTCAACTGACACAGAAAAATTCAATACCAATTCATGGTAAAAATTCTCAGCACATTAGGAATATGAGACCTTCCTCAACTTGATTTTTTTAATTCTATAAAAAAATTACAGCTAATATTATACTTAGTGGTAAGAGATTGAAACTTTCCCCAAAGATCTGATATGGGTTAAAGATGTCCACTCTCACTACAGCTGTTCAACATAGTACTGAAAGTTCTAGCCAGCACATGGTAAGACAAGGAAATACAAGGCATACAGATCACAAAGGAAGAATGAAAACTTTCCCTATCTGGAGAAGACATGATGGTCTACTAGAAATCCCAAGAAATCAAGAACAACAAAAAATTCTTAGAACTAGTAAATGAGCTCAATAAGGTCAGAGAATAGAAGATCAACCTAAAAAAAATTAGCCATATTTCTATATACTAGCAATGAACATGTGGAAACCGAAATTAAAAACATAAAAGCATTAAGCAATTGCTTAGAAAAACAAAATACAAAACATGTGCAAGACTTGTATATTGAAAATTACAACAGCAGATAAATCAGAGATGTAAATAGATGGAAAGTATTCAATATTTATGGATGGAAGGTTCAACATAGTAAATATGTCAATTCTACTTAAATTGATATACAGGTTTAATGCAATTTCAATCAAAATCCCAGCAATATTTTTGTAGACACAGACATGGTTATTCTAAAATTTATATGAAAAGGCGAAGAAACTATACCTAAAACAATTTTTTAAAAATATATATATTTTTAATTTATTTGACAGAGAGAGATCACAAGTAGGCAGAGAGGCAGGCAGAGAGAGAGAGGAGGAGGAAGCAGGCTTCCTGTGGAGCAGAGACCCCAATGCGGGACTTGATCCCAGGACCCTGAGATCATGACCTGAGCCGAAGGTAGAAGCCTAACCCACTGAGCCTCTCAGGCGCCCCATACCTAAAACAATTTTGAAAAAGATTAAAGTAGAGTAATCAGTCTGCCTATTTCAAGACATTACACAGTTACAGTAATCTAGACTATATGGTATTAGTAGAAACAGACACACACAGAAATAAAACAAAATAGAGAACCCAGAAATAGCCCCATATAAGTACAACCACCTAATTTTTAACAAAGATGCAAAAACAATTCAAAACAAGGACAGTCTTTTATTTTATTATTTCATTTTTTAATTTTCATACTGCTGGCATACAATGTTACATTTGTTTCAGGTACACAACATAGTGACTCAACTTCTCAAAATATATGCTCCCTGTAAGTGTAGCTATCTCACTATAGAACATGTCACTATACAACGCTACTTCAATATCATTGGCTATATTCCCTTTGCTATGCTTATTATTCCTCTGACTTATTCATTCCATAACTGGAATCCTATGTCCTCCACTCCACCCCAACTCTGGCAACCAACATAGGTCCCCTGCATAGGTCTGACTCTGCTTTTTGTTTGCTTTCTCATTTGTTTTGTTTTTTAGATTCCACATGAATAAAATCACATAGTATTTATCCTTCTCAGTCTGATTTATCTTACTTATCATAATACCTTCTAGGTCTATCCTTATTGTTGCAAATGGTAAGATCTCATCCTTTTTATGGAGCCATAATAGTCCACTGTATGTATATACCACATCTTCCTAATCTATTAGTCTAACTATGGACACTTAGGTTGCTTCTATATCTTGGCTATTATAAATAATGCTGTAATAAACATAGGCATGAAAATCTTTTCAAATTGGTGTTCTCCTTTTGAGTAAATACCCCATAGTGGAATTACTGGATCATATGGTATTTCTATTTTAATTTTTTGAGGAACCTCTACACTGTTTTCCACAGTGGCTGCACCAGTTTACATTCCCACCAAGGATTCCTTTTTTTGTACATCTTCACCAATACTTGTTATTTCTTGTATTTTTTACTTTTAGTCATCCTGACAGGTATGAGGTAATATCTCATTTAGTTTTTTGATTTGCATTTCCCTGATGGTAAGTGATGTTAAGCAACTTTTCATGGGTCTGTTAGCCATCTGGATATCTTCTTTGGAAAAATATCTGGGGGAGGAGTTTGGCCAATCCAAGGGGATGGTGAGGGAAGTGATATTTATTGACTGTTGTCTGTGTATTATTATTTCCATTGGCCTTATAACGTTAGATGACGGCACGTTTTAGAACAGGAAAAGGCAATAAATATTTGCTGAGCTCCACGGGTTCACAAGGTGTTGAAGTGTTTTTGAGCCAACTCGCTTGACCACTCTTGACCGCAGCCTCAAGCCCCAGATCCCTCCCTCTCCATCCTTCCCAGTAGCATGGTAATCTCAACAAAGGGCCCGAACGCCAGGCTGCTTCTCGGAGACACCAGGGTAAAACCAAGTAGGGGCTGCTGCGGAAATGGCAGGCTTGGGGAGTTTGGTCCTGCGGCCTTGGATTCGAGACCTGGTCCTGGGATCAGATGCACTCTCAAGTCCACAGGCGGTGCAGCTGCTTGAGGTGTTACAGGAGGCTGAGGCTCCGGCCCGTCCCGTCCCATGCCTCTGACCCCTCTGACGTCGCAGCGGCGCTCCTTGTGTGTGACAGGACCCACAGTGTCCGGTGCCTAATGACACGGGAGGCCCTGAATGCCTCGGACTGGGAGGAGAAAGAGTTCGGCTTCCAAGGGACAGAAGGCCGGCTGCTGCTGCTGCAGGACTGTGGGGTCCGCGTACAAGTCGCCGAAGGTGGCGCGCCCGCAGTTCTACCTCCAGGTGGATCGCTTCAGCCTGCTGCCTGCAGAGCAGCACCGGGAATGGGTGATTGGTTGCAACCAGGACCCGGACGTGCAGAAAAAGCTCTTTGACTGTCTGGAGGAGCACCTTTCAGAGTCCATCTCCCCCAGTGCAGGACTTTCACTGTCCCAACTTCTGGATGAAGTGCAAGAAGACCAGGAGCATCGGGGGGCGCTAGTGCATCTGGCTGAGAGCTGTCTGATGCTGGCAGGTCCTTGCACAGCACCCCCCTTCACCCGCTGGACCTCCTCCTGCCATAGGGCCATGGGAAAAGCTGTGTACACTGTCCTCAGCTCATGGCTGCACATCTCTGAGAATGACCAGCGAGTTCTGAGCTCTCTGTGCCCAGGCCCTGAGCTGCCTCCACCAGACCCAGGTTTGCAGGACCTATCGCTGACCCTCATTTCTCCTTCCTCACCTACTTCCTCGGGAACTCCAGCTTTATCCAGCCACGTGTCCTCAGAGGAAAGCGGCACCAGCATCAGCCTTCTGCCTTCCCTGTCCTTGGCTGCTTCAGACCCAGTGCAAAAGGGCAGCGCCCAGGCTGTACCAGCCATCTGTTCAGCCCCTGGCCCCTTGCCCCCTGGCTCCCCACACCCTAGCCATGTTCCCAGTTTCCCACTCCTGAGCTGCACCCCAACTCTGTCACGCCTTGGCTATGTAACCAGTCCACATCAGGCCATTGTGACTAGGGCCCAGAAACCTAGCCTGGAATTCAAGGAGCAAGGGTTGCTCCCCAAGAACTGGCAGCACTCTCCAAGGACAAAAAGCACCCCGGGAGCCCTGGAGTCCAGCCCTGTTTGGGACCCTACAAAGTGGCATCATGATGGTTCTGCCTTCCAATATGGGTATGAGCCACCCTGCACCTCCCTCTGTGCCCAGGTCCAAGCCACTAGGTTCCCTCCCCAGCTCGTGGCCTGGGCCTTGCACTTTCTGATGGAACCACCACCGGATTCTCAGCTAACCCAGGTGTGAGGGATCATGGGGGAGGATATATGCACACAGATCCAGGCCTGGGATAGACAAACACTGCTCCACGCTCTGCTCCTTTAAGTTTTTTTAAAAAATAATCTCATGCAGCAGGAAAAAAAAAAAAAAAAAAACTAGGTTGTTTGGGTTTTTTTGTGTTGAGTTGCATAAGCTCTTTATATACTTCAGATTATTAGGCCCTTATCAGGTATATTATTTGCAAATACCTTCTCCCATTAAGTGAATGTCTTTTTGTTGATGGTTTCCTTCACTGTGCAAAAACCTTTTGATTTTGATTTTAAATAAAGGTGCTGGAGCAACTGGATATCCACAGTCCAAATATGAAACTTACTCAGAAAGTAACTCAAACTGATCATGGGCTAAATACAAGATGTAAAACTATAAAACTTTCAGTAAAAATATAGAAGAAAGTCTTTGAGAATTAGTAAGCTCTATATTAAGAAAAAAATTAATAAATCAATAAAGTCACCAAAATTTAAAACTTTTGCTCTGAGAAACTCTCTTCAGAGAATGAAAAGATAAGCTATAGACTAGGAAAATATATCTGCAAGCCACATGTGTGACAAAGGAATCATATCTAGAATATATAATGAGCTCTCAAAACTCAACACTGAAAAAATTTAATTAGAAATGATCAGAAGACATGAAGAAATATTCATTTTGCTAAAGATAATATAGAGCAAATAAGCACATGAAAAGACGTTCAACAAAACTAAACAATAGGGAAACACAGACAAAACCACAACAAAGTATCACTACACAACTATTAAAACAGCTAAAACTTATAAATGGTGACAATATTAAATGCTGGTGATGATGTGGAGAAACTGTTTCCCTCCTATTATTACTGAAATGAATAATAGAGCTAGCCTGGAAAAGTTTAGCAGTTTCTTAACAAGACAAAACTTAACAAAACAAAAAATAAACACACACTTACCATGTAGCAATTATATTCCTGGGCATTTATCCCAGAGAAATGAAAACTTATGGTCACACAAAAACCTGTAAACTGCTCATAGCAGATTTATTTGTAATGACCCCAAACTGGAAACTACCCTTTAGTGGTAACTGGCTAAACAAACAGGGGTACATCCATATTCTGGAATACTACAGCAATATAAAGAAAGAAACCATTGCTACATGGAACAACTTGGATGAACCTCAAAGAAATAATGCCAAATGAAAAAACGCCAATCTCAAAAGGTCACATACTACATGATTCCATTTATATAAACATTCTCTACATAAGAAAATCAGAGATAGAAAATGGACTTGTGATTGCTAGGAGTTAAGGATATTGGTGGGTAGGGTGTCTGTACAACTATAATGGGGTAGCACAAGGGAGATCTTTGTGATGATAAATAGTTGTACATCTTGACTGTGGTGATGATTACACAAATCTACACAAGTGGCAAAATTACACAGAATTATTTACATAGAGTGAATCAATGTCAAATTTCTGAATTTGATATTATACTATAACTTTATAAGATGTAACCATTAGGAGAAACTCACTGAAGGGTACTTGGGATCTGTCTATATTATCTTTGTAACTTCCTGTAAAGCTATCACTATTTCAGGATAAAAAGTATCAACCAGGGGGCGCCTAGGTGGCTCAGTGGGTTAAGCTGCTGCCTTCAGCTCAGGTCATGATTCCAGGGTCCTGGGATCTAGTCCCCCCGTCGGGCTCTCTGCTCAGCAGGGAGCCTGCTTCCCTCTCACTCTCTCTCCCCGCCTCTTCGCCTATTTGTCATCTCTCTCTATCAAATAAATAAAATAAAATCTTTAAAAAAAAAAAAAGTATCAACCAGTGGGTCACCTGGGTGGCTCAGCTGGTTAGGTGTCTGACTCTTGATTTTGGCTCAGGTCATGCATCTTAAGGTTGTGGGATCAAGCTGGCATGGGGATCTGCACTGGGTGGAACCTGCTTGGAATTTTCTACTCCCTTTCCCTTTGCCCCAGCCCCTGCACTGCACGCATATGCGCATGAGCATGTACATGCACAGGCGCAGGCGCGCTCTCTCTCTCTCTCTCTCCAAAAAAAAAAAAAAGAAAAAGAAAGAAGTATCAACCAATCATCCAAAAAAAAAAAAAAAAAGAAAGGGCGAAATAAAAACAAAGCAAAATCAGATAAACAAAAACTAAGAAAATCCATCATTCATAGGACCTGCACTACAAGAAATGCTTAAAAGAAATTCTTTAGAAACAAACAGCAGATAGAACTGCAAGTCTTACAGGAAGGAAGAATATCATCAATAGTAAATATGTGGATTGTAAAATGCTATTTTTTCCCACTCAGTTTCTTTATAAGACAAATGACTTTTTAAAGCAGTAATTATAACATTGGCTTGTGAGATTTATGATGTATATAAAAATAAAATATATTAAAACAACAATACCAGAGACAAGAGTAGGGCTAAGTGGAGTTATACTGCTGCAAGTTTCTTACATCTTACATGACGTAGTACAAAGTTAACTTTTAGCAGACTGGTGACAATGATTCAATCATGAGAGCAACCACTGAAAATATAATGCAAAAAGGCATACCTAAAAAGCCTACTGAAATTTAAATGGGATGAAATGAAATATTTAAAAATATTCAATTTACCCAAAAGAAGGCAGGAAATGAGAAACAGAGGAAAGAAAAGGACAAATAGTAAAATGGCATACCTAAATCTAACTCCATAAATTATTAAACATACAGAACCAAACACTACAATTAAAAGACAGACTATGAGAATGGATTAAAGAGGAACTTCTTAAAGAGATACTACAGATAGTTTGAAAGTAAAAGACTGAAAACATACACGCTACATGCAAATACAGCAAAAGAAAGCTGAAGGAGTTGTATCAATATCAAAGTAAATGTCAAATAACTACCATATGAGATAGAGATGCACACTGAAAAATTATTAAAATTTGTCAATTCATCAGAAAGATATGACAATCCCAAATGTGTATGTATTTAAAGTTTCAAACTACATGAATAAAACTGATAAAACTAAAGGGAGAAATGGACAAAGCCACTAGGCAAAAAAATCTCTAAAGACACTGCACATCTATAATAGAATAAAACCAACCATCTTGACTAATGAACATTTATAAATACTATCTAACAACTGCAAATTACACATTCTTTTCAAGCGTGCATGAAATGTGCACCAAGATACATGCTGGGACATAACACAAATCTCAGCACATTTCAAAAGATGAAAGTGTTACAGGCTATGTTTTCTGACATAAATAGTAGTAAATTAGGTAACAAGGATTCTTTTAAAATCCTAAAATACTTACAAATTAAACATTTCAAAAATGAATCGAGGGAAAAAGTCACAAGAGAAAAAAATATTCTGAATTCAATAACAATGAAAGTATTACCTATCAAGATTTTGATTCAGCTAAACTAATGCTTAGAGGAATTTTAGATGTCTACATGGAAAGAGAAGAAAGGCTTAAAAATCAATTAAGTTTCCACCTTAAGCTAGAAAAAGAAATACAAATTAAACTCAAAGTAAGTTGAAGAAAATAAAGTTCAAAGCAGATATCAATGAAATAGAAAACAAAGAACAGGGAAAAACAAAAAAACCAACAAACCCAAAATCTGATTCTTTTAAGAGTTATGATATACCCTGAACAAGACTTATCAAGAAAGACGTGAGGAAAAAAACACAAATTATATCTAAAATGAAAGAAGGAACACCTTTAGATTCTACAGGCGTTAAAAAAATGTTAAGGGAATATTACGAAACATGTTTTGTCAATATGTTAGAAAACACTGATAAAATGACAAATTCGTTGAAAAACACAACTTTTCAAAATCAGCATGATGAAACAGAAGATCTCTATGCTGATTACAGAACAGAATTTCTCATCAAACTTTTCCTACAAACAAAACTACAGGCTCAGATAAGTTTCACTGGTGTATTCCATCAAACGTTTAAAGAAGAAATAGTACCACCCATATCAAAGCACCATCAGAACATCCAGGAGTTAAAAATAGAGCTACCTTATGACCCAGCAATTGCACTACTGGGTATTTAGCCCAAAGATACAGATGTAGTGAAAAGAAGGGGCACATGCACCCCAATATTCATAGCAGCAATGCCCACAGTAGCCAAACTGTGGAAGGAGCCAAGATACCCTTCGACAGACGATGTGGTCCATATAAACAATGGAATACTACTCAGGCATCAGAAAGCATGAATATCTACCATTTGCACTGACATGGATGGAACTGGAGGGGATTATGCTAAGTGAAATAAATCAAGCAGAGAAAGACAATTATCATACGGTTTCACTCATATGTGGAACATAAGGAATAGCACAGAGGACATTAGGGGAAGGAAGGAAAAACTGAAGGAGGGGAAATCAGAGGGGGAGACAAACCATGAGAGACTATGGACTCTGGGAAACTGAGGGTTTTAGAGGGGAGAAGGGTAGGGAGATGGGGTAAGCTGGTGATGGGTATTAAGGAAGGCACGTGTTGTAATGAATATTGGGTGTTATACATAAATAAGGAACCAATGAACACTACGTTAAGAAAGAAGAAGAACATACAGGAGGAAGGGATACTTTCAAATCATTTTATGAGGCCAGCATAATCCTGATGCCAAAGCCTAGCAAGGGCATTAAAAGAAAATAAAATCATAGAGCAGTATCTTCCATGACCTTAGACTGAAAAATCCTTGACAAAATATAAAGAACTGCTATTTTTGCTAATATTAATGACTGAATTATAGTTACTTGAAATACAAGATTAAACTGCTTTGTTTCCAGGGCACCTGGGCTAAGTGAGTTAAGCCTCTGCCTTCAGCTCAGGTCATGATCTCAGGGTCCTGGGCTCGGCTCTCTGCTCAGCAGGGAGTCAGCTTCTCTCTCTCTCTCTCTCTCTCTCTCTCTCTCTGCCTGCCTCTCTGTCTACTTGTGATTTCTGTCAGTCAAATAGATAAATAAAATCTTAAAAAAAAAAAAAACTGCTTTGTTTCCTTACAAAGGAATCCCACAGACCCCGCATTTAGAAGATAGAGGGCTGTATCACCCTTTGTGGAAGGATAAATGTGAACACAGCCTGAGCTCTGAAAAGCAAGGCCTTGCATTAGAATGGGCCTCCAGATCAGTCCATAACAATCACATCCCCTAGGCCTTCCTTATCACCAGTCTGGAACAAAGCTGCCAAGGGAACTGGTGAAAATCTCAGAGACACAGTATTATTGGCCACTCAATAAATACGTGTTTAATTCATTAATTAATCGGCTAATCCAGAATTAGTAAAATCCAAGTAATGGCAACTGCCCTAATTGAAGGTGTGCTCCTCAAGTGGGGTATTAATGCCATGCTGGACAGGGCACTCTGGGAAGGCTCACACTTCCTAAGACATTCTGTATCCAGGCCCTATATTTCAGGAGCAACTCAACTCAGTATGTCATCAGAAAATAAATATAAACAAAAACAAAACACACCCTCACCCATTTCCATACTCCCTGTTGGACTGCGGCGCTACTGGGAGTTCAGGACCGAATATCTAAGCAACGTGTTCAGAAAAACTAGCCTGTCACATAGGACAGCCCACAACAGCAAAATAGCACACTCTCCCTGAAACCACACATAGCTATTGTCTTAATCAACAACCTCCTAAAGGGGTTCACACATCCCAAGAGATAAAGAAGATATCTGCTGAAATACATACAACCTCTATTTCTTTTTTATTTCATCTTTAAAAAGGACTAAGAATGAAATTAAGCAATACTCAGGCAAATGAAAATAAGCAATGTTTAGTAAGTGGACTGACAATCAAATACCTATGTAACAAACACATACTGGGGGTCCATGCACATTTTTTATGAATAAGGATGTGAGATCAAAACAAGATCAGAGGCCCATGGTTTGGGGGGGGAACTTCAGAACTGATGCAGCCCCCTCCAAGGCTAAAGGATGGCAAGCTGGTTGGGATTCCCAACCAGCGTTGCTTTATGAGTACTTTACCTTCACAATGTGGGAATCCAATCTGTGACAGAATCTGTTTCAAGGTCAATTTGTTGCTCTTAAGCCCATGCAGTTGAAGCCATTCCTCAGATGAGATGAGACTCTGCCCGGCCAAGTCTGTTTTGGTGTTGCTTTGTCTCTCTTGCCCCTGCAGTTGCTGCTCAGAGATGGTGGAAGATGAGGCTGAGAGCTCCATCTCTGAATTAGGATCTAAGTCACAGAGACCTCCCATAAGAGCAATTGTCAAAATCAGACTTGCTGAAGACTTGGAAACAATCTGAAATCAATAAAGGATAGGTTTAATATTAATTACAGCACAATCATTAAGTGGAATTCAATCTACCAGTTAAAAATGTTTAATATAGATGCTTATTTGCTGACAAAGAAGATACCAACATATATTGCTAAAATACATCTGCAAAGTTCAATATCTATCCATACATCCCCATATATACACAGAGGAAAACATATAGAAAGGTAACTGCCAACAGTTTATAGTAGTTTTTATCTGTGTGGTGGGAATATATGTGGTTTTTGCTTTTTCTATATTGTTTAAATGTTTACATTTTTAAACATTTCTGAAAGAGGATTGACTTTTATAATCAGAAAAATGCAAAGCTCTTCCATTTTAGAAAATAAATATTCTCTCCTGAACCTTCATTATAAATCAGTATTCCAATTATAATTGCACCTGACCTTTTACGTCCAAAGAGGATACAGAGGGTAAAATCCTGACAGGAAATACACTGGTTCTACAGACGGAATGTCTAACGGGGAGCTAGCAACAGTGGGGGGACCGGATTGTGGCTCACCCCAGCTAGAATACCTGGATTCACCTTCCAAATGTTTTATTTTAAAGTTGGACTTAAACATTCTGAGTCATGTAACCAGCTGTTCTGGGACCAACTGGACTCAAGGCAATATGCTACATATTAAACTTATCTAGACCTGCCTAAATATAGCTCATGTACACAAGAGGGAAGGAGGGCCCAGACTCTAATGCAATCTTAACCTACTCACCACAACTTCAGGCAGGGAGAGAAGGAAAGGTCTGCTTACCTCTGTACCCAGAGTGTGAAAAACACATGTTTGTTTCCTGGACTGTAAAACTTTTCAACGACAGAAATACTCCCTTTTCCCATTTCTAAAACTCCAACCACATTCCCTGCAAGTCTCTATTACGATATGAAAATCAGTCAAATAGAGAAATCAGCTGGACATAAGCTAGGGAGTTTTCATGAAACGATATTAGAAGTATTATTATAAGCACTGAATGAGCTATGCATGGATAAGCACTTGATAGACTTGAAAGAGCTATGTCCAAATAAATGATTTAAAAGTCATTAACCTTTAGTAATTGTGCCACTTTTACCTCAAGTACCTTTTTACCCCTAAGTTCCCAGTCATACGAGCTATTAAGTTTGGGCTTCTCCTCCTACGTTAGACTCACAGAACATAAAAACAAGAACAGACTTCAACTTTTCTTGAGATCTGGCCAACAAAGACTACCAGCTGAAGGACTTTTAAATTTGGCTAACGGTTCCCATAGAAACAAGAAAAGGAAGCTCAGAATAAAGATTTTTGATTATGTCATCATTTCCAGTTCATTTTTCTTCTCCCTGACACATACTCACCCATCTCTTATGTTCTTCTTACTAGAGGAAGCTACATGTCATAGGTTAAAATGGCAGCACAGCTATGTAAAATGTCTTTATAAGGCAACTAAACTGGATTTTGGAAACTAAAAGGTTCCAGGAGAGTCATACATTTTAAGGCCAAAGGGACATGTTCTTGATTCCAAACAGAAGGCAACTGAATCCTCCAGCTAAGGGGCATGCCCCAGTGCCTCCTGCACTCACGTGGCTCAAAAAAATTTTTTTAATAAATATTTTTGAAAAGGTCTGGCTGGCTCTACTGAATTTGAGAACGTGTATGAGTCATTCTGATTCAGGTCTTGACTCTTAGGATTTGTTAGCCTGAGAAGACCCATATTATCGGAAATGAAAGCAACTGGACAATGGAAATAATCAAAGGAGACAGGGAAGGAAAGAAAGGGCATCTCCCAACAGAAGGGATCGTTCTATTCAGACTGGATAAGAGATACTGCCAGAGCAATGAACCCAAATGACCTGAGAAAGCAACCCCTCCACACACTGCCCAGCCCCTTTCCAAGCTCCAAGCTGGTCTCAGGTGGTTCTCCTATGGGAAATCTTAACCTTCAATGAACTGCAAGCTCTACCTCCTCCATTAAGCCTTTCCAGACCCCCTCACCAAACTTCTGCAACATCTTCCCGGCAAAGCTCCCACTTTTGCTTTGACATTTCACCAAGATGACTCCCGGCACTTCAGATTCATCCTCTCTACACTAAAAGAAGGTTCAGTAACTATAGGGACAAACTGTATGAACGTCCTCAGCACAGCACAGTGCCTTAGAAACAGCAGGCACTTTGTAAGGGTGTTGAGCTGAATTAAACTGATAACTCGGAATTACTGAGAATATTGATTTTTCAAACAAGGCAACGATTTCTTAGTTCAGACAAGTCTATTACCAGGAAATAGCTGTCTCTTTAATAGAGACACACTCTTTTCCACATATTACTATGTTGTTGTTATTATGACTGTGGTTTTTTGGGATTTCTTCATCTGGGGTTATTACAAATTGGGGAACAGAGGAATCCAGAAGCAAGAAACAGCAAATCCAGTTGAACCCTGCCCTAAGTTTTGAAAGCTATGCGAAGACCTTAAGTTTGGGGAAATATGAAAGGATTTCCAAAAAAGAATGAAGAAGTGTAAACAGGGAGGAGGTGGGGGAGTGAAAGGCTGAGCTGAAGGGAGGAGCAGGCAGGGAGAGCTTGCAGAAAAAATAGAAAGGTTAAGGGGGCACAAGTCAAAGGCCCCAACTAAAGGAACCAGAGGGGTCAAGCACAGTCATCCTGTGCTGAAGTCTGCTCATAAGGGGCAGCCAAGAGATGCCCCAAGGTCATCCTGAGGGGAGCACCTAGAGGAAGTTCTCATGGTTTAACAGAGTAGGTCCTATATGGTCAGAGATTGAGGCAAAACACACATATTCAAGTCCATTAATTCAGCTTAAACATTGGGTATACTTGTTTTATCATCAACATCCAAAACTGCCTATATCCTTGTTAGTCCTTGCTGAAATGAAGTCTAGATTAGGTGGGTATATCTTGTGATTTATGTGAGTTTTGAATTACAGTTGTTCCAGGGAGAAAGGAAGCTGGGACTAAGCCCCATGGGTATTCTAGAGCAACTCTCCCCCGGAAACCCTTAATGGACTCCTCCCTCCATTCTCCTGCCCTGAGGAGCCAGGCTAGCCTGTGATCATCTGCTAAAATAATGTGGGCAGAGTAAAGGAGACTGAAATGGACTGGCCCACAGTTAAGAAAATGGGGTCAAGAAAAGAAAATCTAAGAATAACGAGTTTGCTCTAGGAAGACCATTTCTGAGAAGGAAACCAAGAACTCCCTAGAAGATAAGAGAACTCTACCAACTGGAAACCAAAACGAAGGAATTTGCATGCCCATATAAAAAGAAAAGAAAACGGGGCTTGTCTTAGTGACGTGATTGTGGAAAACCACGTAAATGTAGAAGAATGGAAAAAAGCCAAAGAATATTCCAGACCAGAAGGTTGCAGAAAGCTGTAATCCACACAGATCCCTGTTTTTGGACTATTCATTTTATCATTATTTCTTAAAAATAACTTTCTCCTGGTTCTTGTATTAACTCCAAACCCAGGTCACTTCACCTTCTTATTGCTGTTGGCCTATGGTAAGTGGGAAACCAAGAAAGCTGGTTCTCCAACAGAGCGGCTGAGCTTCGCGGGGAGCGGGATAGGGTGGGAAGAGTTTCGCAACAGGAGAGGTCCTGTACCTGTGTCTCAGCCTGACCCCAGGACCAGAGAAGTTCAGTGAACCTGGGAAAGTGGCTGAGTAACTTTTGTGGAGGGCGTCCACGTAGGAAACTGAGTAATTCCAAGCTTTCCCTCCACAGCTTCCTGGAAACCTCGAAGGTTCTGTCGTGGAAGGGATCGCATCCCACTTACTAGGCAGTCTGTCGGATCAAAGACAAGGAGGTTCCTATTTAGCAGCCGCCCTCTCATCCTCTGGGGGTCCTGTAACCCCAAAGGGCCGGTGAGGCGCTCATCCCGCTGGTTGATAAAGCAGCGACTTCGGCATGCGAAGGGTCGCCGCTTGGCGCGAAGAACTTCAGACGTTCGATTTCTCTGGGACCCCAGCCCAAATGGCGCGGCGTGTTGACCACGGCGTCGCCCGGTTGCTCAGACGCGGCCAATCACGGAGCGGGTCCTTGAGCCGACCCCGCCCACAGAGCGCGCGTCCGGCGGAGGCGGGGCCAGCGGGGCCAGCTGGGCCAGTGGGGCCCGCGGGCGGAAGGTGGGGGCTGTGAAGCAAGTTCAGGGGCGAGGTGGCAAAGTGGGTGTCCTGGATCCGCAAGGCACTTTGGGACCCAAAGCAAGAGCCCCACGCTAGGGGACAGGGCGGATGGCCCTCCGCCTGTTGTTGCCGGGAAAATTAACAACGGCGGTGAAAATTTATTAAGTTAACAAGCAGATAAACACGCAGAAGAGCCCGGGTAAGGGCGGAGAGCGCGAGCAAATCGTGGAGGAAGGCGCCCAAGACGGGAGCGAGGCCCGTGCACCGCAGGAAACATTACAATTAACTTCTGTACCTACTTTTCAGCGTGCAGAGCACTTAGGTCTGCGTAATCTTGTATAATTTTCACCTGAACGCTGTGAAAAGCTGTTCTTCATTTTACGTTGGAGGGAAAGAACCTTCAGGAGGCGGGGTGGTTAGTTATGGACGGCTCAGCGGCCGAGCGAGTGTGAGCAAAGCTAAGACAGGTGAGACTGAGCTGCAGTTTGGGGGGAGGGGCTGCAGTTACCAAAAAAGCCCTTATTTATTACATAGGAGTATTCCTATAGCATTATTTTCTCC
Source organism: Lontra canadensis (assembly GCF_010015895.1). Lineage (NCBI taxonomy): Eukaryota > Metazoa > Chordata > Mammalia > Carnivora > Mustelidae > Lontra > Lontra canadensis. Next base: position 9,559,499 of record NW_022631055.1, read on the forward strand.
ATTTGGCTTTATTTTTAACCCTTATTTTTACCGTATCCAGTAAGCAAGGAGCTCAAAATACAGGCTTTATGATTTTTCAGTCACTCGGAAATAAATTTGTGCTTAACAAAAAGCATCTTTAAATCCTTAATAAAAGATCCCACAGGCAAGTATTGTTTTATTATATTGGGATATTAAACTGTGTTTTAGATTTCAAAACTCAAAAAGTGACCAGATCATTTGTAAGTTTTTGAGTCAAAGATCTAATAAAACATAGTTCGCAGTAAAACTGAACAATTCTGCCCCCACCCCACCCCCCCACCACCAAAAGTCTACTTCATCCACAGGAGGTTCTTTTTCCTACATTCTTTTTTTTTTCCCCGAAGATTTTATTTATTTATTTGACAGAGATCACAAGTAGGCAAAAAGGCAGGCAGAGAAAGAGGGGGAAGCAGGCTCCCCACTGAGCAGAGAGTCCCATGCGGGGCTCAATCCTTGGGTCCCAGGATCATGACCTGAGAAGACAGAGGCTTTAACCCACTGAGCCACCCAGGCACCCCATTTTTCCTACATTCTTTTAATGCCTTTATAACTTCTCAAGGCTAACAGGCTTGATCTCAGATCACAAATCATTCCATAAAATTATTGGATTATATACCTTTGGCCTTATAGATGACACCTGTAACCACACCACCAGAGAACAAACGAAAATTCAACAATACTAAAAGATTGTGTTCAGAAGGGAAGTAGTACAGCAGCCACGCCCACATTTGCCAATGCCACAGTAATCCCTGCTGTCCACACCCTGCCAGACTAATATTGTTGGGTCTCATGGGTTAGACAGAGGGCATAGCATTCACACAGCCAAACCCACTGCCTTACATAGTCACACAGGCACTCCTGCCCTCACCTTCACTCCATGCATCCTCCCTTCCCTGTGACATTTGCCATTTACATGCAAGTGACTGCAGATGACTCTATGCTTTTGTCAATTATATGTATGTGCCTGCATGCATAAGTTCATATGAAATAGTTAAACATTAACTACTTAAAGTATAGATACACAAGTAAGCAGAAGTTTAGGTCCTTTGGAGTACTGCATAGTTGATTCTGACTTCAGTTCGGCTAGCCAAAGGATGGTTCACCTTATTTTTGGGTGTTGCATGGTCTGGAATAAGACTACCTTTAGCACAGGGGCGCCTGGGTAGCTCAGTGGGTTAAAACCTCTGCCTTTGGCTCGGGTCATGATCCCAGGGTCCTGGGATCGAGCCCCACATCGGGCTCTCTGCTCCGCGTCGAGCCTGCTTTCTCCTCTCTCTCTGCCTGCCTTTCTGCCTGCTTGTGATCTCTGTCTGTCAAATAAATAAATAAAATATTAAAAAAAAAAAAGAATACCTTTAGCACAGTTGTGATATACCGCTGTTCTGAAGTTTACCACATTTGCTTTGAATTTACATTCCACAGATCATTCGTATCCTACTGTCAACCTTAAAAATTGGCATTTATCGTGTCACTCCCATCCTTAGCTTCAGACTCTTTGCCACTGCCCACAACATAAATACTCCAGCAGAGATACTGGCCTTGTCTCTGCCTCTGACCACATACTTTTACTCAGACCACCCCTTTCACCTGGATTATACCAGCTTGGGAGCCACAGAGCCCCAGGTCTCTTCAGGGTCAGCTCAAGCCCTTCTCTCTTTGCAAAACCTTCCATGGACACTCCAGCCACAGTAATTTTTCTCCCCGTGTCCAGAATCAGAGCATCAGCTGTCAGTTGGCACTCTTGGCAATGGTGTACTGCCTTGTGACAGCCCTTCCATTGTCATTTGACCCTTGTGCTGTTTTTTCAGGTTGAATGGTTTTTCTTTTTCTTTAAACTGGCACCAAATGTGCTTATGATCATAATTAGAATCTTTTGGGGATGGGTGGAGGTCAATGAAACTGAAGGAGAAAAAGCAATTTTCCTAACCCCAGTCCAAGAACGGGAACCAGAGAGAGCAACAGTAGAGTATTGATTCAAGGGAATCATTTATATGGTGAGAAGGAGTCTGAGATGGGACTTAATATAAAAGCACTCCCTTGGAAGGCAAAGGCTGGGGAAGGGGAGTGGGAAGTAGAGCAGCTAAGTCAGATTGAAGTCACTGCTGAGCCTTCCAGGCTCTGCTGGTCCAGGGTGTTTGGGCTGTCAGGCACTGCCTTGAGAGAGGCAAGTGGGTGGGAGCAGGGGAAGGCAAAGTCGAAACAGACATTCACATCGATTACCATGTTCTGTAGTTCATGGCTCACTTTTTGGGGAGTGACTGCCAACCTGTGACTCTCAATGTAACATCTCTTTGTGTACCAGAGCTGTTAGGCATAACTGTTCTACTCTTAATAATTACTATGTTTGGGGTTTGCCAATATTCAAAACAATAGCCACAACTTACTGAATGTCAGACAGTGTTCTAAGCATTTTAAATATATAGCTTCTTCAAATCCTTACAAAAGCTCCAGGAGGAAAACACCATGATTACTTCCACTTTACAGATAAGTAAACTAAGACATAAGATTAAGCAGCTCCTCCAAGATCACTCAGCTAGTGAACTATGAACCCAGAATTTGAACCCAAGCAATCTTAGTACCCTGCTCCCTTAATAAGATGATGTGTTGATCACATGTTGGCCCTAATTTCCTCCAAAAGAAATTTTCTGTCATCCCAGTTGTACAGTGTTCATTTAGAACTGGATATTAAGGCCACGGTGAAAACTTTACTGGATTTGAATGGGTATTTAACAGCACACATCTCAACATTAAATGGCATAAAGCAGGTCTGTTTTCTAATTACCCCTCCCTCCCACACTTCTTGTTAAGTTTGCAATGTGCCATTGTTTTTAAAAGAACTAGATGCCTTTTAGTCTAATACTATATCCTAATAAATAAATAAAGAAGAATTAAATGATATTTCATCCAAACGAAAAAGTTCCAAACACTTGGGAAATTTAAAATCACTCTTCAAAGTAGATAACTTACACTAAAAGCTGGCAAAGACAATATTCCCAGATTAGAGTTTGATCACATGGAAATGATATTCAGGAATGGGCCTAAATCTTGCCTTGGCTGGGTATTCCTCTTCCTATGGTTTCCGAGGAGAGAATTATAGAGACAGGCCAATGGCAATAGGCAATAGGTGTTACCCAGTTTTAGGTCCCTCTAACCCAAGGGTGGGTTGACCCAGCAACCCGATGTGGGTGCAGGACATGGACACAGAGCTAGGGCCTCACTCCTTCTAAGCTCAGGTCTATCTACCAACTCCTTACCATGCCTGGTGGGCAAATATGTAGCACTGCTTATGTGGGAGGAAGAAAGAAAAGAGGGCCTGCCCACTAGAAGAGGTAAACCCTGGTTTGGCCTCCCTCTTTTCCCCTTGGAGAAACAGCGAAGTGCCAGAGAGAGAAGCACACCTGGTGGATAACTTCACACCCATAAACTTGGTGCCATCAACATCCTGGAATCTGATCCAATTAGAGCAATACTCCTACTTCTTCAGGATTGAAGGGAGAGAGGAAAGAGAGGAGCTGGATAACATCAGAAGAATTAGAACATTCTCATTGGTGAATTTAATTGTAAAAATCCTACATAAAACAGTAGTAAATGGAATTTAATAGAAGATTCTTTAATCATTGTTTTAAAACTGTGAAAGTACATACCTTTCTGTCAAGCAATTCCACTGCTACGTTTCCTTGAGAAGACTCACAAGTATTTTTATAAAGCAAAATAACGAAATCATGGAAATCACCTCAAGTCCACCAATAAGGGAGTGGTTGAAATTATGGTATACTCTCACTGTGATATGATAGCAGTTAAAAAGAATAAGATTTTTTTGTTACAACATAGAAAAGTTCAAAGGTATATTGTTGAGATTCTTTTAATCAAATTGCAGAACAAATACATGCAACATAGTGCATTTTTCTATCAAAAAAAAAAAAATGCACCTAAACACGCAATTGTACTGTTGCCGCCAAGTTTCGTAACCCATTGGCTAGAGCAAGTCACATGACCCATCTAATTGCTAGGAGATGGAGAACTACGGGGAGGGAACACAGCAGAGTCCTCGGGCACTGGGAATTTCCTTGCCCTATGAGCCAAGGTTTAGCCTTTGGGAAACAACAGCCAGAAGGAGTTGTAGGCACTCTGCTCTCCACTGTGCTATATCCATCACCTGAGGAAATGAGGTAGAGAACAGGCAAGGGCATGTAGAATGTACAGAGAGCTGGAAACAAATACACACACGTCTCTTAGTCCAGCTTCATCTAAAACTATACACAGCAGACTCTTGACAAGACGGTCTTGAACTGCACAGGCCTGCTTATACGTGAATTTTTTTTTTAATAAACACAGTACAGTAGCGTAAATGGATTTTCCTTATGATTTTCTTAGTAACTTTCTTTTCTCTAGCTTATTTAATTGAAAAAATATAGTATAAAAAAAGAACATAGGGCGCCTGGATGGCTCAGTGGGTTAAGTCGCTGCCTTCCGCTTGGGTCATGATCTCAGGGTTCTGGGATCGAGTCCCGCATCGGGCTCTCTGCTCAGCGGGGAGCCTGCTTCCCTCTCACTCTCTCTGCCTGCCTCTCTGCCTACTTGTGATCGCTCTCTGTCAAATAAATAAATAAAATCTTTAAAAATAAATAAATAAATAAATAAATAAGAACATAGTATATATTACATATAGCATACAGAATATGTTAATCAACTATTCAAAGGCCAACTGTGCTGACATTTTCCTGCTCAGAAAAAAATGTTGTCACAGAGGTAGGGTTTAGAATATTCTATACCAAGGGCTTTTGTAAAATACGAAAAATGATCATATGAAGATTATCTCTATTCCTCAAATATCTATTAAAATAAAACCATTATGTTATCATAAGTCAGCTTTCAAATGCCCTATGATTCTCTGGGAGCTTAACGCTATGGAAATGTGTGCCTTTTGTTGAGTTGGTGCTTTTTTGTTCCTGTTTTTGTTTTTTATTATGCCTTAAACTCACCCAGAGTACCTCTCCAATATCGTCCGCCTCCCTCACCTCTTTTAGCTGCCAATCAGAATTATTCTACTCTGGTCTTAAGGTTTTTATGCGTGAATAAGGCATGGGCCATTAAGGGTACCTCAGTGCCTTTCAAGAAGAGAATAGGGCATAAATAAAACCTCCAACAGAGAAATGGTGGCATCTTTTTGTCCGGAGTGGTTTGGGGAGTTTCTGGAAAAGGTGGGAGCCGAGAGACTACTCCACCCCTGGGAATGGACCAATGGTCTCACATAATTTAGGGCTTGGAAACTTGGGGTGAAAGGGGCTTTGCCCTATTCTTCACTTAAGGCTCCTCCCCAGCTCTCCACCTTGCAGGAGTCACTCAGTGGCTAAGGCTTCCAAAGGGCAAGCAGAGGCCCCAAGGCCTCAATCACCTGGTGCCCCGGTAGCTACCTCCTCTCTCGAGTTGGCAGGAATTTGCCTCCACCCTCCAAGCCCCAGAGCCCAGTCTTCCATCTCAGCTTCACATGTGGCCTTCCTCCTGACCAATGAATTAGCCCTGCTCTGGAATCATTAACAAATAATGGAAGGACAATGTGTGTGGCTGTCCTGGATGGCACACTCCTGGCGGCTAACCCTTCTGCCAGGCCAGGTCTTCAGTGCCCTTGGACCTACCCAAGATGCTGGTCCAGAGGACAGGAGAAGAAGCCCAGCACAGGCAGCCACACTCAGGGCCTCTCCCACCCCAACTCAGACTTGACTTTGGAAACTGGGTCATGGAAGTAGAATTTTAACCTGTGATCTTCATCCAGATACCACAGGATTCACTCTCTCATCACCTGCAAGTCTTTGCTCAAATGTCACCCTCTCACTGAGGCTTTCCTTGACAGGGGCACTGAAAACAACAGACAATGCCCACTCTCTCCCCTCAGGCTCGGTCTGCCTTCCCTGCCTGACTTTCCTTCAGAGCATACATCGCTGTCCAGCTTCTCATCATTACTCATTTTGCATACATCTGTCTCTCCCCTGAGCTTTTTTTTTTTAAGATTTTATTTATTTATTTGACAGAGAGATGGCAAGTAGGCAGACAGCAGGCAGAGAGAGAGGGGGAAGCAGGCTCCCCACTGAGCAGAGAGCCTGATTCAGGGCTCGATCCCAGGACCCTGAGATCATGACCTGAGCCGAAGGCAGAGGCTTTAACCCACTAAGCCACCCAGGCGCCCCTCTCCCCTGAGCTCTTAGAGAACAGAAACTTCTGTCTACGTTGTTCGTTGCATATTTGCAGAGACCAGAGTGGTGACTGACAAGCAATAGGTCCTCCACGCAACTTTGTGGAATGAATAAATATGAGAGGAACCTAAATCCTGCTGCTTTAAAAAAAAAAAAAGTATTATTTCTATAGGGTATCGGTAACGGCTTCATCAGACTAATTGAGCAAATTAATTCCCTTGCCTGGATAATCCACCCTGAAAGACTTCTCTTCCTCTGTGGCCATCAGGGAGAAACTATAGACCAGTTACAATGATGCTAGCTGCTGTCAGGAGCCTGCCCAGAAATACACACTGGCTCATTCACTACAGAAGTTGGTATCTTTCTCACTTCAAGTCCAAACATGATATTCCTGATCCGCAGGTCCTCCACGCAGGGATCTAGGGACCCAGTCCCCTGGTGTCTTCCCACTCCACTGTCTCTATCACTGACTTCCAAGCTGTGGTCTAGCTCAAACCAGTAGAAGGGGAATGAAAACTGGAGGGTGGCAGTGAGAAGGTTTGTGTGAGCCAGACCTAAAAGAGGTATTGGTCCCTTTCGCTTAAATGCCATTTGCTAGAATTCGGTCCCATGGCCACACTTACTAAAAGGGAGGCTAGAATACAAGGTCTCGCTGTACGCCCAGGAGGTAGAAAAGGAACTTGGAGAAAAACCAGCCAGTCCCGGCCACCTATTCTCTTCACTGGTCTCCCCTTAGCATATTCACAAGGCTAAGTGACCTCACCGGAGATAGCACTGAAGCTCCCAGGATTTGTTCTCAGATCCGCTTATGTTGGTTAGAGTTCTACCACATCATTTAATTAAATGTTATTAAATTAGTGAAATACAAGCGTTAGAGGAGAAAAAGTTCTCATTTCTCTGAAATTTAGGAAGAATGCTTTGGAATTGCTTGTCTGTATAGATGGAGGCAAGTCACTCAATAACAACATTGCTGAATTAGGGGTGGGTGAAACCCTCGTAAATGACGGGGGGGAACGGGACAAGCAGTTTTAGGAATCTGGAAGCATTCAGCTCTTTACGTTCTACCTCCACCTTACCCAGAGTGAAACTGGAAATCATCTGTGTTATGAGTGCAGTTTTTCAAGGAAAAAGAAGCATCTCCCAATAGTGGACAAATATGCCAAGAAAAAGCCTTAATCCTGATATGTTTCAGAAAAAGATAAAATCATGACTCTAGTTCAGATGTAACAATGAATGTGTGGAAAAATTCCATTAAACTTGTGAAATGAAAGAACCAGGCAGATGTTGTAACCACTTCAAAGGCAAGATTTTTTAAAATGTTATATGGAGTAAAATAATGTGCAAATGGACACAAACTGGCTTTTCCACAGGGGCAAGGAAAGTTCATCTCTACCAGACAGGACATAATTTGCATGTGTATCAGCTACCCACATTGCAGATTTATAAAATAGCTCCCATAGAATTGATCTGATAAGGCAGAAGGTTAAACTATGGATGACACATTGTTTTCCACTGAAGCACAGATTTTTTTTCTACAACTCTTTGTCAAAACACTGAAGAAAGAACACCTTTACATGAGCCAAATTAAAATGAGGAATGTAAGACCTGTGTGTCATTTTTTATTTTATCATTTCTACATTTTCAATGAACTGATTAGCAATTAGCCCCAACCTCTTGAATAAGACAGTCTCAGCTATAATAGATTATCTTTCACTGGACAAAAAGAGTAAAGAAAAGGTTTGGTGTTTCCTACTTTAACAAAAAGATAAAACAAAGCAGAACAATGGGACTTGATTATCTTTTCCAAATGTAGTAAACTGATACACAAGCCTTAAATAACCACTGGGAGAAACTGGGTGAAGGGCACCAAAGACTTCTCTGTACTACTGTTGCAACTTCCTTGAATATATAGTTATTTCAAAGTAAAAAAGTTAAAAAAAAAAAATTCAAGAACAGCACCAGGAGAGACCCCATGGATTCTATCTTCCCCTTCTGGTAGAACAATAGAAGTGGTCTGTTAGGCACAGGGAGGGAGGGATACAGGGAGGCCTGATCTGCGGATTCAAGAGGGATTACCAAGTCTTACAGGACAGAGCATTTCTTCATTTCTTCGCTCAAAGAAGGCTTGGGTGTTACAAAACCGATAAATCCTGAGCAGGCTGGAGCATGGAGAACTCGAACCTGATAAAGATCTTAGCAGGAGATGGAACTCATTCTTATTCTCAGGTTTTAGGACTTCAGGTTTTTATTTTTAAACTGTCAAATGTCGAAATGAGTAATGGCAGTAACACCAACGTCAGTGTCAATTGCCTGGTTTTGATAATGTACAATGGTGATGTTAACATGTTACCCTTGGAGTTGAGGAAGAGTGGAGGGAACTCTCTGCCCTAGTTTTACAAACGCCTCTGAGACTATAATTAGGTTAAAATAAAAGCTTTTTAAAAGGTGGGATATGGGGGCATCTGGGTGGCTCAGTTGGTTAAGTGTCTGCCTTTGGCTCAGGACATGATCTCTGGGTCCTGGGACACAGCCCGGCATTAGGCTCTCTGCTCAGCCGGGAGTCTGCTTCTCCCTCTCCCTCTGCCTGCACCCCTCACACACACGTGCTCTCTTGCTCTCTCTCTCTCTCTCAAATAAATAAATAAAATATTTTTAGATTTTTTTTTAAAGGTGGTGTATGTTTCCAAGTTTATATAGTTGACTTTATGAACTTTTGTTGATTATATCTTGTTCTTGACAGAAGCAGGAGCTGTAAGTTCTCTGAGATGTTGGGTCCTTTGTAAAGTTGGATGCATTTGGGGGTAAATTGTAGACCAAGTTAACGTTAAGAGTACCATTTGAAGGTGTTGGAACTTTTTCCATCAGCATCTTAAGGATCATCATAAAAAAATTAAGAAGCAGAAGTGCTTTTTATACAATGAGGGAAGGACAGACCCAAGGAAGTTTCCTTTGGCAGGTAATAGTCAAAAGTCTAGTTTCCAGGGAGGAAAAAAACCTTGATTGTTTCTCTTCTCCCTGCAAATGTTTTTAAAGTCAAAGCTTTGTAGGAGACTTCTTTACACCTACACAAACCTAAACAGAGACGTGGGCCTGTTATGCACGTTTCTCTTGATAGAAACAATGGCATGGGGTCCCCAAATGCACATCACCCCGTTACCCTCATTACATCAGGGCTCTGGTGTTCCTGGTCTTCTTGGATGCCTTTATGCCAGGCACTGGGGCTTTGACTATGCGGGGCCATCTCCAGACATTGTTTGTGATATGAAATGTTAACCTTCGGCTGTGTCTAAAATGGAAGTCCCCAGAACCCCTGAGCTATCTGCCCTCTTTGCCAGGCTGTCCTTTGCCCTGGAACCATCTTTGTGTCCACTGTGGAGACTCACAGTTAGGGATGGGGAAAGATTTCTCTGCAGGCTGAACAAGCTAAAAGAGTTCTGATGCCTCATTTAGAAGAATAAGAAGACCACAATTGTCTAGTGACAATCATCTTTTAAAATAGACCTTCCCTAAGGAACAGAGGATTGTTTTGAGAAAGTAGCTTTCTGTGGTATCAAGGGGCATTATCTGACAGTCACTGGTGAAGGGCAAGTTTTATCTGATGTGTTTCAGCTGGGAAGGGTGCCCTACAACTTGTTAATTCCAGCAGTGTAAAAAGTACTCTTGTCCTACTACAGTAGGAACCAGAGAGGTGCTGCTTCCTAAAATTGAAGGTCCCCTTTTTGTGACCTCATTCTTGTATTTAATACCCCTTCTCACATTTCTTTCTTTTATGAAAGCAAATAAACAAACCATTTGTGTATTCTCCACAGAATTTGTAGCTATAGGTGGAAAGATCCTGTCCTACCTTCCAAAAAGCAACTTCTATGAGAAATCAGAAACCCAATCCTTTCTCAGATTTAATTTCACTTAAGTAAATTTTGAGGTTGAATTTTACTCAAAATTTGCTTTTTTTTCTTGCACCCATGGTCATCTAATAATTAAATCCATACAGCCAGGCATCATGCTATAAGTAATCAAGACAAGTGCAGTCTTTTCCCTTAGGAAATTTGCACCTAAATTACCAAGGCATCAATAAATAAAGACCAAGAATACATCAAGTGAAGGTCTATAATGGTACAAAACTGTAATCAACTTGAGTTTCAAACAAGAGGCCTTGGTTACATAAATCATAGTACATACAAACAAGCCATTAAAAACGATGTATAGCAGACCTTGGAAAGGTTGAAACACTCTAATAAGTAAAAACAAAAAGATTTCAATGTAATATTCTATGTGCAGTGTACCCGTACTAAAAAGAAATATAAATAATTGTAGGTCCCCAGAGGTTATCTCCAAATGGTATGCAGTTTTCTTTTTCTTCCTTTTCCTTTTCCTTTTTTGGAGTTTTTAGGTTTTTTGTAATAAATGTGCATTATTTTATAATTTGAGAAATTACTAACCATTGCCTCTTAAGTGAAGGAAAATGCATCCCTAACATTATTTACAATATGAAAATCTGACACTAATCAATTCTTCTCTTTAAGAAGGTGTGTACATGATTGCTTGTCTGCACCTGAGCTATCTTTGGAGGAGACTCAAGATTGTAATATTGGTTGCCCCCCAGGGAGGGGAAATGAGTAGTCTGGAACACAGGCAAGAGGATTTTTCACTGAACATTGTTTTGTGGTCTTCTGATTTGTATACCATGAAAATATGCAGCTTATTAAAAAATTAACTTAGAGGGGCACCTGGGTGGCTCAGTTGGTTAAGTGTTTGCTTTCAGCTCAGATCATGATCTCAGCATCCTGGGATCTAGTCCCACATGGGGGCTCCCTGCTCAATGTGGAGCCTGCTTCTCCCTCTCCCTCTGCCCCTCACCCTGCTTGTGCTCTCTTTCTCTCTCTCAAATAAAGAAATAAAATCTTTGAAAAATTAATTTAAAGCTTGAAAATTAAAAAGTCAGTCGGTATCAAGTGAAAGTTACCTTTAGCAGGCCTGCACCAATCCTTGCCTTGATGTCACTGGCAAGCCTTTAGTGTCTGAGACCTCAACCAGCATATCTGGGCAAGGCTTATCCTAGCTAATTCACAACATGGAAAAAGCCTAAAGGAACTGCACATTCCTAAAACACAATCATGGTTACTCTTTCCAGGAAACCCAATTGCTGTGGGTGGAATATTTAATTGAGTGTGATTTGAAGCTATATATTTTTAAAGAAGATTAATAATGGAAATGAAAACACAAAATTAACACATTTTCATAGAGCCTTCATGGATATCAATGCCATGTAAAGGCCAAATGACTGTCAAAGCTACCTCTATTAGCAAAGGTTTCACAATAGTTGGATAAAGACCAGTGGTGGGAAAATGGAGTCATTGAGTCACATGCAGTAACCGAGACTGCAGTAGAGACAAAGCATATACTCATTGTAAATCGAAGTGTGAGCTCAGCAAAACAGCAGCCTATCCAATATGTCAACTTGAACTGTATTGGCTTTTTTGGCCTTGTGTTTATTTTATAAATCTCTTCTGGTTTTAATTTTTTATAGGTGTTAAATGCATAGGGATTTTTATTACTAACTTTATGTTGGTGAATTTAAGAAATAATAGGGGCACCTGGATGGCTCAGTCTGCTGGGTGTCAGACTCGTGACTTGGTCTCAGGTCATGATCTCAGGGTGGTGGCATTGAGCCCCGTGTTGGGCTCCATGCTCACGGGGAGTCCTTAGCAGCTAAAGAAGAGAAGAGGAAAGGAAAAGAAAAGAAAAGAAATGAAAGAGTGGAGCCCTGGCTTTTAAAAGTTTGTCTTTGGACTTATCTACTATATGCATGAAGACTCTAAAAAGTCAGCGACTCTATCTAGTTTGCTTGCTACATGTACCACCTATTATAGAACTTACCAAAGATCTAAGGGGTGCCTGAGTAGCACGGTCAGTTAAGTGACTCATTCTTGGTTTCAGACCAAGTCATGATTTCAGAGTCATGGGATCAAATCCCACAGACTCAGTGTGGAGTCTCTCCCTCTACCCCCATATTCTCTCCCTCTCTCTGTCACACAAATAAAGAAATCTTAAAAAAAAAAAAAAAAAGAAAGAAAGAACTTGCTGAATGTCTATAATAATCACTACTAGAATTATAATAACAGATAAATGCTATATTTATCTCACCCCATTCCAACATTTTGGACACAACTGCAATTTAATGTTGATGTTTTTCAATGAACCCACCTTTAAGTTCCACCTCCTCAAAACTATTCCAAAGACATATTATTCTTTGAAAAATGTATTGTGTTGGTTTAAAAAGCCTTAACTGGTGTCTTGGCCCTTAGTGATAATTACTACACATGCTCTGAGAAAAAACTTTGTGGCATATGGCCCACTGACAGACATGTGTATAGGCAGATGGGCCCATTCATCCCCTGTTCTCAGCACATATATTATTTCAGTAAGGAAATCAAGTCATCCCTTGCCTGGTGCCAGCCAGCACATGGTTGTGAGGCTGGTGACCCAACAGACAAAACCAAAGAAAAGCCAAATAATGTTTTAGGGAAAGAAGAAGAACCTAGGACACTTCCAAAATAGATGTGTTAACTGGTCTTTTAATAGATAATCATATTCCTCACCTTAGAAGTCAAAGAAAAAATATTCTTGATTTTGATAAGAATTTGATGAATTTGGTTATATGTGATAGTTTAGAATATGTCTTCATAGATGTTCTACTGTTCAAAGAGTTATGGTGAAGGTGGCAATCTTTTGCACATAGCAATTTTCAGCTCCTTCTTAGACTTGTCATTATCATTCTTGATGATATTATCATCACTATTACATGAGTAAGGACTACCTGCTCATATGTTCTAAGCTCTAGCCAGATAGGAAAAACATAACTCTTTACACTTTTCCTCAAGGCAAGGAGGAGTGTGCAATAGAAATCTCCTGAATCTTAGATTCAGTACCATTTGGGATGGACCTAAGGAAAGAGGGATTATAGTGAACACTCCTCATGTCCGAAAGAACTTATGTACATTTGCCCTCATTGCTAAAGCCTTAGAAAAGATAAGTGAGTTCCTAAAATTTCCCTATTTAGGGAATCTGGTCTATTTCTGTGTTTGTGTCTCTTCATCCAAAAAACTGTTATACTCAAGAAAGCTATAACTTAAGTAAAGCACTGAAAACTAAAACTAATTTGAAGCCATGTATGGTCAGCAGAGTTGTGTGAAAACATGCTAAGATTATATTTACAGGACCAGGATAAAACTTTAGAAATCATTGATTCTCCCAATCAAACTTGTACTTCAGAGTGGTATGGATTATTAAGGTAGAGAAGTGAGAGCTGAACAATCTTAGGAGAAGGAAGCCATCGGTACTGCAGAGGTCATTTACAATATTTACTTGCAACTCCCCTAGGGAGACACTTCTAGGGCATCTAGAAGTTCAAACTACATTTATAACATACTAAGATATTATTTGTCTTTTTCACTGTGTTGACATTTGTATTGATGTCACAAAGCAGTGGTGGGTAAAACTACTAGAATGTTAGGATGGAGTCTTGTGGTGGCACCACTCTGTACTTTTCACTACATATGAAAGAAAAAAAGCAATTTCCCTTAGGAATGTCCCTGATGGGTAGGGAGAGGGTGGTTGGGTTATGGACATTGGTGAGGGTATGTGATATGGTGAGTGCTGTGAAATGTGTAAGCCTGACGATTCACAGATCTGTACCCCTGGGGCAAATAATACATTAGATATTAATAAAAATAATTAATAATAAAAAAAGAATGTCCCTGATGAATCAGCAAATGCATTCATTGTAATAAATATCAACTCGAGTTATTTTAAAATTAAAATTATTAATTTTATTAAATCTCAACCCTCTTTAAACATTTGCTGTGACAACATGGGAAGTACACACGGTATACCAAAGTACAATGGTTCTCTCAAGGATGACTAGCTGCGAGATTATTTGTGTTGTGAGTTGGACTAGCCAACTTTTCTCATATAATAACATTTTTTAAAATATTTATTTTAGAGAGAGAGAAAGAGCACAAGGGGAGGGGTAGAGAAAGAGAGAGAATTTTAAGCAGACTCTGTGCTGAGCATGGAACCCAGTGCAGGGCTTGATCTCACTACCCTGAGATCATGACCTGAGCTAAAACCAAGAGTCAGATGCTTAACCAACTGTGCCACTGAGGTGTCCCCTATATAATATCATATTTACTTGAAAGAATAACTAATAGACAAATTATGATTGTTCAGAAAAACATTCAAAGAAATAATGGCTGAAAATGTTCCAAATTTGATTTTAAACACACATTAATCAACATATTCAGGAAGCTTGATGAACTCTAAGTAGAACCACATACAGACAAAACCCAAACCCAGATACGTCATAGTAAAGATGCTAAAAGCCAAAGGAAAAACAAAACTTTGAAAGCAGAAAGAGAAAAATGACTCATCACTTACAAAGACCTCCAATAAGATAAACAGCTGACTTTTCATCGGAAAGAATGAAGGCTTGGAGGGCATTACAATGACACAGTCAAAGTACTAAAGGAAAAGTACAATCAACAAACAATCTTATATCCAGCAAAATAACTTTTAAAAATTAAGGCAAAATAAATTCACTTCCAGATCAATAAACAGTAAAACAGTAAGAGAATCCAAGGCTAGCAGTTCCAACTTGTGAGAAATATGAGAGGAAGTTTTTTGAGCTGAATGCAGGTGACTTCAGATGGAAATTCAAACACACACACACACACACACACACACACACACACACAGCTCCAGTAGAGGTGATTAGGTATTTTTAAAAGACAGTACAAATGTTGAAAGTACAGTAAATTAATAACAGAAAGAAATTTATGAAATTCACAAATATGTGGAAAGTAAATAACATACTTTAAAAAAAAAATGAGTCAAAGAAGACATTACAAGGAAAATTAGAAAATATTTTGAGATGAATAAAAATGAGATCACCACATCACAAATCCCAAGATTCAGTAAAAGCTTTTCTCAGAGGAAAATTTATAGCTCCAAGCACCTATATCAAAAAAAAGAAGAAATATCTCAAATTTTAATAACCTGACTTTCCATCAAACTACACTGGGAGACAAAAAGAACAAACTAATCACCAAAGCAAGTGGAAGAAAGACAATTGTAGATAATAGAATGAACATTAATGACATAAATAATAGAAAAATAGTCAATGAAAATAAACTTGGTTCTTCAAAATAGTCAACAAAATTGTCAAACCTTTAGGTAGATTAAACAAAGAAAGAGAGAAGACTAAAATAAAGAGTGAAAGAAGAGGGGTGCCTGGGTGGCTCAGTCGTTAAGCATCTGCCCTTGGCTCAGGTCATGATCAAGCCCCACATCAGGCTCCCTCCCTGGCAGGAAGCCTGCTTCTCCCACTCCCCCTGCTAGTGTTCCCTCTCTCACTGTGTCTTTCTCTGTCAAATAAATAAATAAAAATCTTAAAAAGAAAAAAGAATGAAAGAAGAGATATTAGTACCAATCTTACAGAAATAAGAAGGATTATAAGTGCAGTGTAAATCCTGACAGTTTTTGTTGTTGTTGTTTTCTTGTTTGTAATGCAAGTGCCTGATTTAAGCTTTGATTGCAAAGACAGCCACTTCAAAAGATGGCTGTCTTGAGTAAACAAATTGCCTGACACACAAATAGATAAAGACCCAGAACACCCACTGAGGCTCCTTTGTTTTAGAGATCCTGGTTGATTTCAGTAACTGACCATTTGGTCTCCTTGCTTTTATTCTTGCCACAGTTTAAATTCCCACTCTTAATGTTTTAAATTCACCAATAACGAGTAAGCTTGTGAAACCCTTGACCCCCACTGTTGACCCCAAAAAAAGCAGAACACCAGGCCTACGTGCTCACTCTCTCTCTTTTCCTCCTATTCCCTACTTCAGTATGTGCTCCCCCTCCCCAGTGTGCTGTGTAATTTCCAGGTCTTGTAAATAGTAAACCTTTATTTTCCTAAAGTTTCCTGATGGTTATTGCCCAAGGGCTTCTTTCAATCATAGTAAGAGCCACAAGGGCTGGTCCAACCACAGCACCGATAGTCAGTAGGCTGAGACCAGCATACAGCTATGAATAGGCCAACAAACTAGATAACTTAGAAGAAATGGAAAAATTCCAAGAAGTCCACAGTTTACTGAAACTGACTTGAGAAGAACGTGATCTAAATAGACCTATAACAATTAGACATATTAAATTAGGGGTGCCTAGGTGGCTCAGTCGTTAAGCATCTGCCTTCGGCTCCGGTCATGATCCCAAAGTCTTGGGATCGAGTCCCACATCAGGCTCTTTGCTTGGTGGGAAGCCTACTTCTCCCTCTCCCACTCCCCCTGCATGTGTTCCTTCTCTTGCTGTCTCTTTGTCAAATTAATAAATAAAATCTTAAGAAATATTAAATTAGTAGTAAAAAACTACCGACAAAGAAAAGTCCAGATCCAGACTCCTTCACTGGTGAATTCTAACATTTATAGGAGAACTAATACCAATTCTTTACAAATGATTCTAAAAAATTAATGAGAAAGAAATACTTCACAGCTTATTATGAGCCATTATCACCACGATACCTAAATTTTTTTTAAAAGATAACTCACAGAAAACTATAAACTAATATCTCTTATGAATATAAATATAAAAATCTTCAATAAAATAGTAGTAACCTGAATCTGGCAATGTATAAAAAGTATACACCATAATTAAGTGGGATTTATCCAAGGAATGCAATATTAGTCCAATGTAACTTATCTTAATAATAGAATAAAAGACAAAACCCACATGAATATCTCAATAGATGCAGAGAAGCATTTGAAAAAATCCAATAATACCCTTTCATGATGAAAACACAACAAATGGGAATAGAATGGAATTTTCTCAACCTGATAAATGGTATCTATGAAAAACCCACAGTTAACATCAAACTTAATAGTAAGGGACTGGCTGCTTTCCCCCCCAGCATCAGGAACAAGATAAAAATATCTACTTTGGCACTTATATTCAACATTGTACTGGTAATTCTAGCCAGGTCAATTAGGCAAGAAAATGAAATAAAAGGCATTCAGCTTGGCAAGGAAGAAGTAAAACTCCATTTTCAGACAAC
This sequence comes from Lontra canadensis, assembly GCF_010015895.1. NCBI lineage: Eukaryota > Metazoa > Chordata > Mammalia > Carnivora > Mustelidae > Lontra > Lontra canadensis. Next base: position 9,576,812 of record NW_022631055.1, read on the forward strand.
ATGATCTTTTAAAAACAAATTAGAACTAAAACAAACAAACAAACAAACAAGTTCAACTATAGTGCAGGACAAGATCAGTACACAAAAATCATTTGCATTTTTGTATTTAGGAATAAAATTAAGAAATGTAAAACTTATAATATGAAAATTACATAACAATATTGAAAGAAATTAAAGAGCTCTAATTTAAGTAAAAAGACGTAACTTATTCAAGGATTAGAAGACTTAAAATTAAGATGGTAATATTCCACAGATTCAGCTGTAGAGTCAATGCAATGCCTACTAAAATTGTAGCTGGTTTTTGCAGATATTAACAAGCTGATCCTAAAATTCCTGTGGAAATGCAAAGGACTAGGAATAGCCAATGTTGAAAAAGAACAAAACTGAAGGAATCACATATTCTGATTTCAAAAGTTGATACAAAACTACAATGATCAACCCAGTATGATACTGGCATAAGGGTAGACATACAGAGCAATAAAATAGAATTGAGAGTACAGAGATAAGTCCTCACGTTCATTGTCAATTGATTCTCAAAAAGTGTGCCAAGACCACTCAGTGGGGAAAGAAAATTATTTCCAGCAAATGCTGTTGGGACAACTGAATATCATCATTCAAAAGAATGAAGTTGGACTCCTTCCTCACACTAGACATAAAAACTATTCAAAATGAATCAAAAACCTAAATGCACGTGAGCACCATCAGTACAAAAATCTCAGAAGAAAATATCGGCTTAAACTTTGTGACCCTGGATTAAACAATGGCTTCTTAGATTTGACACCAAATATACAAGCAAAAACAAACAAACAAAAAAAAACAAAAAAACATAAATAGGTCATCATCAAAATTAAAAACTTTTGTGCTGAAAAGGACATAATCCGAAAGGTAAAATGGTAATTCACAGAATGAGAGAACATATTTGCAGATCATATATCTGAGAAAGGACTTGTATCTAGACAATAAAGACCCTTACAATTCTACAACAACAAAATAACACAATTAAAAATTGGACAAAGATCTGAGTAGATATTTCTCCAAAGAAAATATACAAGCACACAAAAAAGGTGTTTAACATCACTAATCATTAGAGAAATACAAATCAAAACCATAATGAGATACTCCTTCACACTCACTAAGATAGCAAAAATTTTTTAAAAAAGATAATTACAAGTGTTGGACAGGGTATGGAGAAATTGGAACCCCCCCCCATGCTGCAGGTGGTATTTAAAATAGAGTGTGGAAAACAGTATAGCAGTTCCTCAAAATGTTAAACACAGAGTTACCATATGATCTAGAAATTTCCCTCTTAAGCATATAGCCAAGAGAAAAGAAAATATATGTCTATACAAAAACTTGTACACACTTCTAAATAAAGCTTGAACCAGATACAAACCTTAAAGCAGCATTATTCATAATAGTCAAAAAGTGGAAATATGGCCAAATATTTATCAATTGAGAAATGGATAAACAAAATCTGGTATATATGTACAACAGGATATCATTCAGCAGTAAAAATAAGTGAATTACAAAACACTCTATAATGTTGATGAACCTTGAAAACACTATGCTAAGTGAAAAAAAAAAAGTCACAAAGGGCCACATATTGTTTAAGTCCATTTATATGAAATGTCCAGAATAAGCAAATTCATACAGACAGAAAATAGATTGGTGGTGGCCTAGAGCAAGACCATGGTGGCGGGGGTGGGGTGGGTATGCATAAGGGGAAATAAGGAGTGACTGATAATGGATACAAGATTTCTTTGGGGATTAATAAAACTGTTCTAAATTAATTGTGGTGATGGTTGCACAACTCTGTGAATATATTAAAAACCACTGAATTGTACACTTTAAATGGATGAATTGTATGGTATGTGAATTATATCCCAATAAAGCTGTTATTTTTGAATATGGGTAAGAGAATCTAGCTGTTTCCTATTGAGATAGTCATTAAAAAGATTGGCAAAAATGTACAACATGCCACTCCTTCCCGTTATATTTTTTAGAAAATACACTTATTTTTCTTTAAAATATGTTTATGTTAACACATAATGAGTCTGTTGGTATTTTTTAGTGAGCTAAGTGGGTTTTGAAGTTTGTAGTTTTAACTTCTAATATGGTAAGTATTGATAAATATAAATGCATAAATTGTTATGAGAAATTATAAATGAGGACATGATGTGAAAAATGTATAAAAGAAATGAAATTAATTTTAAAATACCAACTTAAAAATATTTATCATTTATATTCTAGTAGTAAGTACTACCAAAAGAGAAAAACACTGCTGAAAATTGTTTGGAACCTTATTTAAAAACAACAAACAAGTGTCCTTTTATATTATTATTTGAAGATGCATGGTACTCTGCTTTCAAAATTAAAAGTATACTTAGAATTACTATCGAGAGGTGCCCGGGTGGCTCAGTGAGTTAAAGCCTCTGCCTTCAGCTCAGGTCATGATCCCAGGACGCTGGGAGCCAGCCCTGTGTCAGGTTCTCTCCTTGGTGGGGAGCCTGCTTCCCCTCTCTCTCTGCCTCCCTCTCTGCCCACTTGTGATCTCTCTCTGTCAAATAAATAAATAAAATCTTTAAAAAAAAAAAAGAATTATTATTGATTCATTAAAAAAAAATCCTAACAAAACAGATATGCCTACTTACATATTTTAAGGCTAAGTTGTATTCTCCAAAGGTATCCTTAAAATTATTCTCATCATGTAGATCTTTAGTTAGCTGGTGATGTAATAATAGCCTTGCCATGGAGAAGGGCACAGATGATGTCAACTGGGTAATGCCAGAGCCAACAAATGGTTGCTGTGAGGACAAATGGGGCCCAAGTGGACTGTGTCCAAGAGAATCAAGTTTCTAGTCATTCAATGGACATTTCAGTTTGTTTCTGTTTGCATTGAAAGCTAGCAACCACCTAGAGCAACACTCCAGGAATCAGAAACAAAGATTCCTCAAGTTGTCATACATTCTCCGTGGTTATCGAAGCCTTATTGCTAAAGAAGCATGCATGCTAAAGTTTACAAAGTCAGGGTGATGGGTGTTCTTCACACTTGCTGCTACCCCTGACTCCCAGGCTCTCCTGGGAATCTATATGGCCGGCCACCTGCCCCTCTTTCTTTTTGTTATGCATAAAGAGAATTTAATAGAGTTGGCTTTTCAAAGTCAAATAACAGTCTCCTGCACAGTAAGGGAGAAGATAATGAGAAGTGACTGCTAATGGGCACAGGTTTCTTTCCAGAATGGTGAAAATATTCTGGGATTATACAATGGTGTGATGGTTGTATAACTCTGTGACTATAACACAAACCACTTGATTGTACACTTCAAATGAATGGATTTTATGGTATGTAAATTATATCCCCATCAATAAATGGGAGCTAGTTCACTGGCTAAAATTAGCAGAGGGAGTTGAGTAGTTCAGTAACATGAAAGGCGCATTCACAGACATTTTGAGCAATAGTTTTTTTTTTTTTTTAACTGAAAACTTAATTTGAGGGGCACGACTAGACATTTTGAAGAAGGCGTTATGTGAGAACAAAGGAGCTGCATAGTTTCCTTCTCTGGAATAGAATAGAAGGTTGAAGACTATTTTTCTGACATTTGAAGATTAGATTACATGAGTGTAAACTTATGCAAGTCAATATTTGACTTTGCATTGTGGCTTGGGAGAAATATGGAAAGATTGGGTGACTCTTACAAATTCTCTAGTATATTTAAGGGGAAACCATGTATATATACACACACACATACATACCTATTAGGAACAGGAGTGTATTTTATTTTATTTAAGATTTATATTTATTCATTTGATAGACGGAGATCACAAGTAAAGGCAGAGAGGCAGGCAGAGAGAGAAAGGAAGGGAAGCAGGCTCCCTACTGAGCAGAGAGTCCAACGTGGGGCTCGATCCCAGACCCTGAGATCATGACCTGAGCCGAAGGCAGAGGCTTCCTGAGCCACCCAGGTGCCCCAGGAGTGTATTTTAAAGAGGGTGTGTGTGTGTGTGTGTGTGTGTGTGTGTGTGTGTGTGGGTGTGTGTGTGTATGATATATACATATATCATATATGTATCATATATACATATTGGGAGCAGGAGTAGATTTAGGATACATTTCTAGGCAAAAGGAGAGGGCAGAGGTCTCAATGGAAAAAGGATCTTGGACATAGGGAGATTTGGAGCCTAACATGAAGGAAATGGGGCTTAAGATGGAAGGCGTGGTAGCTACAAGCAATGAGATATCCCTGACCCGATTCTTAATCTTCCACCATCCTTTCCTTTAGTGTCCAAACCAGGGAGGTAAGAAGTTTTGGCCCAGAACACTTCTGCTAGAGAGCTTAAAGGGTCTTCTAAAACGGGTGTCTGAATTGGTACCCTAATATAATTTGATTTCTTGGGCAAACAAAACTATTGTGTTCATAGAGAGGAGGGTCCCAAAGGCAGGTAAAACCCTGCCCAGTCCCAAGAAGTAGACAAGGTAGAACTCTAGAAAACCCTGCAGACAGACTTGCATATGTCTGTGTGTAAAGGACTGAACTCTCCCTGGGAGGGAACTCATCCAAAGGAAGAGGATGACAGAATTATGTGGAACCAACATAGATTTTGCCAGTGAGTTTGGTTTCCACTCAGCCTTCCCTGGAGTTGTGTTTGAATCCTAGGGAAAGAAGGGGTAATGTGTAAAAATGTAGGGAGATAGTTTCATTGGAAGTGTTTGTGAGATGGGGACAGCTAGTTGAGTTTAACACAAAATGGGAGAGAGGCATTCTCTTTTCAACTAAGCGAAGCTAATCCCTAGGTCCAACAATTGTGCTACTATTTTGGGTATCTCTAGGCTCTGCCAGTTGGAAGTGGGTGGCTGCTATATATTTCCTTCCCCACAACCTAACAACCAGATGGCATGTAATAATCAGTGTTAGGCTCAGACCAGATTCTGCCACATGGACAAGCCTTATTATCAACAAGGCCCTGAAAGTCACACAACCAGTTTTGTGACCTCAGTGAGGTTCCCACTATTTCTTTATTAGGCACCCTGAGACATTTTGGACTCATTTCTTAGGGTTACACTTAAACTACCATAATCTTGGTAGTTTAAAACAACAGGAATCCATCCTCTCACAGTTCTGAAAGCCAGAAGTCTAAAAGAGGGTACCCGAAGGGCTATGTTCCCTCTAGAACACAGAGTAGAATCATTCCTTCCCTCTCCCTCGCTCCGTGGTGCTCCTTGGCTGGCAGCTGCCTCATTCTAACTGCCGCCTCTGTTGTCACATGGCATTCTCCCCAAGTGTCTCATTCTCCCTGTGTGTCTCTTCTCCTCTTCTTATATGGACATCAGTCAAACTGAACTAGGTTCCAGTACACTCTGTTAAAAACAAGACAACAGGCCCAGAATGGAGTCACTTATGCTAAGGACCACCTCACCAAACTGAATCTTAATACTTAATAACAATATCAGACTTTCCCAGGAATGAAATGCCAAATTGATCAATCTGGAATTATTTGGTCAACACTAGTCAGGTAATCAACACTAGTCAGGTCAACACTAGTCAGGTAGACTCCTGCTGTCCCCTAAAGGAAGGTGATCTTGCCACAACCAATCCACTTTTTGCTAGTATAACTTCTTCATCCTGTTCCTTCCTGCCTATCAAGGTATTTCATTTTGTGCAACTCCTCAGAACTCCTTTCTCCCACTAGATGGGATGTTACCCGATTCCTGAATCGCTGAATAAAGCCAAGAAGATCTTTAAAATTTACTCAGTTCAATTTTGTTTTTTAATGGACCTCCTCTTAACTTGATTATATCTGCAAAGACCCTATTTCCAAAAAGGTCACATTCACAGGTACCAGGGATTAGGACCTCAGCATATTATTCTGGAGGACACAGTTCAACTGATGGCATATACCTCACCAGAAAGAGTTACTTTAAAGCTAACACAACACCACAGGATCAGCCAACCTTCTGGTTGAGCCAGCTGATAAGGTCCTTTGCAAAGCAAAAACCAAGTTGGGTCCAAGGTCTTAGTCCAATTGGCAAATGGTCATCTGCTAGTTCTTCTTATTCTTGTGCCCCAGCTTTGCTATAGCCAGACTCATAACTTGAACAGCTCTGAGGACATAGGAAAAAATAATTTCTAACATCCTTTGTGTTAATTAATCCTCTAGAGCAGGGTTTCTTGAGTACTTTGTGCCACAGGCAACATTGGCAGTCTAGGAAGCCCAAGGACCCCTTCTCAGGGTGATGGGGGGGTGGGGAGATTTTAAATAAATAAAATAAAATATATAGGATTGTAAAGGAAACCAATTATATTAAAATATAGTTCTCAAAATATTTTTTAAGTTTGTGTTATAAAAATACGTGTTTTTTACAAACACTTTAAATACCAAGATCTAGTGGCAAGTCTAATAATTATTATGATTTTAAAATTATGAGTATAAACAACATTTGGAGATGTCTGCAACAATTACAATATCCATTAAAATATCTGAGATTTCTTCTGTGGCAAAATCATTGGTACTCTCCTTCTTAAGCCGTGGTCTGGGGCCTACTTTCGTAATGGAGGGAAATGTACTTCTTTAGTTTGTAGGACAGTGAACACAGAGAAGTAATTTTTTTACCCATCCAAATGGACAGATGTCCTGAATTCTATTTTTAGCTTCCTGGGAGATCAACAGACTCCAGATGAAGAAGTCCTGCCACTAGGGGACAAAGAGAGTGTATTCCTGCTTAGGTAATTTCAAAGAGTAGCTAACAGTCCTGGAAAGAAGAAAAGGTTCATGCCATTACACTGTCTGCACTGAATCACCCTGAAGTAGGTTATAGATCCTTCACCTGTAAAATTTGGGAAACCAGGGCAGCATGGAGGAGGCTGAAGATGCAAGTGTTCTGGCCAAGATGGGAAGAGTGTGGGTCTTAGAGAAATAGTAGCACTACCAGCAAGAAGCATGGCTGGAGCAGTCCTAAGAAACAATTAGGAAATGGGGATAATGGAACTGTCCAGTAGACAGGGAAAGCACAGGTGAAATTAAACTGTAGAAATGGTCAACACCCTGTGGTAATTGACTAGTAAGTAGTTAGAAGATACCCCTGGGCACTCCTTGAAATTACCTGAGGACATTCCTGTATCATTTGCTAGGTAGCTAGAACCAATGAAACATATGTTGTATTAAAATATTTGGGGTGGTTGTCATCTATAAGTAGCACAAGTTCAAAGCTTGAGAATCTATCATTTCACTAGCCACTCATGGTTAAAAAACATCACCTTAAATTTCAGAATATATCATCCTGCTTTAGTGATGATGTCCTCAAATAAGTGGGTCTTCTTGTCTTTTTTTTTTTTTTTTTTTAGCAGAAAAGAACTTTCCAGAAAAGAACTATTGGGTAGCCCATTTTCTAACGCATACTATCTGAGAAATTTAGAAATGTTAAAAATGGCACTTCAGCACATCATATGTCATCTTCTGCTCTTATACAAATATGATAAGGGTGTAGTAGATGGTAATGCAGGCCTTGTGGGGGTTGCTGGGGGTGAGTGGGGAAGGATGCTCCATCTTGTCTCCATGCTTCTCTCCTTGTTTTTCAGTTATGTTTGGCCCACATTTGATATATCCTGTGAGTCAGCAGCCTGGAAAAAAAGTAAAGTTCCCAACCTCTGATTTAGAGAGGACATCTCCGTCCAGTCCTTTGGGCTAAATAATCCACCTTCCTGGATCACTCTCTTGAATAGCCGTGCCTTGGAAGGGGGCCTGAGCTGGACACCAGGACCTGGTGCTGTCACAACCCGCTGAGGATTAGTTGTCTGACCTTGCAAAGTCCTTTAATCTCTTGAGGCTTCAGTTTCTCCTCTACTAAAGCTCTGAGGAAATTTCCAGTTCAAAAATGATTCTATGACAGCATAACACTTAAAGGAAAAACATTCTTGTGGACTTCCAGAACTCTGTTTGATTATTATAATCAAAATATCATCTAAATACATAAACTTAGAACTAGATCTAAATTTGGGGGGCAAATAATTCCAGAGATTTGAAACAAGAAAAACATGGATCCAATAAAAAAAAAAACCTGTAATCTGTACATTATTATTAAATTTCTGTTACTTTTATTCATTAATAGTTGACATTATTAATTCAGTGGGATGGATAATACTGGTTAGCAGCACCTAAAGTGCTACTCACAACTGGAATATTATTTTCCAGAGCTTTGCCTCTACCACCGTGTTCTATTTGATGGCAGTTCTCCCTCCCATCATTTTCTCCCTTTGAACTCTTGTGAAATTTTAGTCAAGCCATGATATCACTTGGCCTTTACTTTGGAAGAATGCCCTGTTTACATATTGTGTCCTCCTTCACTTTTTTCTCCCATGGCTGCAATTATTAAAGTGAAATTACATGGCACCAAATGTCACTGTAATCCATGGCCATATCTTCATAAGGGTCATCCAGATGACCCCCAAAGTTTACATTTATATTTTTGTTAGGTTATCATTATAGTGAAAACACAAAAAATTTACATTTCTCATAAATACACAATTTCCTGGGATTCCAGTCTGAGATATGCTGTTTTATGGCCTCACAGTGGCCTTGGCAGAAACTTTCTCTAGCGCCTGCATATAACACATATATTAGGCACTCACTTCTACTGGTGTTTTTGTGGATTAGGATGTAGAACACAAGATCCAATATGTTTCCAGATGTCATAAAACACAAGGTATGCCCAGAAAAGAAAAATCAGGCTCTATCTTACAGAAATCCAATTCCCATTCCCTACTTTCAAAGAGTTACTTAAATAAAGAAATAGGTATATAAGGTCCAAAGACCAAAAGGAACACTACTATAGTGGAAAAAACACAGCCTGAGACTTCCTGGTTCAGATGTGTGGTCTATTTGATTTTATGCAGGCCACTGGCATAGAAAAGGCATGATATTCAAAGGCATGAAGAGAAACTCATGGTAGCTATTTTGAAGTTTGCTCCTAGGAGAGTGGATAGCCTTCATAACAGAGTTCAAGTTCTGTAATCTCTAATAACATAAATGAGAAACCTACCATACAAAAGAAAGAATAAAGTATAGATACATTCAACAGTACACATGAGACAAGGCTAACCTTCATACTGCAGCCCAAATCCTGACATCTCATGGTCAGAATAATGCAAAGGTATAGCTCTCATGATGAGACACAGCAAGGTGAACTTGGCATAGAAATTGGTCATGACACAGAAGCCAACCACCAGACAAGAAGCCCAGAGTCCACTGGGGCCTGGCATGGTATAATGGATCCAGAAAGAAACTGTCAGGCTCTGTGGGAGTTTGGCCACTGTCACAGAGGAGCAGAGAATGTTTTTTTACCCTGTACTGGTGAAGGAGAACTGAGGCCCAGCCCATTCAGTGACAAAGCAACTGCCAGCATCAGGGATAACACAGACACTGACAAGGTCTTGCAAACTCTCGAATTTTATGAGAGAGTTGAATACCTGGGAAACACGCATTTTTACAAATATTAGATGATTTTTCTTATCAAGAATAGACTTCTTTTTTTAAGGTCTACTTCTTACCTATTTCCTATCAAAATTCTTGTCGAGGAAGGCACAAATCAATTATAGTAATTCCTGCAAAGGTGAAAAAAAAAAAAAAAGAAAAAAAATCAAGGATAGTTAAAGCCTAGAACAGAGAATGATTAGAATGCCTTTGGTGTATCTTTTCTTTTTTTTTTTAATTAAACTTTTTTAATTTTCAGATCATTGTAGATTCACATGCAGGTGTAAGAAATAAAATAGTCAGATCCCATGTCCCCATTACCCAACTTCCCCTCAAAAACATCTTGTAAAACTATAGTTCAATGTAAAGACTAGTATATTGACATGGATACAGTCAAGATGCAGAACATCTCCATCACCACCAGCACCAGGATGCTTCGTGGAGCACTTAGACAGCCACACTTACTTCCCTCCCACAGGCACTCACTCTTTAAACCTTGGTCAACCACTATTTTGTTCTCCATTTCTAAATTTTGTCATCTCAAGAATGTTCTATAAATGGAACGTGCAGTTGGTAACCTTTTGGAATTGGCTTTTTTCATGCAGCATATCTCCCTGGAGATGTATCCAAGTTGTTGAATGTATCTAAACTTTGTTCTTTCTTATTGTGGGGTAGAATTCCATGGATGTACCACAGTTTACTTAATCTTTCCTCTGTTGGAGGACATCTGGGTTGTTTCCAGTTTGGGGATACTATGAATAAAGTTACTATAAACACGCCTGTATATATTTTTGTGTGAATGTAAGTTTCCATCCCCCTAAGAAAAATACCTATGACACAACTGCTAGGTTGCATGGTGGTTACATGCTTAGTATTTTAAGAAACTGCCACACTGTTTTTCTGCAATGCTATTTTATATCCCCACCAGCAATGCGTAAGTGTTTATTCTAAAATGTATATGAAAGGAAAGGAACTGAGTACCTAAGAAAATTTGAAAGAAGAATAAACTAGGAACATTTTGTAGTTTCAGTATACAAGTCCTGAACATATGGTGTTGGATTTACCCCTAAATGTTTCTTTTTTAAAATGATTTTTTTTTCTATTTTAATTTCATCGATTTCTGCTCTGATCTTTACTATTTCCTTCCTTCTACTTGCTTCAGGTTTATTTTGTTCTTCTTTTTCTAGGTTCTTGAGATAGGAGCTCAGATTGTTGATTTGAGGCATTTTATCTTTTTAATGTTTGCATTTAGCACCATAAATTTCCCTCTCAGCATGCCTTTAGCTGTGTCCCACAAATTTTGAGTTCTATTTTCATTCAACCCAGTGTGCTTTTAAATTTATCTTGAGAGTTCCTTTTTAACCTATGGATTATTCAAAAGCATGTTGTTAGGTTTCCAAGTATTTGGAAATTTTCCTATTACCTATTATTAATTCCCAGTTTGAGTCTATTGTTGAGGAACACACTCTCTATTGTTTTAATTCCCTTAAGTTTATGAAGGTTTGTTTCAAGCCAAGGCTGTGATCTATTTTGGTGTATGTATTGCTGGCACTTGAAAAGAATGTGTGTATTCTGCTGTTGTTCTGTGACGTTTCCAATGAATGTCAATTAGATCTTCTTAGTTGATGGTGTTGAGTACTTCTAAATTTTTGCTGATTCTCTGTTTAGTTGCTCTATCAATTGTTGACTAAAAGTTATTAAAATTCCCAACTATAATTACAGATTTGTTTATTTCTCCTTTCATTTATGTCAGTTTTCCTTCACATACTTTGAAGCTCTGTTGTTTGGTACAAACATAGTTAGAATTATTAAGTCTTCTTGGTGAATTGACACCTTTATGATACAATGACCCTCTTTGTTGCTAATAATTTTCTTTGCTCTCAGATCCCTTGGATTATAAATTCTAGCTCTTTCTTCTCTTCTAATATATGCACTCAGTGCTATAAATTTCCTTCTAAACACTGCTTTTGCTATATACCACAAATTTTGATAAGTTATATTTCATTTTTACTTAGTTCAAGGTATTTTAAAATTTCTCTTGGGACTTCTTCTCTAGCCCGTGTGTTGTTTATCTTCAAATATCTGTTTTTTTTCCAGTTATCTTTCGTTGTTGATTTCTAATCTGATTCCATTGTGATCTAAGACCATACTTTGTATGATTTCTATTCTCTTATATTTGTTAAGGCATGTTTATATCCCAGAATGTGGTCTATCTTAGTGACTGTTCTGAGCTTCAAACAAATGTGTACTCTGTTGCTGCTGGATGAAGCATTCTATAAATGTCAAATAGATCCAGTTGATTGATGGTGTTGTTTGGTTCAACTCTATCCTTACTGATTTTCTGCCTGCTGGATCTGTCAATTACTAATAGGGTATTGAAATCCCCAACTATAATAACATATAATGTCTCAGTTTCCTTACACAGTTCTATCAATTCTGGCCTCACATACATTTTTATTTTAATTCCAGCATAGTTAACATACAGTCATATTAATTTCAGATGTACAATACAGCAAACAATTCACCAATTCCGTACATCACCTGGTGCCCATCACAAGTGCACTCCTTAATCCCCATAACCTATTTCACCCATCCCCCATCCACTACCTCACATATTTTGATGCTCCATTCTTAGGTACATACCCATTAGGGATTGTTATGTCTTCTTGGAGAATGGACCCTTTTATCATTATGTAATGCTCCTCTTTATCCCTGATAATTTCCCTTGCCTTGCAGTCTACTTTATCTGAAATTGATATGGTTACCCCAATGATATGGGTTAAATTATGACCCTCCCCCACCAAAATCATGAGGTCCCCAGGACCTCAGAATGTGACCTTATTTGCAAATAGGGCTGTGGCATATGTAATTAGGTAAGATGAAGTCATACTGGAGTAGGGTGGGACTCTAACCCAATATGACCGATGTCCATATAGAAAGGAGAAATTTAGAGACAGCTATATATGTCTCTAAATATTTAGAGACAGATACATATCTGTCACAGGGAAAACACCATGTGAAGATTGGGTTATGCTGCTATGAGCCAAGGACCTATCAATCAGAAGCTAGGAGGGAGTCCTAGAACAGATTCTTCCCTTTACCTTCAGAGAAGGTGGGGGCCCGTTGACACCATAATCTTGGACCTTTAGCCTCCAGAACTGTAAGGCAATAAATGCCTGTTGTTTAAGCCACCTACCTTGGCATTTTGTTACAGCAGCCCTAGTTAACTAACTGATCCAGGTTTCTTTTGATAAGTGTCAGCACATTATGTCTTAGGGTTTAAGTCTGCCATTTATTTTTTGTTCCCTGGGGTTTGCTTTTCACTAGACTTCTCCAACATTGGCTGGAAAAAGATACTGGAGCATTTCTTTACAACTGGTGAGGGTGAAAATCTAGGCTTCCCACTTAGGCTTTGCTGGACTAGGCGGGAGTGGGGACACTTGTTTGTTTGCAGTATTTAAGCCGAAGTACAGCAGTTAATATATACAAGCTTCCTGTTATAGGCTGTCCCTCTTCTGGGCCTTTGGTTAGAAAGAACAGACTTTGACAAGGCTTCCTTTCTTTTTCTTTTTTTTCTTTTCTTTTCTTTTCTTTCTTTCTTTCCTTCTTTCTTTACCATTGGCATTTCCAGGTTTTCAGCTGCTTCTGCTCTAAGTCTGGAATGTATGAGGCTGAACTGAAAGGAAGGAAGGAAGTGAGGGAGGGAGAGAGAGAGACAGACAGAAAGAAAAAGAAAGAACGAAAGGATCCAAAGAATTCACCACCATGTCATTCCTCAAATCCTAAATCGCAAGCTAGTCTGCCTTCTCCTCGCTATCTCTCAGACTTCTTATGTTTGTCTTGTACATAATGTCAATGGTTTTAAGTTATACTCAATGAGAAGACTAAGTAAAGTGTATATACTCTATCTTCCCAGAAGTTACCTGGTGTATCTTGAAGATTTACTTTGGAAGTTTATCTTTAGATGGAAAAGAGAAGTGGAGATCAAGCCTTTCCAACATTAAGACCATGCTGCCTCAACAATGGTAGTTTCAAAGGTCATCCAATTAGAGCAGAGCAATCTGTCAGTCTGACCTTCAGTTCCCAGAAGTAGACCTGAGATAGAGATTTGGATGAAAAGGATTTATTAGGAAGTAAATAACCAATGGGTAAGTGAGGAAGTGAAGCTGAGAAGGGAGAGAAGCCAAACAAGAGTACCTTATCAAAGAAAGGAACTTTGGCTTGAGCCCTCAGGGGACAGTGGAGATAACACAAGTGTTCTCTCTGAGTTGTCGGATCAGGAGCAAGGGCAGGTCCAGCTTCATGGGAGTCTGCAGTCATACAAGACCCCTCAATCAGAAGGGCCTGAGCTTGGTTTAGTTCTCTACTCTCACCATCTTGAGATTCTTAAAAAATTTTTAACAAGGGCCCTACATTTTCATTTTCCACTGGCCTTATAAACTGTATAGCTAGGGGGTACGTCCCTCCCTGAAAAGGAGTTAGAAGGATGTAAATTCTTAGGCATTCTGGGTTCTTCATTTTTTTTTTTTTTTTTTTTTTTTGCTCAGGGGTACTGGGTTGCACAATATCCCCCCAAAATTCATATCCACTAGACTTAAGAAAGGAGACTTTTTTGGAAATAGAGTCACTGCAGACAGATATAGTCAGTTAAGATGAGGGTACTGGTTTAGGGTGGGCCCTAAGCCAATGATGGGTATCTTTATAAGAAGAGAACACACACACACACACACACACACGGGAGAATGCCATATGAAGAAGCAAAAGATGGAGTGAAGCATGTACAAGCCAGGAAACACCAAGAATTGCCAGCCGTCCACCAGAAGCTGAAGCTAGGAGAGGCATGGAACAGTTTCTCCCTCATAGCTTCCCGAAGGAACCAACCATGCTGACACCTTGATTTTGAACTTCCAGTTTCCTTAACTGTAAGAAAATAAATTTCCATTATTTTAAGAGCTTCCCACTTCACAAAGGTCCTTAGGAAACTAATGCATAGGTCAGGTAGACTCCAGGTACTGGTTCCTGGAATGAAGGCACACCTGCGCCAGCATGTAAAATATTGACAAAGGAATGAAAGTGGAAAGGCAGAGTCCTTTTGGGGCCAGGCTCTCTGGTCTTGGCCTGTCATTTAAACAAACCAACTTCTCATCTTTAAAATGAGGATGTGGACTAATGACCCAGCCAAGAGGGAGGTGTTCAGAGAATAAGGAAAGTGGGGCATCCAGTGAACCAGAGAGGCTGATCCGAGTTAATTGCATTTGCATCCAAGTAATAAAGAAAAAAAAAAACTTTAAAAAGAAAAAGCAAGCAATGCCAACCAAACAAGTCCTGTTGGAGAGCCAAATTCAGCTTCTGGGCCTCGAAATTATATTTCTGGCTGGGAAGCTTTCCAGGTACTCAGCCAACTCATGCTGATCCTCATGTTACAGCTGTTCTCTGGGATGAAGGCTCTTCTACCCTAAAGTCAGGGTGGCTTTATTCATAGTTCTGTTATTCAGTAGCCTCAGCTATTCATAGCTCTCCACCACTGGCCCTAAGAGTTACGAAATTCCTAGCTGACTTACTTCTTGCATTAAGACATTAAAGTTATTTGCTTAAAGGCAAATATCATCAACGTCTATAGTCTACTAGAGAGTTGGAAATTTAGCTTACATTACATCATCACATTATCTCTCTGAAGAATTTGCGGAGCCTTAAGCAGATGGGATACAACACAGGTACATTTTGGTGAGAATCAGGAGAATGTGAACCACCTGGGGAATGCAGTCCAGGTAAAATGATGCTGAATGAGATAGTAGGCAGCAGGGGTAAAGAGTGTGCAATGAGTTGGAAGAAAGGATATATAAAAAAGGAGTTCTGGAAGATAAACATCACTGAGTCAAAATATTGCACATGGCTGGCATTGCCCACAAAAATGGCATAGGGAATGTGGGCACAAGGAATTTTTCTCCCAATGTGAGGCATTTTGCTTAATGCCAGAGACTCAACATTTTTTTAAAAAAATGTAAATTTAAACATGTGTTTTTTCTTATTTTATTGGCCCTCACATCTCTGAAAAGAAACTATTTACATGTCCATTGTATAGATAAGGATAATGAGATTCATAAAAATTAAGTGAGTTTTCCAAGGAGCAAGTAAGGAAAGTCATTATCAACCCAGCTCCTTTCTAGAACATTATGCTTGCCATTCATGACAGGGGCTCCTGGCACATTTGGGTCCAAATTCTACCAGTGAGAGGTTGGACAGAAGTAATAAAGAATGAATACCATCTGCATACTCACAACCAGTGTGCAACATACACAGGACTAAGTGCTCAGAAGGGGGTTGCTTAAGGTTTAGTGCTCTGTGGTAGCCATCTTGAAATCTTTAATAATTTTATCTCTGGAGGCACCTGGGTGGCCCAGTCAGTTAAGCATCTCCGACTCTTGATTTTGGTTCAGGTCATGATCTCAGAGTCATGAAATCAAGCCCTGTATCAGGCTCTGGGCTTGGCACAGAGCTTGCTTGAGATTCTCTCTCACATTCCCTATATCCCTCCCCCTGCATTCTCTCCCTATTTCTCAAATAAATAAATAGAATCTTTAAAAATAATAATAGTAATTAGATCTTTGAATTTGTGTTTTGTAAGTGAAGTCTACTGACAAAATGGAACATGTACCAGGGGCTTGGAGCTTCATCTCACGTGCAGTCCCACCTCCTGCTGCCTACCAGCTACCCCAGCTCTGTTGTCCATGCCCCCTCCACTACCCAGCAGCCATTGCTGCCCTCCATTCCTTCTCAGGGCTGGGCATTGGCTCAGGGAGGATCAAGGTCAAGCAGACTTGATTAGGTGCCTTAGGCACCTAATTATGCGTGGGGGTCCTGGTGTCTGTGAGGGTTTGCACTTGCCCTATGAGAATCATTATGGTCAAACGAACACCACATTAAATAGAAAACAAAAAATACCTTATCAGGTCAAGAGAGATAAAAACCAAAACCAAACCAAAACAAAACAAAAAAACAAAAAACAAAAAAACAAAAACAAAAACAAAAAGCCATTTTCCTTCTTTATAAACAAAGGGAGCCATATTTGCATCTTGCACTGGGCCCTACCAATAATGCAGCCATCATTAGAGCACTGACCCAACATACAGTGTATATATAAGTAACTTATTAAGCCAAGGAGTCCCTGTGTGATAGTGTATATATAAGTAACTTATTAAACCCAGGAACCCCTGTGCAACTTATTGGCACACTTAACACAGCCCCAAAACAGACATATCTGTAATACTAACAGTGGTGGTCCAGGGATGACCAGGCTGCCACATTGCTCTCAAACACACTCATCTTATAGCCTGATATGCAGCTTACAAAAATGCAAACCAGCTACAGACACCCTCAGCTCACCCTCTCCTGTGAAGAAGCTATAACACATACTCTAAGATTTGTAACACTTGTGTGTGAATGAATTATGTTTATTTCATTCATTGCTAAATTCCATTAGTAGAGTCCTAGGGAGGCACATAAAAAGTAAATCCTGAGCTCTTCCCTTAACTTTGGCCTTGTATGGAAGCATGGAGGAGAGAGGCTCAAGTTGTTATCCACCCTCCTACTTTTTGCTTTTTATGCTTGATTTCCACAGATTATGGTTGCAGTGTTACCATATATTTCTGAATGTGTGTCATCATTTTCAGATAAAACACAATTGTCCAAAAAGGGGCTAATTTTTATTCCAAGTCTACCATGATCATTCCTGTGACCTCTCCACTTATTTGTGTTGCTCATAGGATATTCAGTCCTGCTCTTGTCACTGCTTCCAGCAATAGATGACCAGCAGGACAATCTCCTCCTGGTCCTGCTCCTGGACAATAAGTAGGAGCAGAGGCTATACACTTGAGCCCTAACAACAGCCTGGGCACAGAAGGGAAGCAGATGGGCCAAGCAGGGGCAACTGGAGTAAAGGGCAGAGCTTAGGGCTTAGAGGGCAGCAGGATGCTCCTGAAAACATCCATAGGCTTCCTTTTGCCTATCCGTTTGAGGTCCATGGAGGTAAGCAGAGAATATGAGCCTGGGATTGTATTTGCAAAAAGAACTAAAGCCTACAGAGGAGAAGATGGTGGCAGAATAGGAAGACCTGAGGCTCATCTCATCCCTTGAATACAACTAGATAACTATGAAATCATCCTAAATACCCCAGAAATTGACCCAAAGACTGGTAGAACAAACTCCACAACTAAAGGGAGAGAAGAGATCACACTGAAGAAGGTCAGAAGGGTGGAGACATTGCTTGGAAGAGAGGGAGCTGCAACTATGGAGAAGGGTGAGAGACAGATTACCACAAAGAGGAGCCCACACAGGGAAAATGCAGGAGGGGCTGAATTTCATGAGTTATTGGAGCTCGGAGTTTTAAAGGTCAGTGTGTTTGGCTCTGAGAGGGCTCGGAGGACATTGGGCTGCTCTTGGACAGAAGGCAGGCAAACAGCTCAGGACTATACAGTGTGGAAACAGCAATCTGAAGAGTGCCTGGGGCACAGAGGGAGCAGTTATTTGCTCATCTTGGAGTGTGTCCCAGAGTGTTCACAAACAGACCCCTCCAGAAACAAAGGAAATGGCCAACACCATTTCTTTCCCTTTACCCCTCAACATAAGCACAGGGCCCTCTATGGGAACCAATACAGCACTGAAACTAACTATCTAACTTGCTTACACCAAAGCCCCCTCCCTGTGCTCCAGTGGAACCACCCCTACCAGTCACACTTGTCTCAGTATCAGAAGCAGCAGACCTCCTCCTTCAGAGGACCAGGCCAAACCCCTGTTAACACCTTGTCTCCTGACTTGGAGCTCTGTGAAGCCTCAGTTCCAGTGGTGGTGGCAACAGGTCTCATTTCACAATAAGACTAGAACACACTTAGTTAAAATGTGCCACATGCAGGCCAGGGACAAAACAGTGCCCACCACAGGGAAAGAGCCTCTGCAGACAATTGGCCTGAAACATTAAGCAGCCAGGACAAAACAGCAGAGCACATGCAGCACACTGGAGACCCTCCCAGAAGCCCCAGGCTCTGGGTAACAGGGGACACCACACAGCACAGTACTACAGGACCTCTTCTTCATAAGGCCATTACCCTCAAGAGCAGAAGACCCAGGCACAGAGACTTAGGTAAAATGAAAAGACAGAGAAATTCATTCAAAATGAAAGAACAGGACAAGGCCACTGCCAGAGATCTAAGCAAAACAGATATAAGTGACATGCCTAATAGAGAATTTAATGTAAGGATCATAAGGATACTCACTGGCCTTGAAGAGTAGGAAACATGAGTGAGACCCTTAACACAGAGATAAGGAACAACTTAGCAGAGAAAAAGGGCTCAATAAACAAAATGAGAAACACACTTGGTGGAATGAACAGCAGGACGGAAAAGCAGAGAAACAAATTAGTGACCTAGAGGACCGAGTAATGGAAATTAATGAAGATGAACAAAAGAGAGAAAAAAGTATTGTGCAAAATAAGAATAGACTTAGGGAACTCCGTCATTCCATCAAATGTAATAACATTCCTATTATAGAAGTACCAGAAGAAGAAAAGAGAAAAGGGGGCAGAAAATTTGAAGCAATAATGACTGAAAACTTCCTTAATCTGAGTAAGGAAACAGATAGTCAGATCCAGTAGGCAGAGAACACCTATCAAAATCAACAAAGCAGATTCACATGAAGACATATAGTGATAAAGAAAAAGTTTTTAACACAGCAAAACAAAATAAGGTAGTAACTTACAAGGGAAAACTATAAGACTAGCAGGGGATTTTTCAGCAGAAATGTTCCAAGCCAGAAGGGAGCGGTATAATGTATTCAAAGTACTGAATGGGAAAAATCTGCTGGCAAGAATATTCTAACCAGAAAGGCTATCATTCAGAAGAGAAGGAGGGATAAAGCTTTCCCTAACAAACAAAAACTAAAGAAGTTTATGACCACTAAACCAGCACTTTAAGAAATATTAAAGGGGATTCTGAATGGAAAGAAGAAACCAAAAGTGGAAATCTAAAGGTAGGAAACACAAAAGCAGTAAAAATGAATGTTTCTGTAAAAAAAAAAATCAGTCAAGGAACTCATGAAATAAAAGGATGTAAAATGTAGGAGCATATACTAAGACATGAGGAAGAGAGGAGTAAAGAATGGGTTCAAACCTAAATGACCATCAACTTAATATAGACTGCTATATGCAGAAGAGGTTATAAACAAACTTAATGGTAACCACATATAAAAACCCACTAATAAATATGAAAGAATAAAGAGAAAGAAATCCAAATATAATCTTTAAGGAAAATCAGCAAACCATGAAAGGAGGACAAGAAGGGATTTGAGAAAATCTTCAAAAAAAAAAACCAACAAATAATAAAATGACAATAACTATATATCTATCAATAATTACTTTGAATGTAAACAGACTAAATGCTGCAATCAAAAGACATAAGGTGGGCACCTGGGTGGCTCAGTGGGTTAAGCCTCTGTCTTCAGCTCAGGTCATGATCTCAGGTTCTGGGATCGAGTCCCACATTGGGCTCTCTGCTCAGCAGGGAGCCTGCTTCCCCCTCTCTCTCTGCCTGCCTCTCTGCCTAGTTGTGATTTCTCTCGGTCAAATAAATAAATAAAATCTTTTTTTAAAAAAAGACATTAGGTGACAGAATAGATAATAAAAAAAAGAGACCTATCTATATGCTGTCACAAGAGACCCATTTTATTTGTTTTTATTTATTTATTTGAGAGAGAGAGCATGAGTTGGGATGAAGGGGCAGAAGGAAGAGAAGCTTGATCTGATATGGGGGCTTGATCCCAGGACTCTGGGATCATGACCTGAGCCAAAGGCAGATGCTTAACTGATTGAGACACCCATGTGCCCTGAGGGACTCATTTTAGACCTAAGGACATCTGCAGAGTGAAAGTGAGGGGATGGAGAAACACTTATCATGCAAATGGATGTCAAAAGAAAGCTAGTGTAGCAATATTTATATCAAAGAAAATAGACTTTTATAAAAAAAAGTCTGTAACAAGAGACAAAGACAGACGCTATATAATAATAAAGGGGACAATCCAACAAGAAGATAGAACATTTGTAAGTATTTATGCACTGAATGTGGGAGCACCAAAATACACAAAAGAGTTAATAACAAACATAAAGGAACTAATATATAATAATGCAAAAATAGTAGGGAAATTTAACAGTCCACTTACATCAATGGACAGGTAATCTAAACAGAAAATCAATAAGGAAACAATGACTTTGAATGACACACTGGAACATTCTCTCTTAAAACGGCAGAATACACATTCTATTCAAGTGCACATGGAACATTCTTCAGAATAGATCACATATTAGTCCACAAAACAAGCTTCAACAAATTCAAGACTAAAGTCATACCATCTATCTTTTCTAACCACGACACTATGAAACTAGAAGTTAACCATAAGAAAAAATCTGAAAAGGTCATAAATACATGGAGGTTAAATAACATGCTACTAGACAATGAATGGGAAAAAATAAAAGAAGAAATAAAAAAGTGCAAGGAAACAAATGAAAAAGAAAACACAATGGTTCAAAATCTTTGGGATGCAGCAAAATTGGTTCTGAGAGGGAAGTTTCATAGTAATTATGTCTCAGCAGTTCTACTCCAAGGTATATACTCAAGGGAATTGAGAATATATATTCACAATATTTTTCAGATAGATCACATGTTAGGCCACAAAATAATTGATAAATTCCAGAAGACTGAAATCATATGTATCTTTTCCAACCATAGTGATATGAAAATAGAAATCAATCTCAAGAGAAAAGTCTGCAAAGAATACAAATACATGGAGACTAAATAACATGTTACTAAACAATAAATGGGTCAACCAAGAATTCAAAGGAGAAATAAAAAAATACATGGAGACAAATGAAAGTGAAGACACAATGGTCCAAAATCTTTGGGATGCAGCAAAAGCTATTCTAAGAGGGAAGATTGTAGCAGTACAGGCCTACCTCAAGAAGCAAGACAAGTCTCAAATAAACAATCTAACTTTATACCCAAAGGAGCTAGAAAGGGAACAACAAACAAAACATAAAACCCACAGAAGGAAGGAAATAATAAAGATTAGAGCAGCAATAAATGATATAGAAACTTAAACAATAGAACAGATCAATGAAACCAGGAGCTGTTTTTCTGGAAAAAAAAAAATCAATAAAACTGATAACCCCCTACCCAGACTTGTCAAGAAAAAGAGAAAGGACTCAAATAAAATCGCAGATGAGAGAAAAATAACAACCAACACCACAGAAACACGAAGAGTTATAAGAGAATATTAAGAAAACCTATATGCCAATGAATTGGACAACCTAGAAGAAATAAGTAAATTCCCAGAAACATGTAATCTGTCAAAACTGAAACAGAAAGAAATAGAAAATTTGAACAGACCAATCACCAGCAAAGAAACTGAATCAGTAACCAAAAACTCCCAACAAAAAAGAATCCAGGACCAGATGGCTTCATAAGGAAATTCTACTAAAACATTTAAAAAATAATTAACAATGACTCTTCTCAAGTTATTCCAAAAAATAGAAAGGAAGGAAAATTTGCAAATTCATTCTCTGGAGCCAGCATGACCCTGATACCGCAACCAGATAAAGACAACACACAAAAAAAGGGAATTACAGGTCAGGATCTCTGATGAACATAGATGTAAAACTCCTTGACAAAATATTAACAAACCAAATCTAACAATACAGTAAAAAAAATCATTCACCACAATCAAGGGGATTTATTCCTAGGCTGCAAGTGTGCTTTGATATTTGCAAATCCATCAACATGATACATCGAATCAATAAAAGAATGGATAAGAAACATATGATCATTTCAATAGACACAGAAAAAGCATTTCACAAAGTACAACATCCATGCATGATAAAAATTCTCAACAAAATAGGTTTAGAGGGAACATATCTCAATATATGAAAGGCCATATATGAAAAACCCACAGTGAACATCATCCTCAATGGGGAAAAACTGAGAGCTTTTCCCCTAAGGTCTAGAACAAGGCAAGGATGTCCACTCTCACCATTTTTTTATTCAACATAGTACTGGAAGTCTTAGCCACAGCAAACAGACAATAAGAAGAAATAAAAGGCCTCCAAATCAGTAAGGAAGAAGTAAAAATTTCACTATTAGTAAATGACATGATACTATATATAGAAAACCCAAAAGACTCCACCAAAATACTGTTAGAACTGATAAACAAATGCAATAAATTTGCAGGATACAAAACCAGTATACAGAAATCTGTTGCATTTCTATACGGCAATAAGGAATCATCAGAAAGAGAAATTAAGAAAACAATCCCAGGGGTGCCTGGGTGGCTCAGTGGGTTAAAGCCTCTTTCGGCTCGGGTCATGATCCTGGGGTCCTGGGATTGAGCCCCGCATAGGGCTCTGCTCGGCGGGGAGACTGCTTCCTCCTCTCTCTCTGCCTGCCTCTCTGCCTGCTTGTGATCTCTGTCAAATAAATAAATAAAATCTTAAAAAAAAAAAAAAAGAAAAGAAAACAATCCCATTTACAATTGTACCAAAAATAATAAGATACCTAGGAATCAACCTAACCAAAGAGGTGAAAGACATGTACTCTGAAAACTATAGAACACTGATGAAAAAAAAAAAAAAGGAAGATGACACAAAGAAATGGAAAGAATCCCATGCTTGGGGCACTTGGGTCACCCAGTGAGTTAAGCATCTGCTGTCAGCTCAGGTCCTGATCTCCGGGTCCTGGGATCAAGCCCTGTGTAAGGTTCACTGCTCAACTGGAAACCTGCTTTTCCCTCTCCATCTCTCCCTCTCTCTGCTTGTGCTCTCTGCTCTCTCTTTTGCTCTCTCTCTCTCTCTAAAATAAATAAATAAAGTCTTAAAAAAAAAGAATTCTATGTTCATGGATTGGGAGTACAAAGTTGAAGTAAATCAAAACAGTATGGTATTGGCACAAAAACAAGATCAATAGAACAGAATAGAAAACCCAGAAATAAACCCACAACTATATGATCAATTAATCTTTGACAAATCAGGAAAGAACAGCCAATGGAAAAAGGAATATCTCTCCAACAAATGGTATTGGGAAAACTGGACAGAAACATGCAAAAGAATGAAACTGGACCACGTTATTATACAATACACAAAAATAAATTCAAAATGGATAAAAGACCTAAATGTGAGACATGAAACAGTAAAAATCTTGGAGAAGAACACAGTCAGTAACTTCTTTTTTTTTTTTTTTTTAAGATTTTATTTATTTATTTGACAGACAGAGATCACAAGTAGGCAGAGAGACAGGCAGAGCGAGAGGGGGAAGCAGGCTCCCCGACCAGCAGAGAGCCCGATGTGGGGCTTGATCCCAGGACCCTGGGATCATGACCTGAGCTGAAGGCAGAGGATTTAACCCGCTGAGCCACTCAGGCGCCCCCAGTCAGTAACTTCTTTGACATCAGTAGTGGCATATTTTTTCTAGATATGTCTCCTGAGACAAGGTAAATAAAAGTAAAAATAAACTATTGGACTACATCAAAATAAAAAGCTTCTGCACATTGAAGGAAACAATCAAGAAGACTAAAAAATAACCTAGGGAATGGTAAAAGATATTTGCAAATGCAATATCCAATGACATTTCTTTAATATCCAAAGTCTATAAAAAATTTATAAAACTCAACACCCCCAAAAAACAAATAATCCAATTAAAAAACAAGCAGAAGACATGAACAGATATTTCCTCTAAGAAGACATCCAAATGGCTAATACACACATGAAAAGATGTTCAACATCACTCATCATCAGGGAAATGCAAACCAAAACTACAATGAGATATCACCTCACACTTGTCAGAATGGCTAAAATCAACAACACAAGAAACAACAGATATTGGTGAGGATGTAGAGAAAAAGAATCCTTGTGCACTGTTGGTGGGAATGCAAACTGGTGCCTCCAACTGTGGAAAACTGTATGGAGGCTCCTCAAAATTTAAATGTAGATCTACCCTATGATCCAGAAATTGCACCCCTTGGTATCAACCCAAAGAATGCAAAAACACTAATTCAAAGGGATACATGCACTCTGATGTTTATAGCAGCATTATTTACAATAGCCAAGATATGGAAGCAGCCCAAATGTCCATCGATTGATGAACTGATGAATGGATAAAGAAAATGTGGTCTATATTATATATTTTTATAGTGTATATTATATATAATATACTAATTCATATATAGAATCATTACATATACATAATATATAAATATATAAAATTAGAATATTGTGTATATTATATATGTAATGAAATATTATTCAGCCATTAAAAAAGAATGAAATCTTGCCATTTGCAATGACATGAATGGAACTAAAGTATATAACACTAAGTGAAATAAGTCAGAGAAAGACAACATATGAGTTCACTAATAAGTAGAGTTTAAGAAACAAAACAAGACAAGGGGAAGAGAGCCAGAGAGAGAGAGACAAACCAACCAACCAAACAAACAAAAAAACCCATCAGACTCTTAACTATAGAGAACGAACTGAGAGTTACCAGAGTGGAGATGGATGGGACCATGGGTTAAATCGGTGATAGGGATTAAGGAGTGCACTTGTGATGAGCACTGGGTTTTGAATGGAAGTGTTAAATCACTAAATTATACACCTGAAACTAATATAACATTGTATGCTAACTAACTAGAATTCAAATAAAAACTTTAAAAAAAAAGAACTAAAGCACTAATGAAGAACCTTCCTCCAGCAGGCCGCTGAGACACCATAGTGAGGCCCCTTCCAAAGCCAAGCTCACTAAGGCTAAAGTTTTCTATGGGGTCTCTGCTAAATGCACTCAGTTAACTTAAAGTACTCCTTTAGTCCACTTTCCCAAAAGTCACAATAAAATATATGCTCCAAGGCAGACTGACTGCAAATGGGTATGAGGGCTTTTACTGGGGTGCTGGAAGTATTCTAAAATTGGATTCTGGTCATGATTGTACAACTCTATACACTTACTAAAAGTTTTTGAATTACATCGTTCCTTGAGAATTTCTGTACATTCAGTAACTAGCTCCATATTGCATTTACATTCTTGCTTTTAAATCAGTTTTACTGAGGTATAATTTACATATAAAATAAACATATAGTTTGATGAGCTTTGACAATTGTATATTTCTGTGTAACCATTGCCAGTCATGATACAGAACACTACCATTCTCACAAAACATCCTCCCCACCCCCCCAGCCTCTCTGTACTCAGTTCTTTTCCACACCTTGCCCCAGGCTACCACTGGTCTGCCTTTTGTCACTGTAGATTAGTTCTGAGTCTTCTACAATTTCATATAAATATACTCTTTTGTGTCTGGCTTCTTTTGCTCAGCATAATGTTTTTGAGAATCATCTCATGCCCCTCTTTAAAAATAAAACAAAGCAAACTTGTGTTGGTGGTTTCTCTAAAGCGAGAAAGCCATCTCTATGACAAAAACAAGTTCTCTGAACCAGGAAACAGATTTTCTTCATTAGTCTAAGGTCCCAGCATGATGATATTTTTCTCAGCAATGAGTTTAGAAGAGGAAATTTTACTTCTAATGTAGAACAAATCTTTATATTATCTCTGCTAAATTTTTTAAAAAGAAAATAAAAAGGGTTAGTTTGGAGTTAAAGAAACTCTAAGACAAAAATACTTTAAATGAACACTCAAAGATGTCACATATTTAAATTTTCTAAGCCAGATGACTAATTCCTTAGAAAGTCAGAATATTTAATCTTAAGACATGTAGTAGACACTCAAGTAATTATTGAAAGATTGAATAAATTTGAAAGTACTTACTATATTCACGGAATAGACAATATCACTCCAACCTTGCCCAAATTGCTACATGAAGCAGTCAGTGTGAAATCTGCCTTTAGTCATGGGCAAGTTTTGCTCACAAGATAGCAAGCAGTCACTTGGAAAGTGTGGAGTGACTTTTTAAAATAGCTAAACCAAATGGAACAAAGTGTGGGTGTTGGCTAACACAGAAGTATGATAAGTCAAAAGAAAGGCCTGAGAGCCATTATTGAAGCCAAACAGTAGACTTCAAATGGTTTAAGCCACTTGAGCAAGGAGTTGAGACCACAAGAATTAGCAGGGGAGGATTCCATGTGGAGCACATAGGCACAAATCTTTGTCTTTCACCATAGGAAAAAAATTCTTCCATTAATACTTTCCAGGAAGGCTAGATGTTTCTTTGCACCATTCCCTGAGTTCCCAAGAGCACCCTCCAGGAAATGTTTCCGTAACTAACAGAGACACAAACAACAAGAAGTGTCTGCTTGGGCTTCTCTTTTCCTGCCATTCTAACTAATCATATCACTTTTCAAGCATTTCAATTTAGAATCATACCTGGGAATCGACACATACTAATTTCTTTGCATTCTTTGTTTCCTGCTTGTTCCATCTTCCGCTAGGGATCATCTTCCTTTTCACAGTCTAACTATTGTCT
Organism: Lontra canadensis; assembly: GCF_010015895.1. Classification (NCBI taxonomy): domain Eukaryota; kingdom Metazoa; phylum Chordata; class Mammalia; order Carnivora; family Mustelidae; genus Lontra; species Lontra canadensis. Next base: position 9,603,773 of record NW_022631055.1, read on the forward strand.
TTGATTCCCTTTGTATCACCCAGATCCCATAACCTCCTATCCCTTTTCCCATGAAGCCTTGGGGCTACCCACCCTACTGACTCATCCCATGACATCCCTATGCAGTCCCCTTTGGCGGCAGAAGGAGAAATGTTTTATAACTACATGAGTTTAGGAGCCTTAACCACATCCAGGGCTTGCCCCTGTCCCTCTCCAGGTGTTAAGAATTGAATTCTGTCTTCCCCCAAAAAAATTTGCTGAAGTCTTAAACCCCAGCACTTCAGAATGTGAATTTATTTGGAAATGGTGTCAATGCAGATATAATTAAGATGAGGTCCTGCTGAAGTAGCATGGGCTCCTAATCCAATATGATTGGTATCCTTATAAGAAAACAGTCATGAGATACACACAGGCAGAATGCCATGTTATGAAGGCAGCCTTCATACTTATTCAGCTATAAGCCAAGGAACACCAAAAATTTCCAGCAAATAACCAGAATCTAGGAAGATATAAGAACATCCTATAGGCTTAGAGGGAGTATGGTCCTACTGACACTTTCATTTTGGATGTCTAGCCTCTAGAACAGTGAGACAATACATTTTTGTTCTCTTAAGCTATTCAATCTGTGGTACTTTGTTAGGACAGCCCTAGGAAACTAGCACAGTGGAGAACTGTCATTTGCATTTGGCTATCAACTGCTCCAGGAAGCTAGTTAGAGTCATGAGCCACTCCTCTAAAACCCTATTTTTTTTTTAAGATTTCATTTATTTATTTGGCACAGAGAGACAGAGATCACAAGTATGCAGAGAGGCAAGCAGAGGCGGGGGGGGGGGGCGGAAGCAGGCTCTCTGCTGAGCAGAGAGCCAGATGCGGGGCTCGATCCCAGGACCCTGAGATCATGACCTGAGCCGAAGGGAGAGGCTTAACCCACTGAGCCACCCATGTGCCCCCTCTAAAACCCTATTTTATCCTCTGTTTAACTCCCTGGTAAAATAAAATGTCTTAAATATTCATTCATTCATTCTTTCTTTCATTCTGCTTTCCTGGTGCTTCGCCCAAGGAAATGATCAGGGATATGATAGGGGAGCGGAAAGAAAAAATACCATAAATACTCTTCCTGTTTTTTGGATTTCAAAGTTGGGTCCCTAGGGGTGTGTGGAAGACTGAAGCATAAATACTATGTTTAGGAAAACTGAGGTTTGAAGAATAAGGCTCACTCCCATACCTGCCAGTTTAGAAAATCCATCCTTACACTCCTTGATGTGGAGGAAGGATGATGGGGAGGAGAAGAGATGAGAGCAGAGGATTGGAGGGTTTCAGGGAGAGATTCTATAACTGGCTTACTTAGATGAGTCCTGGATAATAGTGGGGGCAAGGGTAGGGGGTGAGGTAAATCCTGAAACAGTTTGAAGCAGTTCATAAGGATTTAATCCTTACAAATCCTCATGAAGTAAGTATTATTATTTTTTTGTAAAGGAACAGAGGCTTAGAGAGAATAACTTGAATGAAGATGTACCCCAAGTAAGTAGGTTTGCTAGGCCAGTCTCCAAGATGGAGTCCAGTGAGCCTGCTTCCGTCTATAGTCCCAGCCTCCCACACTGAACAGAGAGAATATGGGAGAAAGAGAATATGACAGAAATGTTGACATATCACTTCCAAAGCTAGGTCATAAAAGATGTGTGGCTTCTGAATTTTCTCTGTTGGATTGCTTGCTCTTAGAGAAGAAGTTAGCTGCCATGTCATGAGGACATCCAAGATGAAGAATCTCACACAGTAAGGAATTCCTGCCAATAGCCATGTGATGTAACATCTTAAAGGTGAACCCTTCAGTCCCAGTCAAGCCTTCAGGTGACTGCAGCTCTAACTGACATCTTGACTGTAAGTATGTGAGAGATTCTGAGCTGGAATCACCATTTAAATCACTCCCAAATTCCTGCTTCACTGAAAGCATAGAATATGAAATATTTGTTGCTGTTAGTCACTTTGGAATTATTGGTTATATAGTAATAGATAACTAACATAGCAGGACTCAAACAGAAAATTGTCTGGCCCTGAGCCATGCCATCAATCCCTTCACAGGCCCTTCTGTCTTCTATCCTTTCCCTAATCAACAATAAAAGGAAAATACATTAACAATTCATATTAAAAATGCAAATGTCATTAAATGCTCTGGCAGAAGTTTAAAGAAGAGAAAGGAAAGATTCTAATAGCTACAGAAGGCAAGTATGGCAGGAATAGAAGGCACAATTAGGGCATAAAAGCATTCAACCCATGAATTCAATGAGTGAAAACTCTGGATCAGGCATGGGCTCAAATCTGATGAGATACAGAACACAAAAAGGCCCTGTGCCTGGCCTCAGCAAGTCTAAAGACTAGCATGGGGAGCCTGGTATGACTAATGGTTAAGTAAGTAGAAGTTGGGAGAGTCAGGAAAGGAGACTGGGGTATCCTTGAGTCATACCTGAGAGGTACATCCAGAAAACGTACATTCCCCATTCCAAATGGATATTTTTGGTGTCAAGCTGTCAACCTTTTCAAGTAGTGGAAACTTGAACCTGGATACATGTGGACAGCACATGAAATGACATAAAACATTTTTCCATATTTTTCATTTTTTTCAGCTGTACCATTGTGATGGGTTGTCATTGTCTGCACATATGCATGTTTAGCCATGTGTGACTGTTTCTGATGATTTGATCGTTGTTTAAACTGAGTTATTTTCATTGGCAGCACCAGGAAAGATCGAATTTAAACTTGAATTCAGTTCTCTATCACCACTTAATATGACTCTTGAAAGATTATATGTGATGCAGAACTGAAACTAAAAATAATGTTGTATGCAAAAGACGCCTTCAGGGAGAAACTTCTGGTTTTAAAACAGTGTAAAGAGGACAATTTCCCTCTTCTCTGAAAAATCACCAAAAATAAGAAGGAAAAAAAGAAACAAAAACAAAACTCTATCTTAAAAGAAATTAAGTGACATCTATAACCCTGAACCAAAATAGATGAGACAGGGCTTACAAATGCAGGGAAGGTCAAATAGTCACATGGAAACGTAATGAGAGAGGATATCCACAGTTAGAAACATCAGTCAAATGCAGGAAAGCCTAGTTCCTCAAAGTAAATGACACACCCTAAGGGATAAAACCAACAATCTTTTTTTGGAACAATGGGCACAGTGTACAGGTTTGTAGCTGGAGATTCTGTAGAGTGGTTAAATCAAAAGTCTTGACAAATAAGAAAGATGGAACTGAATGAGGAAGGACACAGACAGGCCATGTTTGCATTCTGATGGTAAGGCAGGGTAGTGTGAACAGTCCTGCCATGCTATCTCTTCTGACTAGAGAGAAAAAAAGGATAAAAGAACTCTCATATACCCAACCACTTTTAGCTTGGGAAATGGCACCAGTCTTCTTTACTCTAAACTTCCAGAAAGAATTCATCTATTTATAAAAGATTGCTAATTTGGGGGAGTATCTGGGTGGCTCCATTGTTAAGCATCTGCTTTGGGCCCAGGTCATGATCCCAGAGTCCTGGGATGGATCCCTGCATTGGAGTCTCTGCTCAGCAGGAAGCCTGCTTCTCCCTCTCCCACTCCCCCTGCTTGTGTTCCTCTCTCACTGTGTGTCTCTCTGTCAAATACATAAACAAAATCTTTTGTTAATTTTTTAAAGTCACATAAACTAAACAAAGAGCACAAAAAAGAAAATGATGAAAGTAACAGTGGGAAAGCGGAAGATGAACACTTACCAAAAAGGCTATTGCCACAGAACAAATACAAAGTTGATTCAATATACCACCAGACATTTCAGAAAGAAATGAATGAAGTATTTGTTTACAAAAAAGAAGAGCACAAATCACAGACTTAAGAGCCCAGAAAAGTTAAGGTTAGGTGCAGAAGAACTAGAATACGAGTTAGTAGAGCATAGTAAAGCAGTGGGGGGAAAAAAGCAAAGCATTTACAGAAACAAAGACTAAATAAAATAGATGAAGCACACAAAAGAAGAGATTTAGTTGAAAACACAGTAAGATAAAATGAAGAGAGAATTGAGAAAAGGAAGAAAATGAAATTAAAGTGACAAAAGAATTTTAAATGATTTAGACATCTCTCCAGTTATGATGCAGTCATTTGTATCAGGTCAACCCTCTCTATAAGAACAACAGCAGATTAGACACAGAAGAGGGAATTAAGAAACTGGAAATCCTGAAACAATAAACAAAGGACATCATATGCAGAAAACAGCATAAGAGACATCTGGGACATGGTGAAAAAGTCTGATGTACATAGAATTCAAGTCCCAGAAATATAGAAGAGAGAGAATGTGACATCAGAGAATCTGGCTTATAATTTTCTAAACATGATGGTAAACATAAAGTCACAGATTGAAGAATTTTAGCAGGATAAATATGAAGTTAAACTACAGCTAGGCACATCATCAAAGACTGAAGACCAAAGGGAAAGGAAAAGTCTTGAAAGCATTTCTTAGTCAGAAAAAGAGAATTAAACACCTCACATTCAAAGATACAATAACACTTCCAGGATGACTTTCAACAGAAAAATTAGGGAAACTCAAAGAAATTCATTGTTATCTTTCAAGTACTAAAGGATTGTAACTGCCAATCTAGAATTTTCTCTCCAGGGGAAATAGAATCCAAAAATGAAGGTGAAATAAAGTCATTTCAAATAAAAAATAATAATATCCAAAAAATTTAGAGTGTATTTACCAGGAGATCACCTAATTGAGAACTAAGAGAAATTCTTCCATCTACTTTTTAAAAGCCAAATGGATACTGATCTCAGCTAGAGGTGCAGGAAGGAATGAAGAAAAACTGAGGATAAATCTGAGTAAAGTAAAACTGAGGATAAATCTAAATCAATACTGAATTTAAAAGTTGTTTTTTTTTTCTCGAGGAGTTAAAATATATATTTAATTAAAATACATTACAACTTGGGGCGCCTGGGTGTCTCAGTGGGTTAAAGCCTCTGCCTTCGGCTCAGGTCATGATCCCAGGGTCCTGGGATCGAGCCCTGCATCGGGCTCTCTGCTCAGTGGGGAGCCTGCTTTCTCTTCTTTCTCTCTCTGCCTGCCTCTGCCTACTTGTGATCTCTGTCTGTCAAATAAATAAATAAAATCTTTAAAAAAAAAATACATGGCAACAGTAGTACAAAAGTTAAGTCAAAGTGTCCTAAGGTCCTTGCACTTTCTGAGAAAGTGGTTAAAATATTAATTTAAGGGAGACTCAAAAAAGTCAAAGAAGAATGTTGAAATCTCTAAGGTAAACAAATAATAAAAGATGGTATAACTGAAGATAAAAGGAAGGGCATGGAATGATATAACAAAAACACAACCAAAAACAAAAACAGAAACAAAAACAAACAAACAAAAAGTTTGTTAATCTTGGGAAGTCAAGAAAGGAGAAATATAAACAAACAAAGAAAATATAGAGAAATAGAAAAAGTAAATAGTAATTTAGTTGATTTAAACCCAAGTACAGTAGTAATGACACTAAATGTAAAGGGACAAAATACTTTCATTAAAAGAAAAAGACTGCTAGGTTTGATTAAAATGAATCAAATTCTATAATGCTTAAGAGAGACATTTTAAATATAGAGACCCAGGAAGATTAAATTAAAAGGATAGAAAAATATGATACAAATAATAATCAAAAGCAAGCTGTGGTAGCTATTCCAATATCAGAAAAATAGAGTTTAAGACAAGAAATATTATTAAAGAAGAACATTTCATAGTAGTAAAAGGATCAATTTAATAGGAAAATGTGATTATTCTAAAAAACCTAGAGGTCAAAGTAGAACTCATAATGGAAAATATGAAATATTTGAAATTAAAATTAAATGACAGCGAAAATAAACAATATGATACTCAGCTAAAACCATGCTTAGAGGGAAATTTATAGCTTTAAATCCATACATTATGAAAGAAAAAAAGGCTGAGAATCAATTATGTAAGCATCCATATATTAAATTAATTAAACAATGAGGCCCTTAGATGGAGGTGCCTCTAATTTCTTAACACCCTACTAAAACAAACCAAAACCTTAAGCCTGGAACTGCCTCAAAGTTAAGAAATCAAAGCCTACAAACAACCAATCACAAACAGCCACTAGGCTTTTCCAAATAAGGCAAATGCTTAAACTATAGCCAATCAAAATTTCCTTGCCTGGCTTCTGACTCTTCTCTGTGAAAGTCTTCCCTAACTCCTGTCAGTGGAGTGAGCACTCCTGATCACTTCCAGTTTGGCACTGTCTTATCCCAATCAATCTTTACTCAAAATCTTAAGATTTTCATATGCCCCAAAGTATCTCTTAACAATTTCAAAAATCTAGGAAAAGTTCATCAAAATAAAAGGGTCAGAAACAAGAAACTCATCAAATTACTAAGAATAATACACAATACAGGAAAAAAATTAAAAGCCTAAAATTAGTTTTTAGGCTAAGAAAATTAGTAACCTCCAATAAGGGCTAGTGAGAACAAAATAGAGAAAAAGCACAAAAACACTAACATAAAGACTTTTGTAGACATTAAAAAGATAATGAGAATATACTTCTTTAAAAGAACAGTGAGAATCTACTAAAAATAACTTTATAGCAAAAAACAAACATGTAGATGAAATGGAAAAATTCTTTGAAAAACACAAGTTTCCAAAAATACAATTATTTTAAGAAAGGATGGTACATATAAATACTTCTTTATTAAATACATTTATTAAATAAACTATATATTTTTTTTGTTTGTTTATTATATTAGTCACCATACAGTGCATTAGTTTTTGATGTAGAGTTCCATGATTCATTGCACATAACACCCACTTCTCCATGCAATCTGTATACTCCTTAATACCTATCACCAGGCTCACCCATTACCCCACCCCACCCCCTTCTAAAACTCTCAGTTCGTTTCCCAGAGTCCATAGTCCCTCATGGTTTGCCCCCAAATCTGATTCCCCCCCTTCATTTCTCGCTTCCTTCTCCTAATGTCTTCCATGATATTCCTTATGTTCCACAAATAAGTGAAACCATATGATAATTGACTTTCTCTGTTTGACTTATTTCACTTAACATGATCTCCTCCAGTACCAACCATGTTGATACAAAAGTTTGGTATTCATCCTTTCTGATGGCTGAGTAGTATTCCATTGTGTATATTGGCCACATCTTTATCCATTCATCTGTTGAAGGCCATCTTGGCTCTTTCCACAGTTTGGTGACCGTGGCCATTGCTGCTATGAACATTGGGGTGCATATGGCCCTTCTTTTCACTACATCTGTATCTTTGGGGTAAATACCCAATAGTGCAATTGCTGGGTCATAGGGTAGCTCTATTTTTGACCTCTTGAGGAATATCCATACTGTTTTCCATAGTGGCTGTACCAGCTTGCATTCCCACCAACAGTGTTAGAGAGTTCCCCTTTCTCCACAACTTCTCCAAAATATTTATTTAAATATTTATATATTAAATATATTAAAATTAAGTTATATTAAATATAATTAAGATTATATTAAATATAATTAAGATTATTAATTATTGATATATTTCTATTATTAAGATTAATTAATAACATGGATTTGTAATTAAAACTTTTTTCACAAAAATTCTAAACTCTGATGGCTTTAATGGGAAATTTCTCCAACCATCAATACCCAAGCTTCTCCAGAGAAAAGACAAAAAGTTAAGAGGCCAGCATAAACTAGATCACAACATAACACTTCAATTAAAATTTTACTTTAAAAAAGAATCCACCAGGACAAAATATGTATCTTCTAGTTATCTGAAACACACACATACACACAAAAGCACACATAAAAAGTCAGAAAAAGTAGTGAAAGATTTTTATAAAGCAATCAAAACAAGAAGTATAGCCTAAAATGACAAAATTGAGACTGAAGATATTAGTTAAACTGAAAAACATAGCACCTGGGTGGCTCAGTCAGTTGAGCATCTGACTATTGATTTTGGCTCAGGTAATGATCTCAGGGTCGTGAGATCAAGCCCCTTCTTTGGCTCCACACTGGGCATGGAGCTCCCTCTGCCCCTTTCCATGCCCCTGCTCATGCTTGCACCTTCTTTCTCTCTAAATATCCATCCTTCTATCTATAGATAGATATAGATATATATAAATGTATGTATAGATGGATAGATAGATAGATACAGATAGATAGATAGGTAGGTAGATAGATATAGATAGATTTTATATATTTCATAAGTAGGCTCTCCTAGTAACAGGAAAACAATATCAGATTACAAAAAATCCTATGGTTCTATTGTAAAGAAATACAGCCACATATAAGAAATGCACTTAGAACAAAGTGCTCAGGAAGGTTAAAAATTAGCGGGGGGGAATGTGCAACGGCCACCAGGCACAGGTAAACAAACTAACAAACAAATAAAAGCAAACAAAGGCTAACAATCTTTAAAGGAGACAAGTTAAAAATTCAACAAAAAGAATTTACAAGGTAGGAGAAGGAGAAAAGAAGGGGGAGGACTAGAAGACAGAGATAGCATCAGTCCCAGGAGTTCGGCTGGATAGTTATCAAATGATTATGAACACCAATGAACTCAACAAGAGATAGAAGAGAAGAAGAGCAGCAATTCTAGGAACAGAAAATTGACCAATTTCTGGAAGGTAGGTCACCCGGAGAAGTGAATCTGAAGCAACAGGAAGATAGGATGTGGGAGGAGGGCCACAAGTAAGAGAGCAGCAAGTAAGAAGAGAGCATCAGAGCACAAAATCAAACTTTTTTTTTTTTTTTTTTTTTTAAATCAGAACTTCTATAAGTCTGCTCCACTGAGGGACATCACTCCAGAGACTAAGCTGGGCATGGAGCCCTCGCAGGGGCAGTGTGGTCTCAGGACCTGCGGGATCAGAGAAAGACCAGGGGTGCCCTTGTGCAGCAGAGCTCCCAGGTATTGGAGTGGGGAAGCTGGCTGCAGAGATGGAGCCAAGCAGTGGGCTTTCAGCTTGGGGTTACCTTAAACCATGATCCAAGGCACAGACTCTTTGAGCAGGGACCCCACAAGCAGCAGATCTGGGGAGACCCCCTCTCCCTCCTCCAGGAGCAGTGGTGTGGGAGCATGTTGCAGGAATCTGCTGGGTTAGGAGACTCCAAACAGGGCCATGTGCCAGAGACAGAAATGCTTGGTCACAGGCTGGGTGAGCTTGGAGTGTGGCCAGAGACCAGGGAAATGGGAGTCATTGATCACTTTTCTCTGAGGGCACACTGAGGAGTAGGGCCCCAAGCTCTCAGCTCCCCGGGGCCTGAGATTAGGAGGCACCATCTTCATTCCTGTCCTCCAAAGCTGTATGGAAAGCGTTCAGGAAACAAAAGCTCCCCAGAGCGAATGGGAGCAGATTGCTTAGCCTGGCCACTGACAAGGACGGTGCAATTCCGCCTCAGGCAAAGACATTTGAGAATCACTGCAAGAGGCCCCTCCCGCAGACTATCAGCAAGAACATCCACAAAGACCAAGTTTACCAAGCAATGAGAATGGCTGAACTCAGAGCTAGGGGAAAGCAACACATAGAATTCATGTGTTTGTTGTTGTTGTTGTTTTTTTTCCTCATGATCCTTCAGTCTTTCAAAGTTAAATTTTTTTAATTTTATTTTTTTCTTATTCTTTTTTTTTAATTTTTCCTCTTTCCTTTTTTAACATTTTTAAACTATCATATCTTATCAATACCTTTTTTAAAATCTTTTAAAGTTTTCATTGTTATAGTCACATTTTATCCCTTCATTCTATTTAAAAATATTTCTTGTATATATACATGTTTTTTTTGTTCTTTAAAATTTCGGGATATAACTTCTTCTAATAGATCAAAATATACCCTAAATCTAGCACATAGCTTTGTTCTTGTCTCCAGCCTAATCACATGTTTTCCTCCTTTTTTTTCTTTTCTTAACCAACTTTTTTCTTAGAATCTTTTTAAATTTTCATCTTTACAGTGATATTCCATCCCTTCATTATGTTTACCCTTATTTTGTATATATATGTTTTTCCTTCTTAAAAATTTTGGGAGGTAGTTTCTTTTAATGGACCAAAATATACCCAAAATCAAGTGTGTGGCTCTGTTCTATTCACCAGTCTAATATATATATATATATAATTTTTTTTCTTTTTATCTCCCTTTCTTCTCCCCCTGGTTTCAGGTCTCTTTTGATTTGGTTAGTGTATATTTTTCTGGTGTCATTGCTACCCTATTAGTATTTTGTTTTCTCATTCATCTATTCTTGTCTGGACAAAATGATAAGGTGGAAAAACTCACCACAAAAAAAAAAAAAAAAAAAAAGAACAAGAGGCAGTACCAATGGCTGGGAACCTAATCAATATGAACATTGGTAAATTGTCAGAATTAGAGTTCAGAACGATGATTCTCAAGGTGCTAGCTGGACTCAAAAAAGGCATGGAAGATATTAGAGAAACCCATTTTAGAGAAATAAAATCCCTTTCTGGAGAAACAAGAAAGGTCTCAAATTCACAACCTAACCCTACACCTAAAGGAGCTGAAGGAAAACAGCAAACAAAGCCTAAACCCAGCAGAAAAAGAGAAATTATAAAGAGAAAAGCAGAAATCAATGAAATAGAAACCAAAAGAACAGTAGAACAAATCAACAAAACTAGGAGCTGGTTATTTGGAAGAATTAATTAGATGATAAACCCCTGGCCAGACTTACCAAAAAGAAAAGAGAGTGGACCCAAATTAATAAAATCATGAATGAAAGAGTAGAGATCATAACCAAACCAAAGAAATAAAAGCAATTATAAGAATATATTATGAGCAGAATACACCAGAAATTTGACAATCTGGAAGAAATGGATGCATTCCTAGAGACATATAAACTACTAAAACTGAACCAGGAAGAAATAGAAAACCTGAGCAGACCCATAACCAGTAAGGAGATTGAAGCAGTCATCAAAAATCTCCCAAGAAACAAGAGCCCAGAGCCAAACAGCTTCCCAGGGGAATTTAAAGAAGAATTAAGTTAAAGAACACTTAAAGAAGAATTAATACCTATTCTCTTGAAACTGTTCCAAAAAATAGAAATGGAAGGAAAAATTCCAAACTCATTTTATGAGGCCAGTATTACCTTGGTCCCAAAACCACACAATGACCCCATCAAAAAGGAGAATTACAGACCAATATTCTTGATGAAAGTGGATGCAAAAATTCTCACCAAAATACTAGCAAATAGGATTATTACAGTAAAAGGATGATTCACCAGGGTCAAGTGGGATTTATTCTTGGGGTACAAGTTTGGTTCAGCATCTGCAAATCAATCAATGTGATACAGTATATTAATAAAAGAAAGAACAAGAACCATATGATACTCTCAATAGATGATGAAAAGCATTTGATAAACTACAACATGCTTTCTTGATCAAAACTCTTCACAGTGTAGGGATAGAGGGTATATACCTCAATACCATCAAAGCCATCTGTGAAAAACCCACGGTGAATATAATTCTCAATGGAGGAAAAACTGAGAGCTTTTCCACTAAGGTCAGGAACACAGCAGAGATGTCTGCTATCACCACTACTATTCAACATAGTATTAGAAGTCCTAGCCTCAGCAATCAGACAACAAAAAGAAATAACAGGCATCTGAATTGGCAGAGAAGAAGTCAAACTCACACTCTTTTCAGATAATATGATACTTTATGTAGAAAACACAAAAGACTCCACTCCAAAACTGCTAGAACTCACAGGAATTCAGTGAAGTGTCAGGATATAAAATCAATGCACAGAAATCAGTTGCATTTCTATACACCAATAGCTAGATCGAAGAAAGAGAAATTAAGGAGTTGATCCCACTTACAAAACCGTAAGATACCTAGGAATAAACCTAACCAAAGAGGCAAAGAATCTGTACTCAGAAAACTACAAAGTACTCATGAAAGAAATTGAGGAAGACACAAAGAAATGGAAAAACGTTCTATGCTTATGGATTGGAAGAACAAATATTGTGAAAATGTCTATGCTACCCAAGGCAATCTACATGTCTAATGCAATCCCTACTAAAATATCATCGATTTTTTTCAAAGAAATAGAACAAATAATCCTAAAATTTATATGGAACCAGAAAAGACCCCAAATAGCCAGAGGAATGTTGAAAAAGAAAGCCAAAGTTGGTGGCATCACAATTCCAGACTTCAAGCTCCATTACAAAGCTGTCATCACCAAGACAGTATGGTACTGGCACAAAAACAGACACATAGATCAATGGAACAGAATGGAGAGCCCAGAAATGGACCCTCAGCTCTATAGTCAACTAATCTTTGACAAAGCAGAAAAGACTGTCCAATGGAAAAAAGACAGTCTCTTCAACAAATGGTGCTAGAAAAATTGGACAGCCACATGCAGAAAAATGAAACTGGGCCACTTCCTTACACCACACCCAAAAATAGACTCAAAATGGAGGAAAGACCTCAATGTGAGAAAGGAATCCATTAAAATCCTTGAGGAGAACACAGGCAGCAACCTCTTTGACCTCAGCTGCAGCAACTTCTTCCTAGAAACATCACCAAAGGCAAGGGAAGCAAGAGCAAAAATGCACTATTGGGACTTCATCAAGATCAAAAGCTTTTGCACAGCAAAGGAAACAGTTAACAAAACCAAAAGACAACTGACAGAATGGGAGAAGATATTTGCAAACAACATATCAGATAAAGGGTTAGTATCCAAAATCTGTAAAGATTTTGGATATAAAGAACTTATCAAACTCAACACCCAAAGAACAAATAATCCAATCAAGAAACGGGCAGAAGACATGAACATTTCTGCAAAGAAGACATCCAGATGGCCAACAGACACATGAAAAAGTGCTCCACATCACTCGGCATCAGGGAAATACAAATCAAAACCACAGTGAGATACCATTTCACACCAGTCAGAATGGCTAAAATTAACAAGTCAGGAAATGACAGATGTTGGCAAGGATGCAGAGAAAGCGGAAACCTCCTACACTGTTGGTGGGAATGCAAGCTGGTGCAGCCACTCTGGAAAACACTGTGGAGGTTCCTCAAAAAGGTGAAAATAGAGCTACCCTATGATCCAGCAATCGCACTTCTGGCTATTTACCCTACAGATAAAAATGTAGTGATCCGAAGGGGCATGTGCACCCGAATGTTTATAGCAGCAATGTCCACAATAGCCAAACTATGGAAAGAACCTAAATGTCCATCAATAGATGAAAGCATAAAGAAGATGTGGTGTATATATGCATATATGTACAATGGAATACTAAGCAGCCATCAAAAGAAATGAAATCTTGCCATTTGCAACGACCTGGATGGAACTAAAGAGCATCATGCTGAGCGAAATAAGTCAATTAAAGAATGACAAGTATCATATGATCTCTCTGATATGAGGAATTTGAGAGGCAGGGCAGGGGGCCATGGGGAGTAGGGAGGGAAAAAATGAAACAAGATGGGATCAGGAGAGAGACAACCATAAGAGACTCTTAATCTCACAAAACAAACTGAGGGTTGCTGGGAAGTGGGGGGTAGGGATAGGGTTGCTGGGTTATGGACATAGGGGAGGGTATGTGATATGGTGAGTGTTATGAAATGTGTAAGCCTAATGATTCACAGACCTGTAACCCTGGGGCAAATAATACATTATGTGTTTAAAAAAAAAAAAGCATTTATAAGGTAGAAAAATGTACTTCATGATAACAAAATTGTGCAATTCTTCACAAACTGTTGTGAATATCTGTGCCTCAAGTAAGGTAATAAAGTCAACTTTTCAAATTGACTCACTCAGCAAAGTCTCAGTCAACTTCCAACACAAAAAGCTTAGAGCAGGTGGCTTGACTTTTTGATTTTTTTTTTTAAATTAGATTCATCAGTAGAAAACTGGAACACAAAAGTAAGCAGCATGAGGTGATCAAGCATGTACAGGGATTGGAATAAATATAAATCTGTGCATCAGTAGTGGAGGCATTTGGGTCTTTAGGGACTGTATGGTAGACGCTTGTATGGTCCCAGGCATCTTACACACTGAGTATCAAGGGGCATCATCAGTAGAGGTTAGGGCAGTGGTACACCTGGACATGCTCCTGTCCTGTCTGTCCTTTGCCTGTCCTAGCACTGTATTTTGGAAGCAGACAACCTATTTTCTAGGTTTCACAGATCCACAGAGAGGGGGAAATTTCACTACAGGAGGGACCATACCTAGAGTCTCATTCATACTTGACTGAGAACTTTTAAAGATTTTTATTTATTTAGTTGGCAGAGAAAGACACAGTGAGATGGAACACAAGTGGGGGAGGGAAAAGCAGGCTTCCTGCCAAGCAGGGAGCCCTATGTGGGGCTCGATCCCAGGATCCTGGGATCATGACCTGAGTGGAAGGCAGACACTTAACAACTGAGCCACCCAGGCGCCCCATTGACTGAGAACTTTTAGAAGATAAGACTTTATGAGAATTGGGATGTAAAGTTAATACTGAAATGGTGTAAGACTTTGAGAGTCTCAGGATAGAGTGAATGTTTTGCATATGGGAGTGACTTGAATTTTTAGGTGCCAAAGGGCAGAGTATATTAGGTTGAATAATGTCTCCCCGAATTCATGTTCATTTGGACCTCAGAATGTGACCTTATTTGGAAAGAGAGTGTTTGCTGATGTACTCGGTTCAATTAAGATGAAGTCATCTGGATGGGCCCTAATCCAATGACTGGTGTCAGAGACACAGAAAGGAAACAGACATACAGGAGAGAAGGCCACATGGAGGTGGAGGGAGAGACTGAGGTGTCACCTCTATGAGCCAAGAAGTCTAAGGACTTCTGACAACCACCAGAAGCCAGAAGAGATGAGGAAATTTCCTTGCTATATCCTTCAGAAAGAGTGTGGCTCTGCCAACACCTTAATTTCAGCCTTCTGCCGTCCAGATAGCTGTGAGAGAGTAAGTCTCCATTGTTATAAATCACTGAATTTGTGGTCATTTGTTACAGTAACTCTAGGAAATGTCTTTTTTCTACAGTCTTTTTTCTACACATAAATTAATCTTCCATAATGTGTGTGGGGGAGGAGGGGTAAAATTAGCGTATGTACACACTGTTTTTAGATCCAAAGCATCTTTCTATGTGACAAAGTAAATCACATGCAGCATACTTAATAGCCATGTAGTACGCCATTTTATGAATCCCACAGAATTTATTTAACCTTTTCCCCAGGGCTGGCCATTAGTATGCTCCTTATTTTCCCCATGGGACATCCCTTTTTAAAGTTCATTTGGCCCAGTGTGAGAGGTAGTAGATGAATGTGCTTAGATCTCAGGAACTGGAGCCAGACTGGGTTCACACCTCAACTCTACCTCATACAAAGAAGCCGTGAGTGAGTTGGGTAACCCCTTTCTGCTTGCATTTTTCCTGTGTGAGATGAGAATGATGTCTGTGCTCTCCTCACAGCGCTGTTGTGAGGTTTGCTTAGTTACATGGCAAGGCCTTAGAACAAACAGTGCTGGCAACACAGCACCGGCTCCACCAGCGTTCCTGCCCCTCCTATGCCATAGTAATGACCTCGCCTGCCTCCAGGCAGAGCCTTTTATTGTGAGGAGGAGGGAGAACGTCCCTGGGGGCAGACAATGTGTTGTCTATCTCCAATGCCCTTAAGTTCTCAGGAGACTTGAAAACCCAACCCCTCGCCTACTTCCTCTGAGCTGAGACTAGTGTCTCAGAGGGAATGACACTGTTCTACGGAAACATCACCTGGGAAGGGCATCAGGCAGGGAGCTGACAGCTTCTCCAGCTCCTCAAAGAATCCCATGCAAAGAAGGCAACACTCAAGAGTGTGCAGATTACAATTCAGCGAACATGTAGGGAGGACGCACTACATGTTAGGCCCTGAGCTGGGTGCTTTCACAGTTCAGGGCCTGACATGTTTCATCCTTACCATAGTACCATCTCACAGAGCAAACAAATCCATCAACCTGTACGAAGCGACAGAGGCTCAGTGTTATAGCCAGAAGGAGCAAACCAGTGGTTCTCAAATTTAACTTGCCACAGAATCATCTGGAGAGCTGATTAGCGTTTCTGCTCAAGTAGGTCTGGGATAGGGCCCGAAAATTTGCATTTCTAACAAGTTCCCAGGAGATGCTGATGCTACTGGCCCCACAGAGCCTACTCTGAGGACCACTGGAAGGAATGACTGTCCATCAGGGGAAATCTAGACAGTCCTTGCCCTGCCAGGGATGTTGTGTCTGTCTTAAAGGGCAGGGGGTTTGTGTGTCTGCAAATCTGTTTATGGATCTTCTTTCTACTTCTTCCCCCTTAGTCTGTCTCAGTCATATTTATAGTTCAATGTCCCTAAGAATTTCTGTATGGGGTTATAGAAAGGAAACCAAGAATGCACGTTCAATGGCAGATATTTTTTTTGGGGGGGGGGATAGATTTTTATTTATTTATTTATTTTTATTAACATATAATGTATCATTTGCCCCAGGGGTACAGGTCTGTGAATCGTCAGACTTACACACTTCACAGTACTCACCATAGCACATACCCTCCCCAATGTCCGTATGATGGCAGATTTAAGAGAATTCCAAGGGCAGCTTTGGTTCTACTTGATTTTTGCCCTCTCTGCTAATTATAGAACATAATCTGCTCATAGATTCTAATGCCACTACATAGTAACGTACAGGATGTAATATGAGGAGGAAGATTTCGTGTACACACACACACACACACACACACACACACATACACTACTGAGGGGCAGCAGGCAGAGAAGGAATTTATGCAGGTGAAGGCACATATACTTATACTACAGCTGAAGAATGAATAAGACATCAGGAGTTCTTGTTAGGATAGACATTCTAGGCAGAGGAACAGCTGGTGAAAAAACATAGAGGCAGAAAGGTCCAGGCTTGTTTAGGGATTGGTGGGGAAATGTGTCCTGTCACTTGTGTTGATCTCTTTGGTGAGGGCACATTAGCTCATGATCCTAACAGAGGGATACACTGCTTGCATTTCCCAGTTTGTTTCCCAGGCTAAAACTAGTTGGCATAGCTCTGATGGGTTAGGAGTGCAATGGGCAAACACCCAGAGTATCTCCATGAGGCACTAGTTATGGGCTCCTTTAGACCAGCACTGTCCAGTAGAACTTTCTGTGGTGATGGAAATATTCTACAGCTGTGTTGTCCCATGTGGCAGTTGCTAGCTCTATGCAGCTTATTAAGCCCTTGAACTGAGACTAGTGGGACTAAGTTTTGCTTTTAATTAATTAATTTTAGTTAATTTAAATTCAATTTTAAATTGAATAGGCACATCTGGCAACATGATATGGCAGCTCCAGAGGCAGGCCTTCAGGAGTCCTAAAGGCTAGTGTTCCTTCTATGGCTATGGCAACTCCCTGAAGGCAAAGTTTTGAATTAGGTGTTTGTAGAAATAAATTATGAAATGATCCCTGTCCTTGAGAAGCCTACTGTCCAGAGAGAGAGAGAGAGAGAATGAAACAGGCAACTGGAATTCCACAAGGTGACTGTAGCAACAGAGGAAGACCAAGATTCTGAGGGGACACCTGGAGAACCCCACAGTTCTGTCTGTTGCTCAGACATGGTTTCTCAGAAGGGTGGAGCCTGGGCCAAGTTGTGAGAATGAGCTGGACTTAGTAATGGAGGTTGGGGAAGAGCCAAGTGGAGGAGTCAGTACCAGGTGGTTGTCATGGCAACACTGAGTCCTTAGAAATCACAGCCTGCCCTTGTGCTGCTGTTTAATTAAGCCACCAAACTGTGGCAAGCAATTGCCATTCATTTAATTTATTTTTATACTTTATTTCATCCCCAAAAGAATTAAGGAATATTGTAAGAACAAGTATATAACACAATAGGATAAAAATAGAAAGCCCTCAGGCTGAAGGGAAGGTGAGGACAACTAGGAAGATGAGCCCAGAGGTCTGCTGGGTTGTTTCCACCCATGGTGAGCCATCAGATGCCCTAGTTACATGGAGGAGCTCCTGAATGCTGTGACATCTGGGATCTGAGGCGTTTGGTATCCTAAGAGCAGAGTACTGGACAAGCTTCCCCAGGCAACACCCAACCAAACAAATGCCCAAAGATGGATGTCATTTTGAGGAAGGGAGTATCATGGAGTCCTCCCAGCTCCATACATGCAGGAAACCTTGGACCTAACCCCCTGTTATGGATGGAATTATTTCCCCCACAAAAAAAGTTACATTGAAGTCCTTACCCTCAATACCTCAGAATGTGACCTTATTTGGAAATAGGGTCTTTGGAGATGTAATCAAGTTAAAATGTGGTCAGTAAGGTGTCCCTAATCCAATATGACTGGTGTCCTTATAAAAAGGGAAAATTTGGATCCAGAGACAAACACAGAGGAAAGAAGACAGAAGATTGAAGTAATGAACCTACAAGTCAAGGAACTAGATTGCCAGCAAACCACCAGAAGCTAGCAAGAAACAAGGAAGAATCCCTTCCCTACAGGTTCCAGAGAAAGCATGGCTCTGCCAACACCTTGATTTTGGAATTCCAGCCTCAAGAACTGTGAGACAATACATTTCTGTTTTCCTAAGACACCCAATTTGTGGTGCTTTCTTATGGCAGCCCTAGGATCTGAATACACACCCTGACTCACAACATGCTGCCTGAAAGGCTGTTGAAGTCAGAGCTAGCTTGGAGATGTGTCAGACGAGCAGCACGTACAGTCA
Organism: Lontra canadensis; assembly: GCF_010015895.1. Lineage (NCBI taxonomy): Eukaryota > Metazoa > Chordata > Mammalia > Carnivora > Mustelidae > Lontra > Lontra canadensis. The sequence continues at coordinate 9,622,429 of NW_022631055.1, forward strand.
AGGGGTAAGGTTCTCAGTGGATCAAGAGTACCTGGATAGGAGGTTGAGTGCTCCAGTGACAATGATTATCTGCAACTCCAGAAACTTGTACCATTAACTTAATCATTACTGTACTACAGGAACGGGAGCAGACCACACACACACACACATACACACACACAAACATAAGCAGTTCATAGAGAATCTTAGAAAAACTTCCCAATCCTGATCAGAGCATTACCTGTTCCTATTTCTTTTTTTCTTTTTTTCAAATTCCTAACATCTTTGATTAAGCATTTTTCTAGATAATCTATAACATTTTAAAATACAAATAGCAACTTTTAAGTAATGTGCACCTTTCATCCCCTGTCAGCATTACAGTGTTACTTGTCACACCTGACAAAGAATTTAGACATGCCCCTTAAGTGAATAAAGTTACTGAAAATAAAAAATGATACAAAGGAATAATAAAAAAGCTTTAAAAGTGGGGAAGAGGCCAAATAACTGGTTTGCCTTAATGTATAGCAAAGCTTCAACATTCACTGTGCAATTTTTCATTTCTAAAATTTGATTTGATAACAACATCCCAGTTTTTTTTTTTAGGGCTTTCTGTGCCTCAATTTCCTTATCTGTAACATATCAGTGATGATAATGACACTACCTCCTGGGCCATTGAGGGCTTCAGAGTAAACTTAGAGCCATGTCTCGCACATGGTTAGTGCTCCAGGCTGTTAGATTTAGAGGTCTTCCAGGCCCAGACCCTGCCCCCAGGGAGCATACACTCAACTTTGGGATACCAGTATGTGAGGCAATACTGGATTTTCTTCTCCTCCCCAGCACCTTCCCCTACCCCCCTTCCTTGACCTGGGAGAAAGTCTTTTCTAGAAGGTTAAAAAAGACAGAAGCTGTGATAGCAAGTAAGTGTTAAAAATGGACTAGCATCTTTCATGCTTTTCCTGAGCTTATTTTGACTATAGTGTGAAGGGTGTATCAGTGGAGATCTATAGAGCAGTAGGGGTAAGCCAGAGACCCATAGGGTAAAAGACAGGCCAGGTGTAGCTTGGCAGCCAGGAAGAAGAGGAGCACCAGATGTGAGAAATGTTTGGGGAGCTACAGTTCAAAGTACCTGGTGACTGCTAGGGGCAGGAACAGGAAAAAATGAGTCTAAATTGAGTCCCTATGAGTAGTGCAATTGTAACATCATCTGCCGAGGCAGAGAATCTAGGAAGAAGAGCAAGTTTGAGGATAAGAGTGATGAATTCAGTTTTATCATCATTGCATAGGGTTGCCTGTGACATGCTCCATACTGGACACTGAGTTATACATGAACCTCAGAGGCTACTTGGTCCAACTAACATGGGCATCTCCTCTATGGCATTCCTAACAGGTGACCACGCTGCTAGGACTTGACATTCACCAATGATAATGCTCCAACTAGCTCCCTAGATAGCCCATCCCAGCCTGAACAGCTCACATGTTAATATGTTCTTCCTTATTCTAAAACTATGAAATTCCACTAACTAGAAGTTCCACATTGAGAAATAGGTCAAAACAAAGACAAGATTTGTACACGAAGATGTATACTTGCAAATGTTTTTACTAGTGGTGACTGAAACAACTTAAATGCCCAATATTTGAAGTTTGTGGAATACACCTATTGAAAATTTTTAATCTATTTTTTAACTTCACCCAGTAGAGCTACACACACACACACACACACACACACACACACACACACGAATGAATATAGAACTGGTGAAATCTGAATAAGCTCTGAGGATAATACCAACGTCAATTTCCTGGCTTCTGGCTTCAATAATATTAGTTATGCAAGATGTTACCACTGGGGGAGACATGTAGATTCATGTAACTCTACCACAATCAAGATACAGAATTACACCATCACCACAAAAATCTCCCTCATGCTAACATTTTATGATAACAAAAACCCTCATCTCCTTTTCTCTTCCTTAACCCCTGGCAACCACAAATCTGTTCTCAATCACTATTATTTTGTCATTTCAAGAACAGATGTATTAATGAAATCATATAATGTGTAGCCTTTTGAGGTTGGCTTTTTTCACTCAGCATATTGCCCTTCAGGACCATTCAGGTTCTTACATGTATCAATAATTCATTCCTTCTAATAGCTGAGTAGTAATATTCCATAGTTGGGATGTACCACAGTTTGTTTTACCAGTTGAAGGACATCTAGGTTGATTCTGGTTTTGAGTTATTATAAATAAAACTGCTATGCACAGGTTTTTGTATAAATATACATTTATTTCACTAGACTACATGTTCAGAAATATAATTGCTGGGTATATAGTAGTTGCATGTTTTGTTTTATAAAAAATTGCCAAACTGTTTTCCAGAATGATTGTACCATTTTAGATTCCTACAAACAATGTATGACTATCCATTCATCTGTGAATCCTTACCAGAATTTGATGCTGTCGCTAATTTTCCTCTTAGCCATTCTGATAGGTTGGTGGTAGTGTCTCATTATGATTTTAATTTGCATTTCCCTAGTGCCTAATGATTTTAAACACCTTTCCACCTTTCCACATGGTCAGTTGCCACCATGTGTCCTTTTCAGTGAAATGTCTCTTCATTCTTTTGTTCATATTCTAGCTGGGTTTTTGTTTGTTAGTTTGCTTTGGTTGATTTTGTTTCGTTTTTCCTGGTGAATTTTGAGAGTTTCATATATATACACATATGAAATATATATATATATATATTTATGAAATATATATATTTATACAAATATATATATTTCAAAAATGTATATGAAATGTATATATAGATATATGTATACATATATATATATTCTAGATGCAAGGCCTTTGTTATATATGCGGTTTGTAAATATTTCTCCCAGATTTTAATCCTCTTCTTATACTTATCCTGTTGAAGAGCAAGATGTTTAATTGTGATGAGGCCTAATGTATTCATTTTTCCTTTTATGGATCATATTTTTGGTGCTAAGCCTAAAAACACTTCACCAGGATCAAGAGCCTAAAGATTTTCTCTTGTGTTTTATTCTATAAATGTTGTAGCTTTTAGTCTGTGATCCATTTGGAGTTGATTTTTTTAAAGATTTTATTTATTTATTTGACAGAGAGAGAGCACAAAAAGGGGAAGAGGCAGGGGAAGAGGGAGAAGCAGACTTCCTGCTGAGCAGGGAACCCAAAGTGGGGCTTGATCCCAGAATCCTGGGATCATGACCAGCGCTGAAGGCAAACTCTTAACTGACTGAACCACCCAGGTACCCATGGAGTTAATTTTTTTATAAGGTACAAGTTTTAAGTCAAGATTTATTTTTTGGCCCATGGATGTCCAATTGCTCCAATACCATTTGTGGAAAAGATACTGAATTTCTCCACTAAATTTCTTTTGCAATTTTGTCAAAAAAAAGTCATTTGGGAATGTTTGCGTAGCTCTCTTTCTAGATTATCTATTTTATTTCATTGATCTCTGTGTGTATCTTTCCATCAATACCATATTTCCTTGATTAATATAGCTTTATAGTATGTTAAACTAACTGGAATTTAAATTAAAACTTGAAGAAAAAAATAAAGGTATAAGTAAGCCCTAATATCAGGTAGCGTAATTTCTTCCACTTTACTCTTCTTCTTAAAAATTGATTTATCTATTCTAATTCCTTTACCTTTTCATATAAATTTAATCAGTCTATGGGTATTTAAACACCTTGCTGTGCTTTTGATAGGAATTATGTCACATCTAAATCATTTGGGGAGAATTGGCATCTTTACTATATTGCAGATGACAATCTATGAATAAGGCGTATCTCTCCATTTACTTATTTTTTTATTACCAGCATTTTATAATTTTCAGCATGCAGATCGTGTACATGCTTATTCAATTTATACCTAATTATTTAATCTTCTTTGGAATGATTATAAATGGCAACTTTTTAAAAAATTGGATTGCAACGGTTTTTGTTGGCATACAGAACTGAGACTGAATTTGTGTGTATTGATTCTGTATCCTGAAACCTTGCTAAAATCCCTTGTTCCAGAAATTGTTTTATGGATCCCTTTGGATTTTCAAAGTAGATAATCATATCACCTGTAAATAGGGGCAGTTTTATTTCTTCTTTTACAATCTGTGCATATTTTAATTCTTTTTTTCTTTACCTATTATACTGGCTAGAACTCCCAGTGTTCTGCTAAATAAAAGTGGTTGGGGCACATGGGTGGCTCAGTGGGTTAAAGCCTCTGCCTTCGGCTCAGGTCACGGTCCCGGGATCCTGGGATCGAGCCCCACTTGGGGCTCTCTGCTCAGCAGCGAGCCTGCTTCCCTTCCTCTCTCTCTGCCTGCCTCTCTGCCTACTTGTGATCTCTGTCAAATAAATAAATAAAATCTTAAAAAAAAAAAAAGTGGGGGTGCCTGGGTGGCTCAGTGGGTTAAGCCTCTGACTTTGGCTCAGGTCATGATCCCAGGGTCCTGGGATCGAGCCCCACATCGGGCTCTCTGCTCAGCGGGGAGCCTGCTTCCCCCTCTCTCTGTCTGCCTCTCTGCCTACTTGTGATCTCTGTCTGTCAAATAAATAAATAAAATCTTTAAAAAAAAAAGTGGTCAGAGCAGATATCTTCGCCTTTTTGCCAGTAAGAGAGAAAAAATTCAGGCTTTCATCACTAAGTATGATGTTAGCCATAGGTTTCTTCGCAAGTTTAGGAATTTCCTGTCTCTTTCTTGTCTGCTTACAGTTTTTTAGCAAAAATGGCTTCTGGAACATCCAATGGAGGAAAAAAAGCCAAACTCTTTAACAAATGGTTTTGGGAAAATTGGACAGCTATATGCAGAAGAATGAAACTGGACCACTTTCCTATACCATACACAAAAATAAACTCCAAATAGAAGAGAGACCCAAATGTGAGATAGGAATCCATCAAAATCCTAGAGGAGAACACAGGCAGTAATCTCTTTGACATCAACCACAGCAACTTCTTTCAAGACACGTCTCCAGAGGTAAGGGAAACAAAAGCAAAAATCAACTATTGGGACTTCATCAGGATAAAAAGCTCTTGCACTGCAAAGGAAACTATCAACAAAAGTAAAAGACAACCTACAGGATGTGAGAAGATATTCAAAAATGGCATCAGATAAAGGGTTGGCATCCAAAATCTATTAAGAACATATCAAACTCGGGGGGAGAGTCAAGATGGCAGAGGAGTAGCAGACTGAGATGACATAAGGTCGCAGGAGTTCAGCTAGGTAGTTATCAAACCATTCCAAACACCTGCAAACCCAACAGGAGATCAAAGAGAAGAGCAACAATTCTAGAAACAGAAAATTGACCACTTTCTGAAAGGTAGGACATGTGGAGAAGCGAATCTGAAGCAACTGGAAGATAGACCATAGAGGGAGGGGCCACGTCCCGGCAAGCAGTGGAGCAAAGGAGCACAAAATCCAAACTTTTAGAAGTCTGCTCCACCAAGGCACATTGCTCCAGAGGCTAAGTGGGGGTGGAGCCCTCGTGGGGACAGTGTCTCAGGTCCCATGGGGTCCCTGAAAGATGGGGGTTGTCTGAGTGTGGCAGAGCTTGCAGGTATCAGAGCAGGGAAGCTGGCTACAGAGACAGAGCTGAGGAGTGAGCTCTCAGCCTGGGGTTACCTTAAACTGTCATCCATGGCACAGTGACACCACTGCTCTTTGAGCAGGGACCCCACAAGTGGTAGATCCAGGGAGACCCACCTTCCTCCTCTGGAGACAGAAATCTGCTGGATTTGGAGACTCCAAACAGGGCCGTGCACCAAAGATAGAAACGCTCAGTCACAGGCCGGGTGAGCTAGGAGTGCAGCCGGAGACCAGGGAGATGGGAGTGATTGACCAGGAACAAAAGCTTCTGAGAGGGGGTGCAACCCAAGCAGATTACTTAGCCTGGCCCCTGGCAAGGGCAGCACAATTTCACCTTGAGCAAAGACATTTGAGAATCACTACAGCAGGCCCCTCCCCCAGAAGATCAGTGAGAACGTCCAGCCAAGACCAAGCTACTGATCAAGGAGAAGAGCAGAATTCCAGAGGAGTGGAAAGCAAAGCATGGAATTATGGCTTTCTCCCCATGATTCTTTAGTCTTGCAAAGTTAATTAAATTTTTTACTTTTATTTTTTTCTTATTCTAATTTTTTAAACTTTTCCTCTTTTAATGCTTTTTAACTAGTTTATCTGAACCCTTTCTTAAAAAAAAAACAAACTTTTTAAACCTTCATTATTGTAGTCATATTTTATCCTTCATTGTATCTAACTTAATTTTTTGTATACATATAGGGTTTTTCTTCTAAAAAAATTTGGGATACAATTTCTTCTAATAGATCAATAATAATCTAAATCTAGCACAGAGCTTTGTTCTAGTCTCCAGCCTGAGCAAATTCTCTCCACTTTCTCTTTCTTTCCTTTTCTAACCAACTTATCTTATCAATTCCTTTTTTTGGAATTTTTTAAAAAATTTTCATCTTTACAGTCATTGTTTTTACCCTTATTTTTGTATATATATAAGTTTTTCTTTCTTTAAAATTTTGGGAGGTAGTTTCTTCTAAGAGACCAAATTACACCCAAAATCAAGTGGGTGGCTCTGTTCTATTCACCAGTCTAATATATATGTATATATATTTTTTAATTTTTTAAAATTTCTTTTTACCCCCTTTCTTCTCCCCTCAATTTGGGGTATCTTCTGATTTGGTTAGTGTACATTTTTCTGGGATCTTTCCACCCTTTTAGTATTTTATTCTCTCATTCATATATTCTTATCTGGATAAAATGACAAGGTGGAAAAACTCACCACAAAAAAAAAGAACAAGAGGCAGTACCAAAGGCTAGGGACCTAATCAAGATGGACATTGGTAATATGTCAGATCTAGAGTTCAGAAAGACAATTATCAATGTGCTAGCTGGGCTCGAAAAAAGGCATGGAAGATACTAGAGAATTTCTTTCTGGAGAAATAAAATCCCCTTCTGGAGAACTAAAAGAACTAAAGTCTAACCAGTTTGAAATTTTAAAAAGGCTATTAATTAGATGTAATAAAAAATGGAGGCTCTTACTACTAGGATAAATGAGGCAAAAGAGAGAATTAGTGATATAGAAGACCAAATGACAGAGAATAAAGAAGCTGAGCAGAAAAGAGACAAACAACTACTGGGCCACCAGGCGAGAATTTGAGAGGTAAGTGATACCATAAGATGAAATAATATTAGAATAATTGTGATTCCAGAAGAAGAAGAAAGAGAGAGGGGGGCAGAAGGTATATTGGAGTAAATTAGAGTAGACAATTTCCCTAATATGGCAAAGGGAACAAGCATCAAAATCCAGGAGGCACAGAGAATCCCTCTCAAAATCAATAAAAATAGGTCCACACCCCATCATCTAACAGTAAAAATGACAAGTCTTAGTGACAAAGAGAAAACCCTGAAAGAAGCTCGGGACAAGAAGCCTATAACATACAATGGTAGAAATATTAGATTGGCAGCAGACTTATCCACAGAGATCTGGCAGGCCAGAAAGAGCTGGCATGATATATTCAGAGCACTAAATGAGAAAAACATGCAGCCAAGAATACTATATCCAGTAGGCTATCATTGAAAATAGAAGGAGAGATAAAAAGCTTCCAGGACAAACAAAAACTAAAAGAATTTGCAAACACCAAGCCAACCCTGCAGGAAATATTCAAAGGGGTCCTCTAAGCAAAGAGAGGGCCTAAAAGTAGTAGACCAGAAAGGAACAGAGACAATATACAGTAGCAGACACCATATAGGCAATACAATGGCACTAAATTCATATCTTTCAATAGTTACCCTGAATGTAAATGGGCTAAATGCCCCCAATCAAAGGGTATCAGAATGGATAAAAACCAAACCCACCAATATGCTGTTTACAAGAAACTCATTTTAGACCCAAAGTTGCCACCAGATTTAGAGTGAGGGGATGGAAAACAATTTACCATGCTAATGGACATCAAAAGAAAGCTGGGGTGGCAATCCTTATATCAGATAAATTAGATTTTAAGCCAAAGACTATAAAAAGAGATGAGGAATGACACTATATCATACTCAAAGGGTCTGTCCAACAAGAAGATCTAATAATTTTAAATGGAAAAATGTTCATGCTCATGGATTGGAAGAACAAATATTGTGAAAATGTCTATGCTACCCAAGGCAATCTACATGTCTAATGCAATCCCTACTAAAATATCATCGATTTTTTTCAAAGAAATAGAACAAATAATCCTAAAATTTATATGGAACCAGAAAAGACCCCAAATAGCCAGAGGAATGTTGAAAAAGAAAGCCAAAGTTGGTGGCATCACAATTCCAGACTTCAAGCTCCATTACAAAGCTGTCATCACCAAGACAGTATGGTACTGGCACAAAAACAGACACATAGATCAATGGAACAGAATGGAGAGCCCAGAAATGGACCCTCAGCTCTATAGTCAACTAATCTTTGACAAAGCAGAAAAGACTGTCCAATGGAAAAAAGACAGTCTCTTCAACAAATGGTGCTAGAAAAATTGGACAGCCACATGCAGAAAAATGAAACTGGGCCACTTCCTTACACCACACCCAAAAATAGACTCAAAATGGAGGAAAGACCTCAATGTGAGAAAGGAATCCATTAAAATCCTTGAGGAGAACACAGGCAGCAACCTCTTTGACCTCAGCTGCAGCAACTTCTTCCTAGAAACATCACCAAAGGCAAGGGAAGCAAGAGCAAAAATGCACTATTGGGACTTCATCAAGATCAAAAGCTTTTGCACAGCAAAGGAAACAGTTAACAAAACCAAAAGACAACTGACAGAATGGGAGAAGATATTTGCAAACAACATATCAGATAAAGGGTTAGTATCCAAAATCTGTAAAGAGCAGAGGACATGAACAGACATTTTTTTTAAATTTCTTTTCAGCATAACAGAATTCATTGTTTATGCACCACACTCAGTGCTCCATGCAATCTGTGCCCTCCTTAATACCCACCACCTGGCTCCCCCAACCTCCCACCCCCCACTTCTTCAAAACCCTCAGGTTGTTTTTCAGAGTCCATAGTCTCTCGTGGTTCACCTCCCCTTCCAATTTCCCTCAACTCCCTTCTCCTCTCCATCTCCCCATGTCCTCCATATTATTGGTTATGCTCCACAAATAAGTGAAATCATATGATAATTGAATCTCTCTGCTTGAATTCTTTCACTCAGCATAATCTCTTCCAGTCCTGTCCATGTTGCTACAAAAGTTGGGTATTCATCCTTTCTGATGAAGGCATAATACTCCATAGTGTATATGGACCACATCTTCCTTATCCTTTCGTCCGTTAAGGGCATCTTGGTTCTTTCCACAGTTTGGTGACCATGGCCATTGCTGCTATAAACATTGGGGTACAGATGGCCCTTCTTTTCACTACATCTGTATCTTTGGGGTAAATACCCAGTAGTGCAATTGCAGGGTCATAGGGAAGCTCTATTTTTAATTTCTTGAGGAATCTCCACACTGTTCTCCAAAGTGGCTGCACCAACTTGGATTCCCACCAACAGTGCAAGAGGGTTCCCCTTTCTCCACATCCTCTCCAACACACGTTGTTTCCTGTCTTGCTAATTTTGGCCATTCTAACTGGTGAAAGGTGATATCTCAATGTGGTTTTAATTTGAATCTCCCTGATGGTTAGTGATGATGAACATTTTTTCATGTGTCTGATAGCCATTTGTATGTCTTCATTGGGGAAGTGTCTTGAAAAGACATTTCTCCAAAGAAGACATCCAGATGGCCAACAGACACATGAAAAAGTGCTCCATTTCACTTGGCATCAGGGAAATACAAATCAAACCACAATGAGATACCACCTCATGCTAGTCACAATGGATAAAATTATCAAGTAAGGAAATGAAAGATGCTGGTGAGGATGCGAAGAAAGGGGAACACTCCTACGCTGTTGGTGGGAATGCAAGCTGGTGTAGCCACTCTGGAAAACAGCATGGAGATTCCTCAAAAAGTTGAAAATAGAGCTACCCTATGACCCAGCAATCACACTACTGGGTATTTACCCTAAAGATACAAATGGAAGTCCATACTTTTTAAGGAAATAGACAGTTTCTTCTAGGGTATCAAATTTATGAGCATAAAGTTGTTTATAGTATTCCATTATTATGCTTTTTTAAAAGATTGTATTTATTTATTTGACAGAGAGAGACACAGCAAAAGAGGAAATACAAACAGGGAGTGCAAGAGGGAGAAGCAGGCTTCCCACGGAGCAGGGAGCCCAGTGCAGGCCTGATCTTAGGACCCTGGGATCACAATCTGAGCACAAGACAGATGCCCAATGGACTGAGCCACCCAGGTGCCCCTCCATTATTATGCTTTTAATGACTTAAGAATTGATAGTGATATCCTTTGATTTGCATATGATTTGTATATTCTCCTTTTTATCTTTGTCAGATAGCCATCATGATTTGTGTATGCTCCTTTATATCTTTGTCAGTCTTGCTGGAGGATTATCCATTTTCCCAATTTTTTTTTTTGAAGAATCAGCTTTTGTTTCACTGGTTTTCCCTATTTTTTTGTTTTCAATTTTACTTATTTTTATTGAGATGTAATTCACAAACCATACAATTCACACTTATAAAATGTGCAACTTAGTATTTTTACATATATTCACAGAGTTGTGCAATCATTACCACTAATTCCAGACCATTTTCATCCCCTAAAAAAGAAACCCTTCCACATTAGTAGTCACTTTTCATCCACTCTTCCCCCCAGTCCTTTGTAACTACTAATCCACTTTCGTTTCTATGGATTTGCCTATTCTGGACATTTCATATAAATAGAATTATATAATGTGTGCCCACTGTATCTGGTTTATTTCACTCAGTATAATGTCTTTAAGTTCATTCATATGAATCAGCACTTCATGCTCTTTTGTGGTGGAATACTATTCCATTGTATGGATATGCCACATTCTATTTATCCGCTTGCTGGCTGATGGAAATTTGGATTGTAATCAGTTTTTGGTTATTGTAAATAATGCTGCTATGAACATTCATGTCCACATTTGGTTTTAATTCTTTTGATTATATACCTAGGAGTAGAATTGCTGGGTCATATGGTAACTCTATATTTAAGTATTTAAGGAACTGTCAAATTGTTCTCCAAAGAGTTTGGATCATTTTATATTCCCACCAGCAAGGTATGAGAGTTACAATTTCTCCACATCCTTGCCAACATTTGTTTTTGTTTGTCTTATTTTAATTATAGCTATTCTAGTAGTTATGAAAACAGTATCTCATTGAAAATCTTTTGATTTTCATTTCATCGATGACAATGATGTTGAACAACCTTTTTTACATGCTTCTTGGCCATTTGTACATATTCCTTGAGGAAAGGTTTCTTCAAATCATTTGCCTATTTTAAAATTGAGTTATTTGCCTTTTATTGTTAAATGGTAGGAGCTGTCTACATCTTTTGGATACTAGACCCTGATCATATATATGATTTCCAAAATTTTTCTTCCATTCAGTGGGTTATTTTCACATTTTCCCCCACAGTTTTATTAAAATAGAATTGACATAGAGTTTTGTATAAGTTTGAGGTATACTACATAATTTGACATACATGTATTGCAAAATGATTGCCACAATAAGTTTAGCTAGCATATATCTCATCATATAATTACAAAGAAAAGAAAAAAATTTTCTTTGTTATAACAACCTTTAAAATCCACTTGCTTAGCAACTTTCAAATATACCATAAGTATTGTTAACTGTAGTCATCATGTTGTACATTACATTCCAAGTGTTTATAACTGGAAGTTTGTGCCTTTTAACCACCTTTATCCAATCCCCAGGCCACACCTCCCCTGCCATTGGTAACCACAAATATCTTTTTTTTTCTGCTTTTGGTTTTTGGCTGTTGGTCCTTTTTTTTTTTTTTTTTTTTAGATTCCACATGTAAGTGACATCATACAGTATTTGTATTTCTTTGTCTGACTTATGTTACTCAGCATGAGGCCCTCAAGGTCCGTCCATGCTGTTACAAATGAAAGTTTCATGGTTCAGTAGTATTACATTAGATAGATGGGTGATAGATAGATAGATATCAATTTTATATATAGATATATATACTGATATATAGATATATATCATGTTTTCTCTATTCATTTACCAGATAGTCTTTGGAAGCACAAATTTTTTTTATTTTGATTAAAGGTAATTTATTTGTTCATTCGTTGGTTGCTTGAGCTTTTAACGTCATAACTAAGAAACCATTCTTGAATCCAAGTTTGCAAAGATATATTTGCTTCCTTCTAAGTGTTCTATAGTTTTAGCCTTTAGATTTAGGTCTTTGATACTTTTTTTTTTTTTAGGTCTTTGATACTTTTTGAGTCAATTTTTGTAAATAGGATGAAGTAAGGGTCCAGTTTTATTCTCTTTTTTAGAGAAAAATATTACTTATTTATTTGAGAGAGAGAGAGAGCATATAAGTTGGAGAGGGAAAGGGGAGAGGACAGAGGAAGAAGGAGAAGCAGACTCCCCACTTAGCAGGAGGTCTGATGCAGGTTTTGATCCCAGGACTCTGGGATTATGACCTGAACAGGAGCCAGATGCTTAACCGACTGAGCCACCCGGCTCCAGCGCCAGTTATTGAAAAGACTCTTTTTTCCACCTTTGAATTGTCTTGGCACTTGTCAAAAATCAATTTACCATAGATGTATGGGTTTATTTCTGAAAATTCAATTTCATTGATATACATATTACTTCTTTTTTCTCTTTTCTTTTTTTCACATTTATTCTTATGCCAATTCTACCCTGTCTTGATTTTTGTAGTTTTGTAGTAAATTTTGAAAAAAGGGAGTGTGAGTCCACCAATTTTGTCCTCCTTTTTCAAGATTTCATGTGAATTATATTTTTATATATTGTGTGCCTATCAACACTGGTTTGCTATTATCGCTTTATGTAATTATCTTTTAATTCAAATAGGAGGAAAAAAGTGTTGAGAACAAAAGGTATGTTTATATTTTCTTTAAATTTACCTATGTAGCAACATTTACTGGTGTTTTTCTTAACTTTAAATGGATAAAGTTACTGTCTCGTGTCCTCTCATTTCTGTCTGAAGGACTTCTTTTAGTATTTCTTGTAAGGCAGGTTTGCAAGTGATGGATTTTTTCAGTTTTTGTTTATGTGGGAGTGCCTTAGTTTCTCCTTTTTTGAAAGACTTCACTGGATATAGGATTCCTGGTCAAGAGTCTTTTTCTTTCAGAACTTTGAATGTGTCATGCTATTCATCCTATTACCCTCTGGCTCTATGGTTTCTGATAAGAAATCATCAGTTAATCTTACTGAAGAGCTCATGGGTGTGATGAGTTGCTTCTTTCTTGCCACTTTCAAGATTCATTTTTTGCCTTCAGCTGTCAAGAGCTTGATTATGATATTTCTAGGTGAAGATGTGGAAATATATTGAGTTTCTTGGATGTATAGATTAGTGTTTTTCATGAAATTTGGGAAGTTATGAGCCATGATTTCTTAAAATATTATTTCTGTGCTTTTCTCTCTCTCCTCTTTTGGGATGCCAAAAGACTCTAGGAGTCTCTGTTCATTCTCCTTCAATTCTTTTTTCTTTCTATACTTTAAGCTAGAGAATTACATTTGACCTGTATTTAAGTTCATTGATTTTTTTATTCTGCCTGCTCAAATTTGTTGAGCTCTCCTCGTGAATTTTCATTTTAGTTATTGTAGTTTTCTGTTTAGTTCTTTTCATAGTTTCTAACTCCTTATTAACATTCTTTATTGATGGGACATCACTGTCATGCTTTCCTTTAGTGGTTTGGACATGGTTCCCTTGAGTTCTTTTTGAACATATTAAAAGTCGCTGATTTAAAATGAATGTTCTTCTATTCTCAATCATCATGATTCTGGACAGTTGATTTTCAAGACTGCTACAGAGCTGGGGGTAGGGTGTGGGAAAAGAGGAAATTAAAATACTAGAAAAATCACTGCTCATACTCTAATTCAGCTTTTTTAACTGAATAAACACTACCCCTGGTCTGCTAAAAGCCTTTGGTTTATTTCTGAAGTTCTGAAAAGCACTAATTCTGTGAAGTTTGCCATTTTTCTTATTACTTTTATGGAGTTTTGCTGATCTTTACTCTGCCATTTTTGATGGAACTACTTAATTTCATTGATTTGTTATTTTTATTATATCTCTTCTCAGCACTCCTTTAGATGCATGTCTCCAATATTGATATGCTGTATTTTATTTTCATTCAGTTACATGTTTCTTTTTTCCTTTGAGACTTTCTTTTTAGCCCATAGATAATTTAAAATTCTGTTGTTTTATATCCAAGTGTTTAGAGATTTTCTTAATGGCTTTCTGTTATTGATTCCACTCTTGATTCCCTTATATTCAAGGAACTTAGTTTGTATTATTTCAAGTCTTTTAAATGTGTTGAGGTTTGTTTTATGAACCCGGATATGTATGGTCTTTGTGACTGTTCTGTGGACACTTGAAAAGAATGTGTACTTTGCTGTTCTTGGTGTTCTATAAAGATCAATTAGATCTTGTTGATTGGTGTTCAGATCTTTATCTTTGCTGATTTTCTAAGAGTTCTATCAATTGCTAAGAATGGGATGTTGACATCCCCAAGTATATTAGTGGATTTATACGGTCTCCTATTAGTGAAATTTAATTTTTTTAATTAACTACCTTTTTATTGTGTTAAGAATACTTAACATGAGAACTACCTTCTAACAGATTTTTAGACGTATAATGCTGTATTGTTATCTATAAGCATGCTGTACATCAGATCACTCAGACTTATTCATCTTACATAGCTAAGGTTTTGTAACCCTCTGTTAGCAATTCCTCATCTTCCCCTCTCACCAGCCCCTGGAAACCACTATTCTATTCTTTGTTTCTATGAGTTTGACTATTTTAGATGCCTCATATAAGTGGAATCATACAGTATTTGTTCTTCTGTGACTGGTTTATTTCTTAGTATGATGTCCTCAAGCTTTAACTGTGTTGTTGCATATTGCAGGATTTTCTTTTTTTTAAAGGCTGAATAATATCCTATTGTATGGTTAGAACACATTTTCTTTTTCTTTTTTTTAAGATTTCATTTATTTATTTGACAGGCAGAGATCACAAGTAAGCAGATAGGCAGGCAGAGAGAGAGAGGAGGAAGCAGGCTCCCCGCAGAGCACAGAGCCCAACGTGGGGCTCGATCCCAGGGCCCTGGGATCATGACCTGAGCCGAAGGCAGAGGCTTTAACCCACTGAGCCACCCAGGCACCCCAGAACACATTTTCTTTATCCACTCAAACATCAATGAACATTTAGCTTGTCTCAACATCTTGACTATTGTGAATAGTGCTTCAGTAAACATGAGAGTGCTAATATGTCTTCTAATCCTGATAATACCCAGAAGTGGAATTTTTGGATCATATGTTCGTTCTATTTTTATTTTTTAATTTATTTTTATTTTTTGAGAAACCTCCATATTGTTTTCTATAGCAACTATACCATTTTGTATTCCCACCAACAGTGTACCAGGGTTCCAATTTCTCCATACCCTTGCCAACATCTATAACCATCCTAACAGATGTCAGGTGACATCTGATTATGGTTTGATTTCCATTTCCCTAATGATTAGCAATGTTGAGCATCTTTTTATATACCTGTTGATCATTTGTATTTCTTTGTTTTACCACTTTAAGTGAAGGGCAGAAATCTTTCTTCATTTATCCACTTTAAAAATATAATTCTCTGATATTTCCTGTATATAAATGGATTAAATCAGATACTATTATGATTTTTTGCTTCAACTGTTAAATATTATTTAAGAAACATGTGAGGAATTACATAGTCTGTTATATTTACACACACACCCTCCTTTTTTTTTAAAACCCATTTTATCATTCTTTCTCTTCTGTAGTTCTAAGCCTTAATCTTGTGATCTTCTCCTTAGAAAATTTCCTTTGGCTTTTCTTTAAGGCTACATCTGTCAGCAAAAAGTTCTCTTAGTTTCCCTTTGTTTGAAAAATGTCTTTATTTCCCCCTCAACCTTGAAGGATAGTTTTTCTAGAATATAGAATTCATGGTTGACAGCTCTTATTCTCAACACTTAAAAAAATATTGGGGGACTTCCTTTTGGCCTCCTTGGTCCTTCATAAGTAATCTGCTGTCATTCAAATTGTTTTTCCCATATAGGTAAAATGTCATTTCATTCTGGTTGCTTAATCTGTCCTTGGGTTTAACTATGTGTCTAGGTGTGAATTTCTTTGGGTTTATCCTGTTTTAGGTTCACTCAGATTCTTGCATGTGTCATTTTATATGTTTTACCAAAATTGGGAAATTGTCAGTTGTTATTCTTTCAAATATTTTTCATCTCCTCTTTCTTTCATCTCTCCTTTCAGGACTCTAATAATATAAATGTTCAATCTTTTTCATCAGAGTTCCACAGGTCCCTGAAATTCTGTTCTTTTTCTTTTCCATGTATTTTATTTCACTGTTCAGGTTATAGTTTCTGTTGTTCTATTCTCAATATCATTGATTCATTCCTCTGTCACATTTTTTTCTGTCGTTGAGTCCACTCAGTGAGTTTTTTGGGGGTGGGAGTATTCTATTTTTAATTTTATAATTTGATTTCCCTTTGGTTCTTTTAAAAATATTTTAATCTGTTTTCTAAGACTTTTGATTTTTTCACATTTTTCAAACATGTTTGTAATTTCTTGTTAAATTGTTTGTGTTGCTTGTTGATTGGTGTTTTAAATTCGTCATCAGATACTTCCAACATCTGAGTCATCTCAGTGTTCACATCTGTTGGTTGTCTCTCTCACTCAAATTGTGATTTTCTTGTTTGTTGGTATGTTGAATGATTTCTGGTTGTATTCTGAGCATTTTGATTACTATATCATGGGACTGATTTCTGTTTTATTTTTTTTTAGCAGAGCATCACCCATTTTGGCATACAGATGTGGTATATAAGTCATGGTGTTGATGGGCATTCAGCTCCCTTCTGGACCCCCAGTGACACCATCCTGACAAAGGTTGCAATGATTCATACAGCCTGTGACTGCAAATGAGTGGGGTGGAAGCTCAGCAACCTTGTTAGCACTGACTCACACTGTCTTATTGTCTCCAAGTTGGGTGTAAGCTCATCTCTCTGCTAGGCCGAGGTCACACATCCATCCCTGTGACTGACTAGCCCCAGAACAAATTGTCTCCTTCAGTTTCATTGCTGTCAGGTAGAGACAGATGCTCTGTTATCCACTGAACTTTATATGGTACCAAAGCAAGAAACTCAAGAGTACTGGCTGCTTCTGCTGGGTGGCAGGTAGAATATTAGCTCCCTGTTTGACCCGGCCAACACCACTGGGTGGATAAATCAGAACTCCATTCCTGCTTTCTTGGGACTGTCAGAGAAAATGAAGATTAGCTCCACATTGGCATTCAAAAACCTTGGGTGGGGATATTTGTCCATTGATGTTTGGCTAGAGTAGGGCAGATATTATCAAAAAGGTTTTCTTTTCTTTTATACATCTCTCTCTCTCTCTTTTTCTTTTCCTTCATTCAGGGGGAAGAGGATTTGCTTGGACCTTTTCTTGCCCCTTTGCTCTGCTTATTGGTGGTTCCAGATTACATGCTTCTCCAACAGTCCATTCAGGATATGTGGGAGGCAAAAAGGAAACCCAGCAAACTCTTCACCATGTTCTTCCTCAAGTCCTTACATCTTTAAACAGTCTGACTTCTTTCCACTTTTCAGAGTCTTCCTTTGCTTGTTTGTTGTGTTATGTCCAGGGTTTTATTTATTTATATGAGGTAAATCCTGGGAAGAATACAGCTATTTCATTTTGGCTGGAACCAGAACTCTGAAACTACTTTTTGTGGAAATCTATAATGACATGGGAAACTGTGGGAATTGGAACCAATATTCTTTGAGTTGCCGATCATGATGGCTTGGAATAATATGTCCACCATCATCATGGGTTTGTTCTTCTGGAACAGTGAGCAAATGGAACAATCCCAGGTGAGAATTCATTCCAAAGAAGGTGTAATTTAATTGCATTTGCTTCTTTGGCCCTACTTCTGTTTCAGGAGATGCCCTTTGGCCTTATAAGAGCCCCAGTATGTAAGGGGATCACCATATCTTGGCAGATTTTCATCAGGTAATCTCTTTCTGTAAGGGTCTATAGTTATTTGCTCATTTTATGTGAATTCAAATACAAGAGAATTTTTCCTCTACAGACATATTTTCTCATACTCAAAATCAAATCTATGCATAATAAACCTTCCATGTAATGAAGGCTATTTATGGCTCTGAATGCCATTGTTTCTGTTTAAGAAGGGAAAAATTAGTTTCTTCTGGAAAACACAGATGGTGTAATAGCATTGTCCCAGAGTGTTGAATTTTTTTCTTATTTTTATATGTTCTTCTCCTCAGACTTTTATTAAAAGTAACCTGTTAGGAGATGACTGAACCCAGGAAACTTCACTAAATAAACAGGATAATTTCCCCACTATGAGATATATAGCAACCAACAAGTACTTTTGCACTTATGGCCTTTATGAGTCAATAAAATATTCACATTTTTCCAATGTATTTGAAGTTTTGGGTGCCTTTTTAAATCTTTTCTTATCACTATGGACAGCCTCATAAAAATAACATTTAAATACATTTATTATAATTTCCATAATTTATTCAACTTCATCTATTGAGAGTTTACAAGGTGCCACCCACACTTCTATGTGTCTGGGATATAGCAATGAACAAAACACACAAAAGTCCCCGTTCCTGTGGAGATTACTTTAAGAAAAGTAAATGAAGAGATATAACATATGTCAGGCAGTGATGAATGCTATGAAGAAAATGAAGCAGTGTAAGGCACTAGAGAATAGCAAGAGTAGAATCTTACATAGGACAGTCAGGGAAGACTTCTCTTAGTATATAACATAAAGAATGAGGGAGTGAGCCCTGTGGATGTTGGGAGGAAGAGCATTCTAGGAAGAGGAGTCAGCAGATAAAAAGGCTCTTTGACAGGAGCATGCCTGGCATATTCAAGAGACATCATCAAGAAGGCTAGTATAGCTGAAGAGCCCCGATAGAGGGTAGGAGGAGATGAGGAAGAACAGATATTCGGAGTTCAAAACAAATGAAGGTTTTCTAGGGCATGAGAAGGACTTTGAATTTCTTTCTAACTGTGCTGAGAAGCCAGTGGAAGGGTTTGAGTAGGGGGATGACATGAGCTGACTTACATTTTAAGATCACTTACATTTAACGTCACTTTGGTTGCCCAAAAAAAAAAAAAAAAAAAAAAAGGACTTATGGGGCCAAGAAAGGAGGAGAGACAAGTTTTTGCGCTATTGCAATAGTGTAGGTGAAAGATGATGGTCATTTGATGTAAGATACTGTGTAGAGGTGATGAAAATTGATCAGATTCTGCATGTATTTTGAATATAGAACAGGATCTGCTAATGTAGTTAATGTAGAGTATAAGATAGAGAATATAGTCTAGAATAACACCAGCACTAAGGATTTTGACCCCAGAAACTAAATGTGTGAAGTTACCATTTACTGAAAAGGGGAATACTGGGGAAAGAGCAGGTATGGAAGAAAGTCTTTGGAAATTAAGACTTGCTTTAGATGTTTAAGATTACGAGGACTATTGGACATCCAAACGGAGTTGTAAAGCAAGCTGCTGGAATACATAAGTCACTATTACTAAAAGTGGGACTAACAATAGGAATAAACTTATCTCAGTATTTCTCAAAGTAAATTTTGTAGGTTACCAGTTTTATGTGCTATTTAATAATATTATACTGCACTTCCATTTCTGACTCTGGTAGGATAAATGGTACCAGAGTAAACTTCACTCCCCATAAATCACTATGAAACTGAACAAAATATATAGGCAATTGTTGTAGGCAATGGACAACAAACAGCACAAGACTGTAATTACTGAGAGAAAGGAAACTTGTAAGGTGAATGTCTTTATTGCCCCAATCTCTGCTTGGAGAAAGTTTGGGGTTCTTTTGTTTGTTTTTGTTCTTTGGGGGTTTTTGGGAGGGGGGTGTTTCTAAATGACCACAGCAGAGCACTGAAGTCCAAGCAGAACACTTGTCTATCTGAGCTGAGGAGGTAGAAATAATAGTTCAGGTCATCTGAAATAGCTGGAATCTGTCGGGTAGGACATAGCAGAGGAAGGAACTATAAAGAGAGGGGACTTTAGAAGTCCATATGGGGAACCTCCTTAATCCAATGATGAGGGATGAACTGTCAAAGTGCAGGGAAAGACCTCTTGAAGCTTAGAAGACAGCAAGTGCTATAATGCTGAGAATGGAATACTAGAGGCTGAATGGTACTTGAGGACATTGAAGGATAGCCCTGCTAGAATAGAGAACTTGTTTATACCTCATTAATACCCCCTCATCCAGTTGAGACACTGGAAATCCTGAATTTAGGAGTAAGGATATACTCCAAACCTAGTAGTAACATCTACTTCAGACTCACCCTAATAAAGTTTAAAGCTAAGTCCCAAAATGGTTCACGTGGGATAAGAGATTGGAAGCTGAGTTCTGCCAAGTTAGAAAGGGTTGGGTAACATCTTGAACTCTCCACATATTGGCACTAACCAAGTATATACCTAAGACTTTATAAGTTCCTCATAGTAATCCATTAATTAATCAACCCGTTAAAACAAGAATCAGTACTCTTCAGAGAAATCGGAGTCTCTAAAATGTACTCTCACAATGTCTAGTAAATAACCAAAAAGTTGCTAGACATTCAAAGAAATAAGATAATGTCATCCACAGTAAAAAAATTTTTAAGGCAGTCAGTTGAAACCAAATCTGAGATGGGCCAGGTTTTAAACTAGCAAAAAAGACTTAAAAGAAAATGTATAACTTCTGTTCCAAGAATTAGAGGAAAATATGATTTTAGTGAGTGAACAGATAAAGAATCTCAACAGAAAAATGAAAACTATATAAAATCAAAATTCTTGAAATGTACAAATGCTATTTTGGGGCCAAAAACAAAGGACTCAGTGGATGATTAAAATGGGAGATTTTTGTAAAAGAGTTTGACAGGTTTGTTTATTGCAATACTTGATAAAGACTTTAATATTCTCGTATGTGTTATGAATATCCAAAAGAAATTATAGGATGCAATAGTTTCCAAACATATTTGGTGAACTCATATTACCTAAGAACATGGTCTGAAGAACGTATTTGAAGATTACCCTTGACTTTGTATTTCTCTCTTCTCTAACTGTGCTCATTACCTAAGCTGCCATGCACTCCCATACCTCTATGCCCTTGAACACTACCTCCTTTGCTATAAAACTATTCACACAGTCACATCCATATGATTAACTGTTCATTCTTTAAAAATTATTTTAAATATCCCCTTCTTCTTAAGCCTTCCCAAACTCCCTCTCATAGAATTAGCCATTCTGTCTTCTGAGATTCCCTAGCACCTAGAAATACCTGCTGAATTATCATTTGACATACTGTATTATAATTATGTGTTTGCATGACTCTCCTTCCTGTGACCTCCTTATGGGGATTGTCACCTCCTTGAGGGCAGTGATCAATCTGACTCATCTTGATATCCTCAGCATACAATATAAAGCTAGGGATTGGCAGCATCATAAGTATATGTTGAGTGAGCAGTGTCTTACTTCATATTACAATCAATGGAAAACAATCAAGATAATACATGCTCCAATTTTAGTAGCATTAAGGCAAAACACTATAACCTCTGAGGCATAGTATTTCCTGGTGATTAGAAACATGGACTCTGGGGCAAGACTTCCAGGGTTCAAATCTATACCACTTGCTACCTGTATAACCTAGGGAACCTTAATTAACTTCCTTTAGCCTCAGAAACTTCATCTGGAAAAGGGGGATATCAGCACCCTCTACCTCATAAGATATGTGAGGATTAAATGAGAAAATTCATACAACATAGTTATCACAAAGCCCTACATATAAGAAGCACTCAGTGAGCAATGGCTATTTATATTATTACATATTTTTGCTTGTCATCTACCTGCCAACATCTCCCCTCTTAAGCATCAATCAATTATCAGTGTTTTCCTCTCTAGCTTCCTTACCCACCCAATGCCCTACCTTTTACTACCTCCCCTTACCAATGCTTATCCACCCACTTCTACCAAAAGGGCAGCATGAGCAGTCAGCATGCTCTAGAATGCATTTACCCTCACATACACCTGGAATGTTTTATGCACAGGCCCAGCTCAACCTTCAAGACCAGAGTAGATCTGAGTCTGCCCATGAAGCTTTACCAACTCTTATTCTTTCCCTTCCCTTCCGCAGCATTTGTCTGGCCCACATGATTTTGCATTTGGCTGTGTACTCCCATTGTTTCATATATGCAAGTGCTCTTTCCTCAGAAATATGATGGTCCTCCTTCACAGAGAGGTAAGCTCATATTATTTCTTTCTGTGATGGCCTCCTTGACTCTAGACCCAAGAAAGGGCCATTGTAGGATATTTGGAGTGCAACAGGGCATGAAACCATCTCTATCGACGTCTTGTGGTGTTGCAATGATTATACAACAGAAGTCATATGCACAAGCTGCCTTCGGAGTCCAGGCAGCAAGTTTGTGTGTGAGACACTTAAGGTTTTAAATAACTGGTGTAACTCAGTGATGTAATGCGTTACCTAAAAAGTGATATAATGTGTTACCTAAAAAGGTTTGATGGCCTTGAGCTGCATGAGTAGAAGACAGGTTTGGGGCAAGGGCAAGGGTTCCAGGTTCTCTCAGCTAGTGACATTCTTGTTCCATCCTTGCATGCTGATGAATGGTAGTGGCATTCCCAAGCACATATGAAGGAGGGAAGCGAGGATGTTTAGTAGTCTGGAAATTTCACCAGAGAGTAAAGAGCTGGAAGACTTGAAGATAACTAGATGAGAAAACATATGGCTTAGTGTGAGGTCCTTTGACAAAGACTGTTAGACTTTTTCAAACCCTTAAAATCTAGCCTTGATAGTGACATAGCTATAACAACTTAGCAAGAGGCTTTTTATTTCATGAATTCTATTAAAGTGATTTAGAAAGATACTTTCTCCTTTATTTTCCCCATCCCAATCTTAATTATAGGAAAAGCAACCTACAGCATTCTCCTCAGATCAGGGCTTTAAAGTGACATGAACTATTTCATACAAAATGTGAGGTCTGGACATCAGGGAGAACAATACTCTCTAAACTGACCACTCATTGTAGGAAGACAGTAAATATTATCTTGCAGTATCTGGATTATTTTATCACAAGAGTGTTAGGTTACTACGTGTGTCCACAGGAAAGCATAAGGAAGAGACTGAGCAGATACAACCAATGGTGAGATTTACACGCTAAGAAGTAATGATAATTAAGCAATCTGAGAGATTTAAAATGTCCAAAAATATAAAATAATAAATAAAACCTATAAGGCAGGAAAATAAGGAAGCAAAAAAATTTGGAAATGGAATATATAGTCATTAAAATTTTAAAAACATAATAGACAAATTAAACAGACTAGATGAATAGAGAGAGAACTATTGGTTTGGAAAATGAGTCTGAGGAAATTACACCAAAGTACAGAGAGGAAAGAATGGAAATTATTAAAGTAAAATCAATATAATGTGAAGAAGAGAATGGCAGAACCTCACAGAAATTGAATAGGAGTTCCAAAGGAGGTAAGAATTAGGGAGATACAACCTATTTCAGAGATAATGGCAGAGAATTTACCAGAATTGAAGGAAGATGAGTGCTCAAATGGAAAAAGCACAGTGGATTATGAGCAGGATAGAAATAAATCCACCTACGGTCACATCATAGTGAAACTGAGGGCATCAAACACAAAGACAAAATATTAAGATTCTCTTCAGAAAAGGAACTGAAGTAGGTTATTGAGAGGCCACATCCTGTCTTGCCTGGTGGTCTGGTGGTCTTCTTCAGCTTCTAGCCAGAAAAAGGAGCAAGAACTAAGAAATAGCCATTTATTCCCCAGGTAGAGAGTAGCAGATGTGAGAGACGCACTAGGCCCCAAAGAAGGTGAGAGTTTAATCAAAACCACTTCGCAGGGCCTTATTGTTAAGATTTATTGATGATTTGGGCTTGGGCTTTCACCCATTAATTGTGTTTTGGGAAGTGGTGGTGTCAGGACTCTTAAATTATTATTATAGGCCAGTGCCTGGCACAAATTCAGCACTTTATAAATACTAATTGGATGAATGAAGGAACACTGTTACTCTGCAGAAACAGAGAGTGGGATGTGGACCAACTAGACTAATAGGTGCTGAGGAGGTTAAGATGGCAAATTCCCACTGTTCTTTTGAGAAAATTGATGGTAAAGGAGTATAATAAAGTAAGTTCTTAGAAAGGGGCTAAAGAATCAAAGGAACTTTTTGTTTTCCACTCCCTGAAGAGTGACATCCATGAGGTAGATGAGCCCTAGGTCATTAGGCCTTCTCTATCCATGTCCTGAAGGAATGCAGCCAGTGTACTGTGAGGATATGTCCAGGCCATCATGTTAGGATGGACCATCTATGTCAGAGTTGCTAAGTCTCTCAACTGACTTCTAACCATGGTTGTGTCCACTGCTGACCATGCACCCTTGTTGTGAACTCAGACCACCCCGGGTAGGACTGCAAGACGTTCTCTTTTTAGACAACTGACTCTGGCAAAATGTAAATATGACCTTTGAGAACTGCTAACCTGAATACTCGAGGGCTAATTCCAATAGGAACTAAGAATTTCATCATCATTTTCATTTACAGAATTATAAGGTCATGACAAAAGTTGAGTTTTGTGATGAGTCTTAAATATCACTACCCAGAAAAGCTTAGAGTCCCCACCTATTGGAATATACTTGAGGAAACTGCTTCCTTCGTGTGGGTGAGTTTGCACAAACTATTTCTCCGAACTCCCATTTCTTCATCAGTAAAATAAACGAGGGAGCTGGATTACACTTTGGGCTTGCAATCAAGGGTACACACTTGTTCAGACCTCACCTTGACCTTCAAATCAGGGTGTTCAAGGTTGGGACCCAGGCCTCCAGAGTGGATTCTGCCATACACTGCTGGCTACTGGCTTAGATTCTTTGAATTCCTAACATTTTATCTGAACACCCCATTTTCTTAAAGTAAAACCTGTCTAATAATAGCACTAAAATTTCCCTCATGAAATTTTGGTATGATGATTGAATTTAAATTGTTTTTTTAAAGACACGTTATTCAGATGAATAATTCATTTATAATAAAAGAAACCCAAGTACTAATGCCTTATTAATCTATATAGTTATAATATAATACCCATCATTTAAATGAAACCAAGTACTTGATTTGGGAAGAATGCCTACTGAAATAAATGAGATGTTTTAATTAGGAAATGTTCTATAACATTCATGATGAGAAAGGGCACTGTAGGAGTCTCTGGGCAAAATTACCTCATTTTATTACCAAACCTTTAGACTTGAGAATAAGAGGAAAAGTCTTATGCAAGGATGAGAATAAAGAACTAAAACTTACCATGAAATTGAGAACAGAAATTATGGGCATGGCTAAAAAGGAGAACATAGCGGTAGGGAAATGACCTTCTTGTAACAGAACCCAGGAGATGAGTCAGAAATAGCCGATGATCCTGGAGAGATAGGCTCAGAGAGATCCTGGTGAGATAGGCTCAGAACATGGGTGGGTCTTGGTCTCTCTATTCTATGCAGACAGACAGCAGCACAGTCTCAGTCATCTACAGATGACGTCAACATGAGGCCCCATCACAGGGCAGAGGTGCAACAGGGCAGTGACTCTGCTCCTACTAAGTGTCTCCTTCATGTCAACGTCCAAACTCAAAACAGCAATCGGGTTCAGTGATAGGAAAATAAATTTGCTTTCCTTGTAAGTCCAAAGTTTGTGGACTGGTACCCATCCCTGCCACAGAGTTGCTATTGTCATGACCTTGACTACTGCTGTCCCTGTGTTCATTCTGTGAGCCCTTTTCCTTCTGCCCTGTGGCTCCAGTGGAGGTCCCTGACATACCCTGCGTCCTTGCTGCTCCAGTTACCATCTGTCCTTCCATTTCTCCAGCGACAGACTGTCCCCTTCCTCACACCATTACCAGTGGGAGAACTCACTCATTCACCCCTGCATTTCATTCACTCATTCTAAAAATGTCATACGTCAGAGACCACTTTAGGCAACAGAAATATAGCAGGGAACAGACAAGTTCCTTCTTTCCTGAAGATTGCATTCTGAAGGTGAGAGACAGACAGTAAACAAATAAATTTATAATGTGTCAAGCGGTGGCGAGTGCTCTGAAGATAAATATAGTCAGGTGAAGGAATGAAGAGAGACAGGAGGCAGATGCTATTTTAGGGGTGGTCAGGGAGGCCTCTAAGTAGAACTGACATTTGAGCAGAGAGCTCTGTGAACTTATAAAAATGCTTTATACACATATAACCACAGATAATCAGCCAACTGGCACAGTAGGAGGACCATTCCCTTGGCAATATACCCAGAGCCATGTCGCAATCTAAGGTTGTATCAAGTGACTTTTAAAAAACAGGTAAATGTTACCTGGATGCACATCTTCACTGATGAAGGAGAAACTGACAAAAAAAAAAAAAAAAAAAAAAAAACTGGCAGCAGCATAAATGGGCTTCCATTCAAAACAATGTTCCTTTAAACATATATAAAATTACTTAGTGAAAGAGGAAAATTATGAAAAAATGTAAATACCTAAAACTATCCAGCTATATTTCCAAATAGTGTTTTCCCTTACCCTGGACTGGTTTGAAAATGTTGTGAGAAGGTTTATTAGTCCATTGTCCCAGTCACGTTCCAAGGTTCCATAGGGAAACCCATGATATAACCAACAAAGACCTCCTCTCAACTGCATGTAAGAGACAAGATGGTGTGGCTGGACTCAGTGAGGCTTTGGAATCAGGTGGGTGTTGGTTTGAACAGAAACTGAGACAGAGAAGTTAAGTAACTTGCCCAAGATCACACAGCCAGTAAGACAGAAAGCCAGGATTAAAACCTGGGCAGATATCAAGGGAATTCTGCTGAGGGGGGAACCGTCAGTCTCAAAAGGATCCATTTGCATAACATTCTTGAAATAACAAAGTTATAGAGATGGAGAAGAGATTAATGGTCACCAGAGGTTAGGGAGAGAGCGGACTGTAGGGAGATAAGAGCAAGATGAGAGATCCTTGTGGTAGTGGAAGAGAATCTTGATTGGGATGGTAATTACACATATCTTCACGTGATAAAATTGGATGGAACTAAACACACACATACACACACACAAATGCTTTAAAATGGGTGAAAATCTGAAAAAACTCTCGATTGTCCCAATGTCAATTTCCAAATTTTGACAGTATACTATACTTCCACAAGATGTTACTATTGGGGGAAACTGAGTGAAGCATACACAGGTCTTCTCCTGTTTTTATTTCTTACATTTGTATGTGAATACAATTATTTCAAAGTTAAAAGTTAAAAAGTAAACAAAAAATGCTGGCAATTTGAGTTCTGAGCCTTAGCCTTAACTGTGATTAGGACCAGTGATTACCATTTTATGTGTCAAGGGAGTCTAATTAAAGAATTTAATTAAAAACAAGATATTCTATAGTGTCTATTATTCTGAGATGTCTTGTTTACCTCTTTAACAGACAATATTTTAAATCGAATTTAAAATAGTTTTAGAATATATTTATTAAATTTTTTAAAAACTTATTTATTTGTCAGACAGAGAAAGAGAGAGCACAAGTGGGAGACAGCAGACAGAGGGAGAAGCAGGCTCCTTGCTGAACGGCGAGCCCAATGCAGGACTCAATCCCAAGACCTGGATATCATGACCTGAGCTGAAGGCAGATGCTTAAACTACTGAGCCAATCAGGTGCCCCTATTTATTAAATATTTTAATGAAATCCTTATTTTCTCAGAACAATAATCCACACAAAACATTCCAAT
Organism: Lontra canadensis; assembly: GCF_010015895.1. NCBI lineage: Eukaryota > Metazoa > Chordata > Mammalia > Carnivora > Mustelidae > Lontra > Lontra canadensis. The sequence continues at coordinate 9,650,380 of NW_022631055.1, forward strand.
TCAGTGCAGGCAGAAAAACAGACGCTAAAATATTTACACATTACCACAAGTTCCCACTAAAATAAAAATTTCTATAGATAGAAAAGTTACTAAGAGGCAAAAAAAAAAAAAAAAAAAAAAAGCTTTGAAATGATTCTCAATGTCTAGCAACATAGATTAAACTCCCTAAGCCGTATTCCTGGAAGACTGTAGGAAGAAAGGAACACCTTCGCTCAGGATTCTGAGAGCTTCACTCCAAACCCATAGGAAATGTAACTTTCCTTTTGTTTACCTTTAGTTGTAGGATTTATCTGAAATATCCATTATAGGCACTGGAGGGTACTGTGTCACATTTTTTGTTTTCACATTTGTTTGTTCACAATCTACCCAAACAGTTATATTCAGTTGTGGGGAAATGGATTTTTGAAAACTCGCATTTAAAAAGCAGATTTGCAATGGTCCAAGACAAGGCTCTGCGGGGACCATGGGCATGGGGGCAGGGTGGGTCTGCTAGATTGTGTCTGGAAACTGCAAACCTGGGTTTGAGAAACAGGAAAGGAAATTCCCAGGAAAGCATCATAGCCCGAAGGAAACTGAGGGCAGGAAAAGGGTGAGCCTGACCTCAGAAATCACAGGAAGAGCTGAGGCCAGGTGGGGATCCTGTCTCTGCTACTGAGCATAGTGGGACTGGGGACATCACACCTGCGCAAGACCCCTACCACTGTGTGGCCCCGTATGCTGCACCCGCTCCCCTTGAAGACCTGCTTTTCCTTTGCCTCTGCCCAGCTCTTCCCACTTTCTATGATAGAAATGGTCTGTTCGAATACCCACATAAAGGATTTTTTATAGTACATCATTTGTTTTTGATGTAATGTTCTATGATTCACTAGTTGCATGTAACACCCAGTGCTCTTCACATCATGTGCCCTCCTTAATACCCATCAAGAGGAAAAAAAAAAAAAAAAGGATATTTTAATGGTAACTTAAAAAAAACTGCAGATTTCCAAGCCCAAGATTTTATTATTATTTTTAATCAATGAAAAACATTTTATCTGAGCATTCTTACATGCCCTTGGAACCCTGGTGGCTCCAGGGTGCTGGTCCCAGGAGCTGGGCGCCAGGTGACAATGACAATTGCTTTGATGGTGGTAGCGTATCGGAACACCAGAGAGGACAACTAGAGCAAAGATTTGAGTACAGCTAAATTACCTTTGCTGCTTTTTAGCATTTGTCTTTGATTCCAGATTTTTCCATGAAGTTATGATGAACTCAAGTCAGGGTGAATGTCTGTTACTTTACAACTTCCATTAATAAGTGCAAACACGATCACATTCCTACTTGGGCGACTTGGGGCAACTAGCATAATATTTGGGAGCATCAGACCAGCCTGCAGGGATCCTTTTACTGCCCCTTTTACTAGGAGTGGAGAGCTCCTTGGTAGCCTTGAGTATCCTGAAATACTATACCTGCCCCCAACTCCACCCACACAAACACATCTAATGGGCCCCACTTCTTCCTACCAACAATTCGTCTGAAATTCTGGTTCTTTCTGTTCTGTGTCTTGAAGAGACACTGCAGCCCACATGTTTTATGCTATGGGAATGGAATGATAGAGAACATGTATCTTCAGGGATAGGAATGACAGAGACGAGAGGTACACAGAGGGAAGTGTTCTCAGAGATGTTCTTTCTGAAACCAACCCATAGTCCCATCCTTGGAAGTCTGTGAGATACTTTATTTTTTAATAATAAGGTCTACTTTTCTGGCTAATCTGGCTCGTGTCAGTTGATCTTAGCTTCCGTAGAAGTGTCCTAATGAATACTGGTAAAGTCTACAAGGTCATAAACTGAGCTGATTGTTCAGCACTGTGTCTTCAGTGCCCACCACAGTGCCTGGCATGTAGTAGGGGCTCAATTAATAGACATTGGATTAATGCATGAATAAGGCCCTGGGCAAATATACCACATATGGGAGGAAACAGCAGAAAAGAAGTATGCCAGAAGAGAGATCCCTGCTCAGCAGTTATGATGGAAGGATGGTGGAGGTAGACAATAGAACATCTTAGGTAGGAAGCCTAATGTGTTAGGAACTAATCGAAAGTTAAGATATTCATCTGTTTTCAGGGCCTATCTAGAATCTTTTAAATTCCTTCTGTGTATATTCAAATGATTTCCTAGAGTGTGAAGGTACCTTCAGTTATAGAAGCCAGATTCTATCTTATCTAGCCTCCATTTCCCCTTGGGTATGGATATTTGATGGAATTCCGTCAATCAGATGAAATCAGTGTGAGATCAGTGTGAGCCATCTGAAAGAGGAAACAGAGGCCCCATGTTGCTGGTGCAGTGGAGACAGAGACAGTGTGGTTCTGGGATCAAATCTTCCCTACCAGGTTGGTCCTGTGAAGAGGTAGACAATGTCCCTAAAATCTCAGCCCTTCTAAGGACAGTGCAATTTTTCCAACACCTCCTAATAAGTTCCTTCCAGTTTAAACTAATTGGAGTGGATACAAGATATAGAAGCTGAAGTCTTAGACATGAGGGCAAAGCTGAACATTATATCTAATAGTCAAGATGAGCTCCAGAATGAAAGAAAGGAGGAGGCCAGGAAAATGATCCCTCAACACCGATTTTTGAACTAATTGATTTTTCTCTATTGTTCGTCTATTTTCTATTTTATTAATTCTCACTCCTATTTTTATCATTTCTTTCTTTCTATTTATATGAGCTTAATTTCGGGGGTTTTATAAGCAGAAACTTACATCATTTGTTTTAGGCTTTCCTTCTTTGCTAGTGTAAGCACTACAGTTATCTGCCCCCCACCCCCATAAGCGAGGATTATGCTTCATCCCACACATTTTGTTATGTCAGGTCTCCATTATCCTTGAGTCATAAATAGGTTCTCATTTCTCTTGTGATTTCTTCTTTGACACGTGCAGTATTTAAACTATTTAAGATCCAGGTGTGCCTGGGTGGCTCAGTTGGTTAAGCGTCTACATTCAGCTTAGGTCATGATGCCTGCTTCTCCCTTTTCCTCTGCCTGCTGCTCCCCTTACTTGGGCTCATTCTCTCTCTCTCTCCACCAAATAAATACATAAAATTTTTAAAATAAATAAATAAATGAAGTGTTTGACATCCAAACATGAGATTTTCAATTTCTTGATATCTTTTTAATACTGATTTCTATTTTAATTCCACTGTGGTTAAAGAACATATTCAATGATATGAGTCCTGGTAAACTTACCAAGGATTGTTTCACAGCCCAGCAGATGGTGTATCTTAATGAGCTCACACACACTTGAAAAGATTGTATGTTCTGCTCACAGGTGGCGTGTTCCATAAACATCAATTAGGTCACATTGGTAGAAAGTGTTACATAAGTCCTCTCTGTCCTTATGATTTCTGTCTACCCTTTTTTTTTTTTTAAATTAAATACTGACAGAGGATTGTTAAAATCAGCATTGCAATTCTGGATTAGGTTAGGTCTCCTTTCATTTTCATCAGTTTTTAAGATTTCCTTTTTATTTTGAATATTCATAACCCCTTGTATTAGTTACCTGTTGCTGTGTAACAAATTACTCCCAAACTAAGCAGTTTCAAACAACAAACATTTATTATCAGTAATCTGGGAATAGCTTACCTGGGTTCTTCTGGCTCAGTTTCTCACAAGTCTATAATCGAAGTATCAGTCTGGCCTGTCGTCTTGGTCATCACAAGGATACCAGTTATTCTCCAAGCACACTCATATGGCTGTTGGCCAGCCTCAGGTCCCTGCTGGCTGTGGGATAGGGCCTTGCCTAGTGGGCTTTTCCATATGGAGATTCATAGCAGAATGGCTCTCTTCCCCCAGAGGGGACAGAGATTTTTGTAACCTAATCTTAAAGTACAATCGCATCACTCTTGCCATGTTCTATTCATTAGAAGTGTTATTAGATTCAGCCCACACTCCAGGTGGGGGAGGGTGTGGTTTACAGAAAGCTGTGAATAACAGAATGTGGAGATAATTGGAGGCCATCTTTGAGCCTTCCCACCACACCCTCAAGGCACTCCACAAAGAAAGGGAACTTAGTCCTACATATAGACAAATTTAGGGATACTGGATTATTTCATGGCATCCATGCAAATGCTGAGTCCTCTGGAGAGCAGGATTCAAGGAGGTTCTAAGGCCTCTGCAGCAAAAGTTTGTAGATGGTCATACGTAAGCTCTGCCATTTTCATAGCTCAGAATTCAGCCTGAATGTCCCTATCTCTTAGTAAAAAATTTCAAGAGAATCTTATTGGACCAGCCTGGATAGGAGCCCATAGTCAACTGTGGCAGGGAAAGCAAGATCATGAAGAATCAATTCATGTGACAGAGATGCACAACTGTGGGCAAGGGAGCAGGGCTGACAGAGAGAGGATGTACAGTGTGCCAGGTGTCACCCTGGTGATGCTTACAACCAGCACCTCTCTTAGGAACAAGGAGGCAGTGGCTAGAGCTGAGAGTGCGCTGGCTCAAAAAGTGGGAGAAGGACTTTAATGAAGTCCAGGGGCCTTAGGAAGCAGGGAGGAGCATTTATAGCAGCCCTGTTTGTGCCCCAGGTTCATGTCCCACACATTTCTACCTACCTCAGAGATGTCAGTGGTCTCTGGGCACTGTGTTAATGAGCAAAGAAACTCTTGTGTCCTGTCTTTACTTGAAGAGTAATCTGAGAAGAGGAATTTAGCTCAGAGTTGCACTTGAGTCGTACATGCTGACTGGACGAGCAACCATGGCCTCAGGAGGCTCTGAGCACTCAGCCCCCTCAGTAGGCCAGAGTAGGAGGTTCTGAGGTCCTGCCAGATGCTGCACAGTGTGGGCGTTATCTGTTGCCACCTTGGGCCAAGTTTGGTTGTTTTCAAATGTTTGGCAAGTGCACAAATACTTTGGATGAAGCTTCCTGATTTCATCTTCCAAGCCAGATCCCACCAGCCACAGTGAGGGTCTAGGATCCCTTCTAAGCCATATCTAGAGAAGCTAGGTCTGGGGCTGAAGTAGCTGAAGGCCTATTATTGCTTTTTTAAAAAGTTTTTATTATGGAAAATTCCAAGAATACCTAAAAGTAGAAAAACTGGCATAATGAACCTTTATGTACTGGTTGCCTCGCTTCAATAATAATCAACTCAGGGCTAACCTTCTTCCATCTGTAATCCTACCCTCTGACCCTACTTCCCCTTGTAAATTATTTTGAAGCAAATTCCATCACATTATTTCAATCATAAATATTTCAGTATATGTTTCTAAAAGATAAAGTTTCTTTTTTAAAAAAATCCATAATAACCAGGATCATATCCATTAATGATTCTTCATCAAAAATCCAGCCAGTATTCAAATATTCCCTGTTATTGTTTTTTTGAAAACATACAAACTCTAGAAATTAAAATTTGAATTCTCTCCAATGGCTTTTTAAACATTTATATTTCATTGGTGACTACATTCAAATAAAAATATATTAAACTGGAGTTATATTACAAGTTATATTACAAAGGTGTAGAGATCGAGACAGTACAGTACTGGCATGAAAACAGATACATAGATCAATAGAACAGAATAGAAAACCCAGAAACGAACCCACAGCTATACAGTCAGTTAATCTTCGACAAAGCCGGAAAGAATGTCCAATGGAAAAAGACAGTTTCTTCAACAAATGGTGTTGGGAAGACTGGACAGCAACATGCAAAAAAATGAAACTGGACCACTTTCTTACACCACACACACAAAAAAAATAATAAATTCAGAATGAATGAAAGACCTAAATGGAGACAGGAAACCATTAAAATCCTAGAGAAGAATGCAGGCAGTAACCTCTTTGACATCGGCTCTGGTGTATTTTTTCTAGATATGTCTCCTGAGGCAGGGGAAACAAAAGCAAAAATAAACTATTGAGACTTCATCAAAAGAAAAAGCTTCTGAACAGTGAAGGAAACAATCAACAAAACTAAAAGGCAACCTATGGATGGGAGAAGATATTTGCAAATGATGTGTCTGATAAGGGGTTAGTATCCAAAATCTATAAAGAGCTTATAAATTCAACACACACAAAACCGAATGACCCAATTAAAAAATTGGTATAAGACCGGAATAGACATTTTTCCAAAGAAGTCAGAGATGTCCAATGAACACATGAAAAGATGCTCAACATTGCTCATCATCAGGGAAATACAAATCAAAACCACAATGAGATAACACCTCACATCTGTCAGAATAGCTAAAATCAGCAACACAAGAAACAACAGGTGTTGGAGAGGATGTGGAGAAAGGGAACCTTCTCACACTGTTGGTGGGAATGCAAACTGGTATAGTCACTCTGGAAAAGAGTATGGAGGTTCCTCAAAAAGTTGAAAATTGAACTACCTTATGATTCAGCAATTGCACTACTAGGTATTTATCTGAAGAACACAGAAATACTAATACAAAGGGATATGTGCATCCCAATGTTTATAGCAGCATTTTCAACAATAGCCAAATTATGGAAACAGCCCAGGTGTCCATCAACTGATGAAGGAATAAAGATGTGGTGATTAGAATATTACTCAGCCACAAAAAGAATGAAATCTTGTCATTTGCAATGATGTAGATGAAGCTAGAGAATATAATACTAGGAGAAATGCCAGTCAGAGAAAAACAAATACCATATGATTTCACTCTTACGTGGAATTTAAGAAACAAAAGAGTCCTGGGGAAAAAAAGAGAGGCAAACCAAGAAACAGACTCTTAGCTATAGAAAACAAATTGATGGTTACCAGAGAGGGGAGGGGTGGGGGTATGGGGGAATAGGGGATGGGGATCAAGGAAGGCACTTGTCATAATGAGCACCAGGTGTTGTACGGGAGTGCTGAATCACTGTATTGTACACCTGAAACTAATATTACACTATTTTTAACTGGAATTTAAGCAAAAACTTAAAAACAAACAAAAACATATTAAACCAACCAACAAAGTATAAATGTTAGAGCGTTAAGGCTAATCTGTATAACTTCATAATTTGTGAGAACTCGAAACCAGTTTTCACCATCTTTTCTCAGGCTGCTGTTTCTTATTTCCCAAGGAGAAGAGAAGAGAATTTAAAGCCTGTGGTAGTCATTAGAGCTATTAAATTGTCCTGCTGTCTCTCCTTGCAGCCATAGGCAGGATTACAACTCCCTGTCCTTTGAAGTCAGGTGCAGCCATATGACTAGCTTTTTTTTTTTTTTAAGATTTTATTTATTTATTTGATAGACAGAGATTATAAGTAGTCAGGCAGGCAGGGAGAGAGGAGGAAGCAGGCTCCTTGCTGAGCAGAGAGCCTGATGTAGGGCTCAATCCCAGGACCCCCGGATCATGACCTGACCCGAAGGCGGAGGCTTTAACCCACTAAGTCACCCAGGCACCCCCATACGACTAGCTTTGACCGATGTGTTGTGAGTAGACGGGAGGAAAAATCAATTCCATTGTATAATTTAATTGCCATTATCAGACCTTCAGGAGCACTCTTCACTCTGCTATAGGCACCCAGTTTATTCCACGAGCTGTGGTCCTGGGCACACATGTCGCAGAAAAGAGAAACAAGTCTGTGGTTTTAAGTCATTGAAATTTGGAGTTTGTTTATTATCAGAGCATAACCTGGCCTACTTTGGCTCGCATACAGCGTTGGCTTAAGTTGGTAATTTCAGGGAAGTTCAAGCTCTGGCTAATAAGGGAGAGCTTTTAGGGAAGACCTTCTTGAGGACTCATTTGATTCCCCTCATATAGTATTACTGGATTGATCTGTTCTGTCACTTAGGTAGAGCAGGAGAGTTTTAATTCCTCAACCTTTGGCGTTATTATAAAGTTTCTTTTTAAAAAAATCCATAATAACCAGGATCATATCCATTAATGATTCTTCATCAAAAATCCAGCCAGTATTCAAATATTCCCTGTTATTGCTCTTTTGAAAACATACAAACTCCAAAAATTAAAATTTGAATTCTCTCCAATGGTTTTCTAAACATTTGTATTTCATCAGTGACTACATTCTACACTCCACCAGATAAAACACTGTAGACACATAAAATATTAAACGGCCCTAAAGATGAAACACAAAATGAAATTCTGGTGTGCCACTCTCTTGGACAGGTCTCTTCATTTCTGGGCCTCAGTCCCCTTTTCCGGAATGATAATCATTATTACAACAGGAACATTAGTGAGCATTTGCCAGGTGCAAGATAGTTCCACAGAAGTGAGTTTACTCAATCCTTACAATTAGCCTTCAGTAGTTATTTTTTTGTCATGTTTTAAAACATGAAACTGTGGAAACAGATTTAGAAAGGCTGAGTAATTTGCCAAACAATAGTTGGACGTGAAGGGGATACTTCCAAAGCCTTAACTAAATATTTACAGTCATTTCTTGTTCTAAATTCCTATAGATTTTTGGTGTGAGGCTATTCACAAGTGAAACCACATTGCCAAAAAGAAAACAATATTTTCTCCAACAACAACAAAAGTTGTCGTATTTTCCATTGTGTGACAAGATGCATATTTTATGAAGATCAAGGAGTCTGCTGTTAATATTCGCTGGCCTGTGTACTATCAAAGGTATTCAAAGCATCAAACCTTAATGATAGAATACAGATGTTAACCATATGATGTAGACTAACTCCAAAACACAAATATTACTCTTGAGAACTTGCACAGACTATTTGATGACACTTTTCTTTTAAGAATAATTCAAAGACTTGCTAATTTGTGGTCATAAAAACATTCTACCGGCCATGTTACACGGTTTGAAAATACCAGACTTAAAATACAAAATTTAGGGGCCCCCCCTGGGTGGTTCAGCCGATTAAGTGGCCAACTCTTGATTTCTGCTCGGGTTATGATCTCAGAGTGGTAGGATAGAGCACAGAGTGAGGCTATCCACTGGGCATGAAGCCTGCTTAAGACTTTCTCCTTCTCCCTCAGCTTCTTCCCCCCCCCCCCCCCCCCCCCCCCCTCCGTGGTGGGTCACCCACCCTTTTTTTTTTTTTCTCTCTCTCCCTCCCAAAAAAAAAAAAAAAAAAAAAAAAAGATCAATACAAAATTTTACTTGTGGTTAAAATACCAGAAACTAACATAATGATGTTTAGAGAAAGTAGAATTCACTTTACAGGAAATACTGCACAAAGAGCGTGTGTGTGTGTTACCTGTGATAACTACTCTCAGACTGCCATTATGAGCTCCACACATAGTGGCCAATTCTTAATTCCTCATTCATGGAATTCACACTGGACTTGGCAAAGAAAATTTTGTCTCTCTTATAGCACATCTCAGCAGATGTCATTTTACTCTCATACATTATTAATGTTTTAATTCTGTTTTTCATCATTTCTGATCTCCACCTGAGCATCTTGAATATGTTCGTCCTTGCCTTTACTGAATATTCCTGGAGTTTTTACAGCTACAAACAGTTAAATAATAGGGAGAGATAGGAACACAAAAATCCCTCAACACATTGTTCAGTGTCTTTTTTCCCCCTTAATGGCTTTGCAAGGCTCCTAATTACCACCAAATGGTGACATTTTAAGCACAATTGAATGATGGTTGAAGTAGGTCTTTTTAATAGTGGTGTTTAGGACAGTTGGGAAACTCAGAGCAGTCTAAAATGGTGTTTCAAAGTACTTATTGAGTACTAGAGAGGACAATGGTAGGGGAGGTGGGAGGAAGAGGAAAAATACTGAGGCATTGTCTGTCCTCAAGAATATTATCTCCTGGGCACCTGGGTGGCTTGTTGGTTAAGTGTCTGCCTTCAGCTCAGGTCATGATCCTACGGCCCTGGGATAGAGAGAGCCCCATGCCTGGCTCCCTGCTTAGTGGGGAGCCTGCTTCTCCCTCCCCCTCTGCGTCTCCCCCAGCTTGTGCTCTCTTTCTTTCTCTGTTGCTCACTCTCTCTCATTTAAATACATAAAATCTTTTAAAAATCTTTTAAAAAAGGAGATAGAATTATCTCCTTCCTTTTACTAGAAAGACCACCAAACCACATGAAACATTTCAAAAAGTCATAAGATTAATGATAGTTCTTCTATAAGAGAAAAAAGACAGATATTGGAGCATGCTGTGGAGGATTTGAATGGTGGCGGAAATTTTTGGTTTATTTCAAATTAGGATGTTTACCACAAAACTATTTCTTACAAACGCTAGGAAGAATACTATAGGCTTATAATATGTGTCAGCCAGCTTGGAAGGAACATATTAAACAAAACTGTAGTAAATTCTAGCATCAAAATCAAGATGCTTATTAGAAGTGTGTATGTGGTAGCGGTTATTATCTTTGATAAGGCTTTAAATTTAGTTCACATGAATTTGGAAACTGCAAAGGAATCAGGTCTTGAAGAATATATGATAAAAAGTTTCAAATAGGATAGAGTCCACACAGATAGTGGGCTCAGCTCACCCCCTCATAAACCACTATCCCCATCCTACAGCATGAAGCTCCCTGTTTACTTGCCCTACCCTAGGCTGCAGCGATTTACATAGTAGGTGGAGCAGACTTAAACCCGGGGCTTTGTGAGTTGATTCTTTTTTAAAAGAACACCACCAAGAGAAACCTTACAAGGAATAAGGCGTACAGCAGACAAAACGAAGAGATCACTCTGTAAATTGAAGAAGACTCTCAGTAGGCTATCTTCCTTCTTATATTCAACTGATTGCTGTGGGCTTTATGCATACTCTGAACTAGATGAAAGAGACATGCGATTGAAAACAAGTGAAAAATCAGTTGAAGATGTTGAAAAGGCTGGATACATAGAGAAATTGGCAGAACCCAGAGTTGCCTTCAGATTCCCTCTCCTCTTCTCTCCCTCGGTTCACTCCTCCTTATCATATTGTGTACATGTCTATCCTATCCACTGGATTTTAAGTTCTGTGGAATGGAAGGAGTATGTCTTACTGCTCTTTATCTTTTGGTTCTATTCATTAACTGTTTCATCCTTCTGTCCCACTCATTCATTCATTCATTCGTTCACTCTGTGTTAGTAAGTGCTTAGTACATTTTAGAAGCTTGGGACACACCAGGGAACAAAACAGATGAGGGTGAAAGACAGATAATGGTGATACATAGGGATAAATAAATTATATAGTATTAGGGAAATCGATGAGATTTATGGGAAAAAGAGAAAATGAGCACAGAGTAGGTAGGATTGGACGTGGGGGCGTGCACGTTGAATTCCAGTATTAACAGTGGTGATCAGAGAAGTGGCTGATCACAGAGAAGGTGGTAACTGAGCCAAGACTGAAAGGAAGTGAGAGAGTGAGCCAAGCAGAGAAGTGGAGAAGAAAGCACTTCAGACAGAGGGAAGAGCTAGGGTATAGACCCCAGAGCAGAAGCATCCATGGTATGTTTCAGGAACAAAACGGTGACGACTGAGCTGAAACAGACTAAGCCTGGAAGTCAAGGATCACAGGGAGCCAGATTGCATACAGCCATGTGGGTCATCATAACAGATTTGGCTTTTAAACTGAGATGAGAGCCACTGCAGGAGGGATGAGATGCCTTATGTTTTAAATGGGTCATTCTGGCTGCTGTGTTGACAAAAATTGTGCAAATTTATGTCAAAATATAAAGCAAAGAGCACCAGAACTAAAAGAAAGAAAAATCAAAGCTGAGTGTATATACTTGTCAGGCAAGGAAACACACCAGTGAAAAAATTCACTGAGTAAATAATTCATGAAGTAGGAAAAGCCAGAATTTTTTAAGTGGGAAGGGGGTTCGAGGTGGCTGTGTTAATCCAGAAACCAGGACTCTGGGTAGGAAAGAACAGCATTGGATAAAATAAGGCCCTTTGTTTCCTGGACAGGAATAGGTCTTTGGTCAGGTCTAATAAGGGTCTGGTCTAGGGGTCACTCAAAGTTCACAGTCCTTTATCAGCTTCAGTTGGCTTGAACCCATTGAAGTATAACACAACTCCATCAGGCAGGCGCTGCGAGTGGAAACTTTTCATTATAAAAGTGGTTGGAAACACGGGAAACTGTTAACCAAGTTCTTGCAAAATTTCTGGCAGAAGATGGTGCGACTCATACCAGAGTGGGCCGTGAGAGTGGTAAGAAGTGGCTACATTCTAGATCTAACACAGAGATGAGTAAATAATAATGCTTAGTTTTATGGCCTATGCGACTGGATAGGTGGAGTCAACTCTGGAGATAGGAAAAGCTGTGGACAAAGCATGCTACGGGAGATCAGGAGTTCATGTGAGTTTAAGATGTCTGTGAGATGCCAGGGTGGGGCCAGCAATAGACACAGCAAGGTCTGGCTGAGTGACTTAAAGTTGGGACTTTAAAGACTATAGAGTCCAATACCAGGAGAACACATGCAGTCAATCAGGGAGCCAGGAAGGTAGAGCCATGGGGACTTCCAACAGTGTTTTCTCCTCTTGGTCCCAAACTTTAAATATGTTTTTATTAAATGCGAGTATTCTTGTAAGTGTCCTCAAATATTTTGTGAGTGAAATGGGACCATAAATCAATCAATGATCTTTGAAACTGCCACTGTGCCTTATATGGTGTTTTGAAAAAAATAAGTACTCTAGCTACCTCTGACAATCTCCTACTATGTGCCAGGCAGAGCCTGTATGTTTACAAACGTATCTTGCTTCATCTCCCCAAATTTATTAGGTATCCTTTTACAGAAAAAGAAAGTGAGGCCAGAGAAGTTGAGCAATTTGCCTATCATCATATAGCTAATAAAGGCAGGGCTGGGATTTAAGCCCAAATTCATCTGTGTTCCTTTTAACTCTGCTTCTAATAGTAGTTTACTAATCTGGCGAGAGAGCAAAGCAAGTAGAGATGAGGACTCCCAATAGCCTATAGTTCCTGGCTTATATCAACAGTTTTCAAACTTGAGCATGTCCTAGAATCACTCAGGTGGCTCATTAAAACAGACTGCTGGGCCTCACCCCCAGGTGATGCAGATGATGCCAGTCTAGCACTTTGAGAATTGCTGGGTTAGCAGATTTTCCCTAATTTTGCCAGCTGAGGAGCCTGCCTCCACCTGCCAAAATGCCCAGATCTCTCTGATTCCTCAAACGGGAGAAGGGAGATCTGAAGCTAATCAAGAACTTCAGAAGGGTGCTTGGTGATCGTTTCTTGTTTTAACTCCTAGTTCTCTGTTTCCCAAAGCACTTGAGTGTTGGGGGAGAGGGAATAATGGGGTGATGGTGGCTCAACCCAGAGTGCTCAACATAGTTTATCAAGCTGTCTAATAAGTCCTTCTTCGTTTATTATTATTCTCCCAGCAGTCTCCTTTTCCTTTCTGGGAAACAAATTTCCATTATTACCCCTCTGGCTCCCAATATCCTTAGGTACAGGGAAGGTTCAGGTACAGTGGGCCCTAAAAGCTTCTCCAACTACTGGGTAGAGGAGTGCTCATTAAGAACAAGATTAAAGCTTATAAATACACAGTTAGGTGGAAGGCCTTGGAAGGAACTTATGCAGAGGAGGAGCCCTAAAACTTAAGCTTCATTAGTTTCTTGGGAAATAGGCAGACATGTTTGATCAGAGTCCAATGTCTAAGCTCCAATTACAGACATATGCAAGTTATTTCCCATGTGGCTCTTGAGCCTCAGGCTAATCAGAGGATGTGGTTGATTCCTGTGTAAGAGAACCTGAGCATTTCATAGTTGGAGAGACTTGTCTGCCCTAAACCTGGTAATGGGGGGGGGGGTTGCCAATTCTTTGTGCTGCACATTGGAAAGTACTCTTTGACCCAGCTAAGGTACTCACTTACTTTGCCTTGGGCTTGATTTCTTTAGTGAGTTAAAAGTCTTCCAGAAATCTTTCCTTACATATACAAATACAGAAAATCCACCTTAGATAATTATTCCTACATTACATCAAGAACAAAATTTGATTAATTTTAACACTAATATTCAGGAAAATAAAATTATTTTTCAAAATTATTACGGTAAGCCTATAAAAATATATTAATTAATAAAAAACTTAAGCGCTTGCTTGACAAAGACTACTGCATAGGGCAGCACTTTGAGTTCCTTTTGTAAGCCTTCCTGAAATTTTATTTTCCTTTGTAGTTTGTTCTCAGATGTATTGGGGTGGACGTAGCCTTAAAAATACACGGACTCCCTCAACCAATACTGCGAAGAATAAGCAAATGGAATTGGGGGCTCTGGAATTGGGGAAGTTACTAAGATAGTTACTAAGTTAAGGGAAGTTATTAAGACGAATAATGAGGGACTCTCAAGGAACTTAAATTTTGTAGGGAAAATCCCCGCCCACCAAGAACCGCCACCTAAGGTGGAAAGAGGCACGAGAAGGCTTCCTGAAGGAGCCTAAAGAAGGCGTTTGATTTGGGCCTTGCAGGAACTAACTGTAGAAAACGTCTTAAGAATTATTCCAAGACGGACAAAGCCAGCATGGCCACTGGGCACTTTCTAAAGAACAAGCTGCCCTCCCCGTCCAGGGTCACTGCTGCTTTAATAAAAACACACTGCAAAGGGATTTCCCGCAGCAAAGCAGTCACAATTCCAAGAGCAAGATGATTCCATTAAGCGCTGGGTAGTGTGTCATGAAGATATAACGATGAATGGATTGGGTCCAGTACTAATCGAAGCGCCACCAGGAACTGAATCAGGCCAGGAGTATTCTCAGGCGACCCGAAAGGCGGAGGTGTGACCAGAAGGAGTCACTGGAATGGATTTTCCGCGCTGGGCCTCGAGGTCCGGATGCTCACTCAGTCCTCTGGAAGGCTCTCTATTGCAGTACCGGAGATGCAAGGGGTTAGTTCCCGCGTTGGATAAGCAGGCGAGCCTCCCCCAGTACCCCGCAGTTCCACCCAGCCCCGCCCACACCCCAAGGCGGCTGCGCGGCAAGGCCCCCTTGTCTCCACGTGATTGCCGTCATTGCCTCTGAGAAGCGTGAACCGCCATCATAAGTCCTGGCGGCTGGGCCCGGGCCTGCTTCCCTCCTCCTCCTCCGCGGGGCAGCGGTGACAGGTTGGGGTTGTTCTGTCCGTGTCCCGTCCGGCAGGTGAAGCCGTGGGCATCCGAGAGCGGGACAAGAAATTCGGGCCCACGGACTCCGGGGCAGACTGACTGACCGGCCGGCCCCCTTGGTGACGGCACGACGGGGGCGGTGCCCAGGACCGCGCCCCGCCCCTCGCAGGCCAGCGCCCAGAGCCCGCGGCCCGTGCCCGTTTCCAGTATGGCCGCCCGCCGTGCTTGACCCGTGGCCTCTCCGCTTCGACTCTCCGTAGGCGATGCCGAGGCCGAGGCCGTGACTGACACTCTTGCTCACACGCACGCACGAACCCAGACCCACGCCCGGAGCCCGAGCCCTGGGCCCGGAATCGCCCTCGCCCCCGGCGCCGCGGCCAGAGCCCGGACCACGGCTCCCGCGCCGCCCCTGCCGCCGCCTCGCCGAGAAGGGCCGCGCCAGACCTCGAGCGCGGCGGCCCCCGGCCGGCAGGGATGGGGAAGCGGGCTGGAGGAGGAGCAGCAGGAGCCGCCGCCGCCTCCACGTCCGCAGGGGCCGGTGTGGAGCCCGCGGCCAGCCGCGGCGGGAGCCCGCGGAGCGCGGCTGCCGGCCTACTGGGAGCGCTGCACCTGGTGATGACCCTCGTAGTGGCTGCGGCGCGGGCCGAGAAAGAAGGTGGGTGTCAGCCGGCCGGCATCTCCCAGGCCCGGCCCCGCGGCTGTCAGCGCGCCCTCGCGGAGGCGGCCGCGGGGCTGCGATCGGGGAGGAAGGGCTGCGGCTCGGGGCTCGGAGGGCGGCCGAGCGCGCAGGTCCGTCCGGCGCGAAGTTGCTCGGTCGAGTCCCGTCCCGAGCCGGCAACTTGCAGTTCGAATGCCAACTCGCGGCGTTGGCTGCACGGAGTTGCTCTTGTTCTCCGTGATTCCTTCCCCTTGTCTTTCCTCTTTGACTCCTGTCAGTGCCATTTCAAAACTTCCTGAGTTCTCGTATCTTGCCACTTGGCCCACTGTGTAGGAGGGGCATATTTTTAGACTTGATTGCTGTTAATAGTCAAATTTTAGGACACTTCCCCCCCTTTGGTTGTGATTTTAATAACGGCGGGCACACAGAAAATGTCGTAGTAAAAATAGCAAGACTGGTGGAAAGGGTTCAAAACATAGCTTACCGAAATTTCACTTTGAATTTGTTCAAACATTTCTTGGAGAGGAATCTTGTTTCTTCATCTTCCCTCTCCTTTATCTCTTTGCCGTATTGATTGTTTAACCACCGATTCGGTGTATATAACACAGTTCTGTTTAGTTCTCTAGTAAGCTATTAGAAGTCTTTACATTTTTAAGATTGAGTGTCATCTTTAATGTGGAAGAGTTTAAAAACGAATACCGTTTCTAGTTTGCAAAACTTTATCTGTAATTAGGTTAAGGGCTGATCCCTATTTTTAAAAAGCTCATTAGTATCGAATGACTGTAGAACTGGTACTTTTACAGGGTTAAAAATTATTTTGTAACCTAGAGGACCAAATCTGTAGTTGTGTTGGCACTACTTGGTTTTGAGCCTAGGGGAAATGAGTGGTCACAGACCTTTCACAAAGAAATCACTAAAAGTGAGTGGTTTTTAGAAAGCTTAGCCAAAACTTGTTAGTTTAGCTTCCACTTCCCACTGTAGTGCTACTACAAGAAAATAATGTCTTGCCACAGTAACTTTCGGGTTGGTGTTCTGCTTTATGACTTGTCACTTGTTACCTATGTTGAAGGCAGTAGCTAAATGCAAACCAAATTAATGTTAAAGTACAAATGTGTCTCTCTCTACTGTTATTTATTTTTGTTCAAAACATTACACTCTCTCGTTTAACTCTGTAAGCAACCTTAGTTTGGGTTCATGTAGGTGGAAATTATTCAGAGAATTGCCATCCATTGAAAGAATTAATTGACAGAGGCAAGATTATTTCCAGAATAAAATATTAATGCTTTAGGAGTAGTCAGGCCTGTTACTGTCATAGTTCATTGATTGGTTACAGATCTGCAGTTAGATTATTGTTACTATTGTGCGTCTCTGGTGTGCAGTACGGTCTGGCATGTAGTTGGTGTCCAGTAAAGCTAAAACAGTACAATAATTTAATGGGCATGTCTCCTTTTGTTTCAAGTAGTCCTTGGTAAGGATTGTGTCCTTGCTTTTTTTGCTTTTGTGCTTACTTTGTACCGTGCCGCGCACACAGTAGGGATTTAACATTTGTTTGAGTGAATGACTCTCTTCATGGGCCATTAGCACAGGGAAATAAAATAATGATTGAGTCTCGTAAAACATTAAGATTATATTATCCTTCTGCTGCTTTTTCCTCCCACAGCCATATATATGCTAATTTCCTGTGTATAGTTAACAAATCCCTTGTTTGTGAAATGTCAGCCTAAATTATATTTGTTAATTTCCTATTTGTTTAGTTTATAAGTTTTAGTGAACGTCTCTAATACCGATAAGTCTAAGGCTCAGATGAGGAGAATTTCTTGCCACTGTGTGAAGTCTGAAAAGATGTGGCTGACTAGTGGTCCTGGCAGAATCAAACACCTTTTGTGGTGTTTGGAGACGTTGTGTCTGTATGAACAGTTTCAATGTACAGACCAGCTAGTCAAGATATTGACGGTAATTATACTAATTGAGAACATAAGCCTCTACCCATCATATATGAAATCTGGTTCTAATCAAATCTTCTGTGGAGGTTGATCCAAAAATGGCCTATGCTTTGAGCCTTCTTGCTGATCAAACTATAGTATTGTTTTTGTTTGAGTTCAGTAGAAGAAATGAGATAGATTTTTACATGATTGTGATACCATGAGTTTGGCATCTAACAGCATTTGCCCTGAAAACGTGCTGTTGAGTTTTTTCAGGAAGCCTGGGCAGATTTGTGAAGGTAGCTGAGTTCAGTTTGTCAATTTATACCTTGAGGAATTTTTGTGTTTTAGCAGTATAAACTAGTATTTCAAAGTTAAGATTTTCCTGCAATATTAATGATGGTTCTCTGGGTATTTTGTATTTTGTATATTTTCCCTCAGTTGCAGCAGAATTTCACTAGAAAATCTTCACAACAGAATAAAACTCATTGTCTCTTGAAGAAAAACAGCAGAAATAGCTAAGTGCATTATCTAATGCAGTTTTTTATGTTTGGACTAGATGTTAATTTCCTTAAGTCAGAAGTGTGAGCCTATTCCTTGTCTTAACATCCTGAATGTTTTAACATTCCTGTATCTTAACATCCAATTTTACTGATCAGTGGGAGTGTATAATTACTTCAGAGAAAAGGGACCTTTAAGAATGTTTTGGCTGTGCTCTGCAGTTTGTAAGGGTTTTGAAAGACTTGGGAGAGGAGGAAGTTACTATGATTACTACAGATAACTCACTTATTCTGGGATGGTGTCAAAATATTCTTTGAAGCTAAGATCTAGATGTTGAGAATAGTGGAAATTGATCTGTATAGTGAAAATATGTGTATGTGTGTTAAACATACAATTCTTAGTAGTATTTTGATTTTTTAAAATTATTTTTATTGATTTGAGAAAGAGATTGGAGCAGAGGGAGAGGAGCAAGCAGACTCCATGCTGAGCACTAAGCTCAGTGCAGGACTCAATTACATGACCCTGAGTGGAAACCAAGGGTCGAATGCCTAACCAACTGAGCTACCCAGGCGCCCCAGTAGTATTTTCATTTATTAATCTGCTCATTGTGGCCAGCAAAGAAGAGCTTTTTTAAAAAGTATCTTATATCAGGTAATAAAGTTTCACTGTCAAATGGGTTTTTGGAAGGCATGGTTATCTTTTATTATAAATAAAAAGCTGCATTTTATGTATCTAGTAGATATAAACTTGGACAGATTTTCAAGAATATGGTTGAGTCTGTGATAAATTTCAGTGTCACATGTATTATTAATTGTCTATTAATGGCAAAGCAAAGTTTGATCATCTTTATTAGGACTTTATTTTTTTTTTAAGATTTTATTTAAGATTTTATTTTAAGATTTTATTTTAAATTTTTTAAGATTTTATTTGTCAGAGAGATACCACAGGCAAGGGGAATGGCAGGGAGAGGGAGAAGCTGCACTTTTGCACTGAGCAGGGAGCCCAACGTGGGACTCTGTCCCAAGACGCAGGGATCCTGACCTGAGTTGAAGGCAGATGCTTAACCAACTGAGCTACCCAGATGTCCCAAGGACCTTTAAATTTGTTTGCTGGATGTATTAGTTTTGTGTAGAAATTTTTGTTTTTAAGTTTGTATTTGTGACAGACACAGGAGGAGGGTCCAAAAGTATTTTATCTACAAACATATGAACAAAATACTTAGTAATAAAGGTCAGAAGAGATGAAAATGTGATTAGGGAATTTGTTTTAGGATGGTAGAATTGATTAGGAGTGGTATTTTTTTTCTAATCAAATTATTACTTTTTCATGTAAAAATATTTTTAGAAGTGTTTTTCTTAAGAGTGAGTTGTTCTAATCTTTTGTATGGTGGTAGAATGGCTACTCTTTAAAGCCCAGTGAGTAGAATATTACTTTGTTAACACTGCTTCACTAATGAACTTTTGCTGGCTTACTTTTACTAAAAGCTGTTTGCTACTGCCAGAAGCTGTGGAATCCTGTAGTTGGAAAAAGTGTATCCTCTCTTTCTCTTGTTAATGACTATTTTCCTTCTCTTTATAATCCTTTCAGTGGGTCCTCATAGACACTTGCCAAAAAGATCAGCTTTGAGAGTAGATGTAAAATCATCTAATTTGTTATCATCCGGAGTAGTAATAAGACAGACTACTCTTGGGGGGAAATTAAATCATTGCTGAGTCTTTGATATTTTAGAATCTCTTTTTCATCTGCATGT
Source organism: Lontra canadensis (assembly GCF_010015895.1). Lineage (NCBI taxonomy): Eukaryota > Metazoa > Chordata > Mammalia > Carnivora > Mustelidae > Lontra > Lontra canadensis. Next base: position 9,670,141 of record NW_022631055.1, read on the forward strand.
GGCTTGAGCTTTCTGACCAGCCTTGGCAGATGGAGAGGCCATTTTTCTATGGCTGAATTTTTCCTCACTATCTGTTTTAAGCAGCATCAGACACTGTTGATAGCTGCTTCTTGGAACTTTTCCCCGTTCATTTCCAGGACTTTGTAGTTCTTGGTTATCATTCTGCCTTAATCCTCGGTCTCTGCTCTCCAGTCGCCCACTGGATGTCTTCCCTCACACGTGTGTCCAGCCACCAGCATGCACTGCACATGTCCAGAGCAGAATAATCACACCATCTCTGGTTTCCCAGTTTTACTAATGCTGTGATTGTTCTTTCTGCCACATTGGTCTTGTTTTTGACCCTTAGCAAGTGATGTCAATGTCCGTTCCCCTTCTTAGTCAGCTCTCCCATGACCTACAGCCCGGAGGCATTGTGGTGGGCTCTCACCTCTGGACTTTCTCCATTTCTGCTCGCATTGGCCTTGTTATTCATTCTGAACATTTAGCAACTTAAATTATTTTATGGGTGACATTTCTTCACCCAGACCGGAATTTCTGAACCTCTGTCAACTGCTATGTATGTACATAACAGGCATTCAGTTTTAAATGAAGGTTTACCTGAAATGACCTTATCTTTCCCCTTTTGCCTGAGACTGGGCTGAGAGTCAAGACTACAGGTGAAACTTGGACCTTGGTTGCTGGTGTCGTTAGGAATTCTGCTGTAATTAGACATAGGGTGACACTTCTTTTTTCTTCTCTGCATGTTGCTTTTCCTTGTAACTGAGCAATATACACTTACGTAAACCACACATTGGTAACTTTTGGATTTTAAGGTTTCAGATTCTTACATATCCCAATCTATAAAACAGGCACAGAGAAATTAAGTAGTATTCTGAAGGTAACAGAGTTCGTAGGTAGTTGAGCCAGGTTTCCATCCAAAGCTGTCTGTTCCTAGAACCAAATATATAATCCTGGATGAGTACTTAAGGTAGGAGATTCTGATGTATACCAGTTGGATAAAGAACAGAACTGCCGGTACCTGCAGAGGCAATGTATTTGGTATTCCAGTGAAGTGCACTTTTTTTTTTTTTTTTTTAAACAACTTTAGACATCCGTATCATCCATATTGTTAAACGTTAAAATGATTACAGGCCATTCTGGATCATGTACATTAAAAAAAAAAAGATTTTATTTATTTGACAGAGGGAGACACAGCGATAGAGGAAACACAAGCAGGGTGGGTGGGAGAGGGAGAAGCAGGGTTCCTGCTGAGCAGGGAGCCTGGTGTGGGGGCTTGATCCCAGGACTCTGGGATCATGACCTGAGCTAAAGGCAGATAGATGCTTAATGACTGAGCCACCCAGGCACCCCAATCATGTCCATTTGTAAAAGGAAACCCATGAATGGATGATCTAGGGAACAGATACTTGGTAGCGAAAGCTACTGATTCTGTTCTCAGTGATTTAAGTACCTGATATATTCTTAGGTCAAGATTAAGACTAAATTCTGTGAACAATCCTTAGTTCTAGATTGGTATGATAGGTTAATCTAGACATGTGGGATAGTCTCAGAAACTAGCCCTGATTAAAAGGAACTAGAATTAATCCAAAGGCTGGACGTGGCATTGTCTTTTGACAATGGGGAAATCTCTGAGACTTCTGTTAGAGGTCCAGGAGCTCCCAAAGATGTTCATTTCTAGTGCTTTGTTCATTCTTATGAAGGCATTTTTGGGTTACGTGGTTTCATTTATAGTACTAAATCAATTTTCTTTCATTCCTGTGAGATTGCCTTAGAAAGATTTTTAGAAAGCCGCAACTCTTAGTGTGATTCATTTTGTTACATTTAGCACTTAGAACAAAGGTCTAAAAAATGCCTACGGTCTAAGAGGATCCTTGACATGTCTGTCACAATCAAGTGTCAAACCTGCTTTGTTTCTATTTAATTGTAAGAAAACACATAACATAAAATTTACCATCTTAACCATCTTAAGAGTACAGTTCAGTAGTATTAAGTATACTCACATTGTGGAATAGATCTCCAGAACTGTCTATCCATATCCACTGAACAGTAGCTCCCCATCCCTCTCCCCTGCTCCTGCCCCATCATTCTATTTTGTTTTGATGAACTTGACTATTTTAGATACCTCATGTAAGTGGTATCATGCAGATACCAAGAGTGAATACCTTTTTGTGGCTGGCTTATTTCACTTAGCATAATGTCCTGAAGGTGCATCATATTGTAGCATGTGACAGGATTTCTTTCCTTTTTGAGACTCAATAATATTCTCCTGTACTTATAGACCATTTTTTTTCCATTTCATTTATCCATTTACCTGTCAATGGACGTTTGGATTGCTTTCGCTGCTTGAAAGCTTTTGTAAATAATTCTGCTGTGGACACAGGTGTGCAAATATCTCTTTGAATCCTGCTTGTAATTCTTTTGGGATATATACCACAAGTGGGATTACTGTGTCGTATGGTAGTTCTATTTTTAATTATTTAAGCAACTGCCATACTGTTTTCCGTAGTAGCTGCACCATTTTACAATTCTACCAACAGTTCACAAAGGTTCAGTTTCTCCACATTCTCATCGACACTTGTTTTTATTTGTTTATAGTGGCTATCCTAATGAATATTAGGATATGTCTCATTCTGGTTTTCATTTGAATTTTTGTAGGTGACATTGAGCATCTTTTTATAGGCTTTTGGGCCATTTCTCTCTCTCTCTCTCTCTCTCTCTCTCTCTCTTTTTTTTTTTTTTGAGAAGTATCTATTCAAGTCCTTTGACCACCTTTAAATTGGGTTATTTCTGTTGTTGAGTTAGAGGAGTTCTTTATATATATTGGTTATTAATTCTTCATCAGATAAATGATTTACAAATGCTTTCCCTCAAACCATGGGTTGGTTGCAATTTTACTCTTTTGATTGTAACCTTTGATACATAGAAGTTTTTAAGTCTGATGTTCCATTTGTCTACTTTTGCTTTTGCTGCCTGTACTTTCAATGTCCTACTGAGGAAACATTGACAAATCCAATGTCATGAAACTTTTCCCATTTTCTCTAGGAATTTTAGTTTTAGATCTTTCTATTCTTTAGTCTGTTTACAGTTCATTTTTGTATAAGATGTATGATGAGTGTCCACATTCATTCTTCCGCATGTGAATACCCTGTTTCCCCAGCACCATTTGTTGAAGAGATGTCCTTTCTCCAGTGAGTGGTCTTGGAAACCTTGCATGATGGTCATGTGACTATATATGAGAATTTATTTCTGGGCTCTATTCCATTTGTCTATTTCTTTCTTTCTTTCTGTTTTTATTTTTTTGTTTGTTTTTGTTTTTTTTTTTTTTTGTCAGAGATCATAAGTAGCCAGAGAGAGGGGGAAGCAGGCTCCCTGCTGAGCAGAGAGCCTGATGCGGGGCTCCATCCCAAGACCCTGGGACCATGACCTGAGCTGAAGACAGAGGCTTTAAACCACTAGCCACCCAGATGCCCCCGGTCTATTTGTTTCTTTATGCAGTTACCACATTTTGCATTACTGTAGCTTTGTTACATGTTTCAAAATCAGGGAATGTAAGTCCTCAGAGTTTGTTTTGGCTGTTTTGGGTTCCTTGAAATCCCAAATGGATTTTAGGATGGCTTTTTCTGTTTATGCAAAAAATGCTCTTGTCGTTTTGATAGGGATTGCATGGAATCTTGAAATTGCTTTGGATAGTTTGGATATCTAAATAGTATTAAGTCTTCTAGTTTCTGAACATGGGATGTCTTTCCATTTATTTGTGTTGTCTGTAATTTCTTTCAGCAGTGTTTTGTAGTTTTCAATGTGTACAAGCCTTCCTCCTCTTGGTTATTATATTTATTCTTAGGTATTTTATTTTTATGCTACTATAAATCAAACCTGCATTTTTGAACAAATTATTTCAATTATTGTGTGACTGCGTGTTGTGAACTTGTAGTGTTTGAGAAAAGAAACATGCTCTGTATTTGAAACAAAAAATTCTACATGCTTAAAGTATTTCCTTAGATTGCTTGCCTATAAATCGAAATGTATTTTAAGTCATCTTAAGTTCTAAGAAATTTGTGACTATTTTCTAAATCAGTTATGATTGCAAAATGTTATGACAGTCTAACTTTGGTTCTTAGCCAATTATTTTTATATAGTTACAGTATTACATTTGGATCAAAACATGTAATAGTAAAAAACTGTTGGAGCAGTGAAGTTTGAGAAATAGGCTAAGACAACCTTACTGCTACAAATTAATTAGCAGTTAGTATCCAGGGTATGGCAAGGGCCCTACCTGGATTTTCTTTTTTTGGGGAATGGTTAAATTGGAAGCAGAAGATTTTCTAGGGAATTATTTATAGTAGAAAGGTACTGTCTAGATCTTAAGCCTTATCTCAGAGCTCTTTGTAAGTAAAGTTTGTCATTCCAGAAGTTTTTTAGTAGAGCAGTGCATAAGAGAGGGCAGTGTGTTGGGGCGCCTGGGTGGCTCAGTGGGTTAGGCCTCTGCCTTCAGCTCAGGTCATGATCTCAGGGTCCTGGGATCAAGCCCCACATTGGGCTCTCTGCTCAGCAGGGAGTCTGCTTCCCCCTCTTTCTCTCTGCCTGCCTCTCTGCCTCCTTGTGATCTCTCTCTCTCTCTGTCAAATTAAAAAAAAAAAAAAAGGAGAGGGCAGTGGAACACTTTTCAGACTGAAACACTTTAAAAAATGCTTGGTGAATTGGTGACTTAATCTGAAGTTAGGAAATGAAGTAGTAGATAGGACTACCACAAGTCAGTTTCTCTTCAGATATTTCACATGTAGGGGAGTTATTTCATATTTAAAGGTTTACCTCATGGTACTGGGGGCTTCTCTTGGGTTTTGTCTGGATATGAAAAAAGGTTACTTGAGACTTATGTTGAAGAGAAGAAGATGTAAGAAGTTAGATTGAATTTTAATAGGATCTTAGAAATTCTTGTAAATAGAAAATTTCTGAATATTGTCAATTCCTTCCCAACTGCATTTGGGTTTATTTGTGCTCGTATAGGAGCATGAACTTTTGGAGGTTAAGGACTGGGTCATGTTCTAACTGGACCAAGCATTTTAAGTGTTTCAACACATTTAGTCCTCTCTTGGTCAGAGAAGTAGTGAACCATAACCAATTAAAGATGAACCTGATTGAACAAGAAGAGGTATTTCTGAAATGCTAGTATTTATACAAGTTTAATTTTTCACCATTTGGGGAATATATTATGTTTGCAGTTACTGCCTATAATTGGTAATGCCTGTAATTACTTAATGATGATGGCTAATGTTTATCAAGTATTTTCACTGTGTTAATTGCTTTGCATACCTTATCTCATTTAATCCTCATATTAGCCCTGTGTTGGGTGCTAGTCCTTCTTTCTTAACTCTTCACATCTTTTCTTGCTTACAATTCCTCTGTGGTTATCAGTACTCTTGGCAGGTGCTTGCTTGTGATGATATAATACATGATTTTAATCTCCAGTAAAATTAGACAGTATAATATATAGTAAGTCTTCCTATGCATACAGTTTGGAGGTCAGTTTGGAAAAGCTTTTTTCACTTCCACAAAAAATTCATGTTCATTGTAAAAATGAAACAAGTTATAAAATATGGATGAGTAAATGGAGAACAGTTTCTGTCTATCCAGTATAAGGAACCAGGGCACCTGGGTGGCTCCGTTGGTTGTGTCCAACTCTTGGTTTTGGCAGTTAGGTGTAAGAAGTACCTCAAGTTCAGAGAGGAGGGGTCAAGAGCTCTAGCTGGTATTCTGAGATTCACAGAACCTTAGGAAATTCTGAGTGATCCTAGGTAGTACTCTGCATGTGAATCTCGGTCAAAATGTGTGTCAGTGAGGAAAGAATTCTGGGAAACACCATTCTGTGTATGGCAACAAGTTAGAGAACATATCAGAAGTGCTTTGTGAGTAACCTAAGTCAGTGAGAGAATTCACAGGCTTGCCTAGGACTCTAAGAGGTAATAGTTGGGAAGTGGAAATAGTGACTCACAGTGTGGCTCTGGGCTCTGGTCATCTTCTGCTTTCTCGCTGTATGACTTTGGTAAATATGATTTACCACTTTGTGTCTGAGTTTCATTACCCATAGAGTAAGGATGATGAGAGCATCTTTCTCCTTGAGTTGTTGCAAGGATTTACAGAGGTGGTGGGTGAAAAGCTCTTAGCACAGTGTCTGACACATTAAAAAAATTACTAGGAATACTATTATACATTTGTTAGCTGTTTGTATTTCTTTTTTATTTTTTTAAGATTTTTTTATTTTATTTTATTTGACAGACAGATCACAAGTAGGCAGAGACAGGCAGAAAGAGAGAGGAGGAAGCAGGCTCCCCGCCGAGCAGGGAGCCCAATTTGGGGCTCAATCCCAAGACCCTGGGATCATGATCTGAGCCGAAGGCAGAGGCTTAACCCACTGAGCCACCCAGACAATGCCCTACTGTTTATATTTCTTTTGTATTGTTTGATCCTGTCTTTTGTCAATTTTTCCATTGGGGTTTGGATTTTTCTTTTTGACTTAAATGAACAGTTATGGATTTCATTTTTCCCATATTTCCATTTGCATTTAAATTTTCTACATTTCAATTTTCTTTTTATTATCACTGTTTTAAAATTTTTTGGCCAAATCTGTCACTCTTTTCTTTATGGTTTCTGCCTTTGTTGTTATGTGTAAAAAGCCCTATGCATAAAACATATTCAATATTTTTTCTCTATAATTCTTTTTTTTTAAGATTTTATTTATTTATTTGTCAGATGGAGTGAGCACAGGCAGACATAGTGGCAGGCAGAGGCAGAGGGAGAAGCAGGTTCCCTGCTGAGCAAGGAGCCCAATGTAGGACTCAATCCTAGGACTCCGGGACCATGACCTGAGCCGAAGGCAGCGGCCTAACTGACTGAGCCACCCAGGCGTCCCTAATTCTATTTTTAAATGAAAATCTCTAACTCATCAGTCTGTTGGTATCAGGTAGGGAATCTATTTTTCTCAAATGGTTAGTTGCCTTAATATCAGTTATTGAGTTAAACACAGTATTTCCTTTTCATGCAAAGTCTGTCACATACTTGGATGAATGACTTGATCTTCTGTTTTTTTCCTAACTGATGTGTATTTTTGTTTTAAGTTTAAGTATTACATCTTTGTCTTATTTTATTCATTTGTCCATTTTATTAGGTGGCTTAGCAGGTCATTCTTTCCCCCTAAATTGCTGTTCTTTGAAAAACACTTTATCTGTCTTGTCTTTATTCTCTACAAACCCTAAAATCATTTTGAAGAAAATGTAAAATTTCTATTTGCTTTAAAAAAAAAAAGATTTTATTTATTTATTTGACAGAGAGAGAGCACAAGCAGGGGGAGCGACAGAGGGAGAGGGAGAAGCAGGCTCCCTGATCAGCAGGGAGCCGGATGCCAGGCTTGATCCCAGGACCCTGGGATCATGACCGGAGCCAAAGGCAGTCACTTAACTGACTGTGCCACTCAGGTGCCCCTTTGTTTGCTTTTTGATTGGGATTGCATTTAAATATTAGACAAATCTGGAACTTGTGGACATCTTTTTTAATATTTTCTATTGTCCTTTCACACACACAAACACACACATTAAGTTGAACCATTTGAAATTGCCATTATTCTAGGCTCCAAATGATTGAATAACAGCTTATTGAATAATATTAATATGTACATTTACATTAATTTTTACATTGGCCAGAGTGTTAGAACACTTAAATAAAAATAGTGAAAAAGCAGGCCTTATCTTTTTCATCTTTATAGGGAAATACCTTCAGTGTCTCTTGTGAAGTATGATGGTGGCAGTTGGTTGAATTAGATGTTTTTGGTAATAGAAGATTTCTTACACTTTAAAGAGTTTTAGTCTTAAGAGTTAGTAGGGGGTAGATGATAAATGCTGTATCAGGTGAACTTTTCTTATGGTTTTTACTCTAAGCTATTGATTTTGGCTATTTGCATTACAGTAGCAATTATCTTAACTCCCTTCCACTGAACTCTCATGGTGAATTAAACCATATCTCTGTTCCCTTTAGAAAATCTGTCCATGATGCCCATTGAACTTGGGCTGTTAACTGCTAATAGGCTACTCACACATATTCACATATTTGTTCCCTCTAGCTGATGTGTACATTTTTATTTATGGTTTTCTTTTTTCTCTTTGTTTCTCCCTCTTTACCAAACTCTTTTAAAAGCTTTTGAAATATTTCAGACACTGCCAAAAAGTTATCAATAGTAATAGCAGCAATAAAAAGTAGTTTTAAGAATAACAAGAAATGTGCAGAGTCTGAGGAAAACTTTAAAACATTTCTGAAGCCAGAGAAGTAGATTTGTATAGTGCAAAGACATTCCTTGTTCTTGGATAGGAGAACTCAACATCATAAAGATGTCTGTTTTCCCCAAGTTAACATTAATTTGGCACAGATGCAATTAAAAAATACCAACACAACTTTTTATAGAGTTAGGAAAGTTGATGTTAAAGTTCATATGGAAAAATAAACATGTAGGAATGCTGGGGAAATGCTGAAAAAGAAAAGTTATGAGGTGTGACTAGCACAAGCAGTTATTCAAACATACTGTAAAGCAATTATATACTTGCAAAATGTAAGGTATTGGTATATGTATATAGACCAATAAGTGGAATAGAATAGAAATTCTGTAAGCAGATCTTAAGTCCGTGTGGTTTATGCTACATACCTGCTTTCCTTCGGGGAGTCTGGAATGTGCGAGTAAGGGAGTGCCTTTATGGCTGCCCCTCAATTAAAACCTTGTATCCTGTATTAATGTCCTATTGCTGCTATAGCAGATTACCACAGTTTTTAGTGTCCTAAAACAATGCAAATTTATTGCCTTATAGTTCTAAGGGGCAGAATTATAAAATCAGGATGTTGACAGGTTGTGTTCCTTGCAGATGTTTAAGTGGAGGATTTTTTTCCTCTCCTTTGTGGGCTTCTAGAGGGTGCCTGCATTTCTTGGCTTGTGGCCCTTTCCTCTTATTACTCCACTGTCTTGCTTAATTCATTCCAGCTTCTTTCATTGTCACATTGCCTTCTGATCCTCTAATCTTCCTCCCTCTTGTAAAGACCAATATAATTACATTAGACTCCTATAGATAATCCAAGTTGATCCCCCGTCTCAAATCCTTAACTTAATCACATCCACAAAATGCCTTTTGCCATATAAAGTAACATTCATAGATTCTGGGGATTGGGATGTGGACATCTTGAGGAGCCATTATTCAGCCTGTCACAGCATTGATCGTGTGCTTGAGTTTCCCTGATAGATAAGACACTTAAAGCACAAACAGTGAAAGGAAAAATAGGTAAATTGGACATCATCAAAATGAAAAAGTTTTGAGTTTCAAAGGGCAATGTCAGAAAAGTGAATGGGTGAAAATTTTTGTAAATTACATACCTGATGTGGAATATGTATCTAGAACATGTAAAGAACTCTTACAACTCAGTAGAAAAAAGACAACCCAATTAAAAATGGGTGAAGGATCTAAATAGGCATTTCTCCAAACAATAAGCACATAAAAGATGGTGTCATTAGCCATCAGAGAAATACAAACCAAAACGAAAATGAGATACAACTTCACACCCACCAATACACTTAAAATAAAAGTGACAGATAATAACAAGTATTGGTGAAGATGTGAAGAAATTAAAATGTCATACGTTGCTGCTGAGAATATAAAATGGTGCAGTTTTTTTGGAAAACAGCCTGGCAGCTCTTCAAAATGCTAAGTATAGAGTTACTGTATGTTCCAGCAGTTGTCTTGGGTATATTCCCAAAAGAAATGAAAACATATGTGCACACAAAAACTCAGATAGGAATGTTCTTAGAAGTATTTTTCACAAAAGCCCAAAAGTAGAAATGACTCAAACGTCCAATCAATTCATGAATGAATAATAAAATAGAATATTATTCAGCCATAAAAGAAAGTATGGATGTGGGCTGTAATTACAAATGAACCTTGAAAACGTGCTTAGTGAGTGAAGCTAGTCACAAAAGACCATGTATGACCACAAAAAAATGTCCAAAATAGACAAATCCTTAGAGCCAGAAAGTAGATCAGTAGAGACAGAAAACTTAGGACTGGGGGAGGAAGGAATGGGGAGTGGCTGCTAAAGGGTTTGGGTTTTCTTTACTGGGGTGATGAAAATGTCCTGGAATTAGTGGTGATGATTGAACATCTCTGTGAATATACTAAAAACTGTACATTGTGTATTTTAAATGAGAAATTCCATAGTATGTGAATTATATCTCAATAAAGTTATTATTTAAAAAGTTTAAAAAATTGACAAATGTCCTTTTTGTCTAAGAAAACAACAACAACAACAACAAATAAGCTACCACTTCTTACCTATCTGACTGGCAAAAGTTTAAAAGCTTGATAACACCTCAGTGAGCCTGTGGAAAAGCGCAACTTTGATGGTGGGAACACAAAAAAGGTATGGCCTTAATGGAATGAAATTTGGCACATTATCTGACACAACTACATACATGTTTAGTTTTTTAACCCAGCAATCCCAATCCTAGAAACTGACCCTGAAGGTCCACATCTGACATACAAGTACATATGCACAAGGTTATTCATAATGTGATTGTTTGTAATCAAAAAATACTGAAAAACTGCCTAAATGTCCATATGTAGTTGAATAAATTATATTACATCCCGTAGTGGATTCTTATTATATACTTATAAAACAGAATGCAGATCTCTGGAGTCTGTTATTCATGATTATCTGATACACTGCAGATTGAAAGCAGAAGAAATAACCAAAGAGAAAGGAAGGGAGGGAGAGAAGGAGAGAGAGATGGAATGAATATGTCTGTGTTGTGTGTAGAGTATGCTACCTTTAACAAGTTTGGTTTTTATGTTTTGTGTGTATGTGTGGTGTGTAGTTCTATAAATATATGTATAGATTTGTGTAACTACTGCCACAATCAGGATACAGAACAGTTGCATTACCCCCCAAAACTCTCTTGTGCTTTGCCATTATAGTCACACACTCTGACCACACTTCTAAACCCTGGCAAATGATGTGTTCTCCGTCACTGTAGTTTTCTCTTTTTGAGAATGTCATGTAAATGAAATCCTATGATATATATATAGTTTTGAGACTATGATGTTGGGGTTGGTTTCTTTTATTTACCACAATGCTTTGAAATTCGTGCAACTTCTTGTGTGTATCAACAGTTTATTCCTTTTAATTGCCAAGTAGTATTCCAGTGGGTGACTATTAAAGCTTCTATGAACATTTATGGACAAGTCGTTGTATGCACGTATGTTTTTTTTTTCTCTTTCATAAATACCTACCAGTGGAAAGTCTGTATGATCCAGTGGGTGTATGTTTAACTTAGACTGCTAATTTGTTTTCCAAAGTAGTTGTTCCACAGTGAAAAATGATAATGAGCATCTTTTCATGTGCTTATTTGACATCCATATATCTTTTTTGGTAAAGTGGCTCTTTTTTGCCCATGTCTATATTGCATTATTTGTTTTGTAATCGAGACTTGAGAATTAGAGAATTCCTTATATAGTCTGGCTCTGAGTCCTCTGGAGATACATGTTTGCAGAGATTTCCTCCAGTCTGTGTCTTGTATTTTCATTCTTTTAACAGATGTCTTTTGAAGAGAAGTTTTTAATTAAGTTCCAGTTTTTCAAGTTGTTCTTTAATAGATCCTTTTCTTGGTATTGCAACTAAATCTTTGCCTCACTCAAAGTATCAAATATTTTCTCCTAGGTTCTCTTCTAAAAGTTTTATAGTTTTAGGTCTTCCATTTAGATCTAAGCTCCTCCATTTTGAGTTATTTTTACATATGAAACAAAGTGAGAATCCAAGTTCTTTGTTGTTGTTGTTGTTGTTGTTGCGTATGCTTATCCAGTTCCAGTGCCATTTCTTTGAAAAGGCTGTCCTTTTCCTACTGTATTGTCAGTGCACTTACTGAAAGTCAGTTGCCTATGCATAGGTTTATATCCGGTTTCTTGTTCCAATAATCTGTTTGTCTATCTGGATGCCAGAACCACTGTCTTGACTACTGTAGCTTTGCAATAATTACTGAAGCAGTATTAGTGCTCCAGCTTTGTTCTTATTTAAAGTTATCTTGCCTGTTCTATGTCCTTCACATTTCCTTAAGAATTTGAGAGTCCTGTTTATCAATTTCTGTAACAAAGACTGCTGGGATATTAATTGGGATTGTATTAAATGTATAGAGGGGAGAATGGACATGTTAATAGTCTTCTAAAGAGGGACATTTTCTCTATTTAGGTCTACTTTAAGTTCTCTTAGAAGTATTTTGTAGTTTTCACTGTAAAAATCTTTTATATCTTTCATCAGATTTCTCTCCAGCATTTCACTTTTTTTTTTTTTTTTTGAGAGTGTGTGTGTGAGTGAGAGCACAAGCAAGGGGAGCAGCAGAGGGAGAGGGAGGAAGCAGACTCCCCAGTGAGCAGGGAGCCAGATATGGGGTTCCATCTCAGGATGCTGAGATCATGACCTGAGCCAAAGGCAGATGCGTAACCTACTGAGCCACCCAGGTGCCCCCATATTTCATATTTTTGACACTGTTCTAAATGGTATTTTAAAAGTTCAGTTGTTATTGTTCATTGCTAACATATAGAAATGAATTGATATTTGTATATTGATCTTGTATTCTATAGTCTTCCTAAACTGATTTATTAGGTCTAATAGCTTTTCTGTAAATTCCTTTGTATTTTCTGTATAGATAATTATGTTTTCAAATAAAGCCAGTTTTACTTCCCCTTTTCCAGTCTGGATATGCTTTATTTTTGTTGCCTGATTGTACTGTCTAGAACCTCTAAGACAGTGTTTAACATAAGTAATTAAGAGTGAACATTCCTGTCTTGTTCATAATCTTAGGGGGGAAGCAGTGAGTCTTTCACCATTAAGTGTGATTTTAGCTGTACATTTTTCATAGATAGACTTCCTCAGGTTGAGGAAGTTCTCTTTTACATTTGGTTTGTTGAGGGTCTTTAACAAATAGATGTTGAATTTATCAAATGGCTTTTCTGTGTCTATTGAGGGTTTTTACATTGTTTTTGGGTTTTTTTAGGTTAATATGGTGAGTTACCAACTTGAGTTTCTTACCTGATCATGATGTATTTTTCTTGTAACATATTCTTGGATTTTTTATTTTTGCGAAAATTTTGTTTAGAATTTTTATGTCTGTGGTCATGAGGTCATGATAGTGTTAAGTTTTCATGTAATGTATTTGCTTTTGGTATTAGGGTAATAATGGCCTCATAGAATTGGTTGAGAGGTATTTCTTCCTTTTTAATTTTTTGGAAGAGTCCAAATAGAATTGAAATTATTTTTCTTATAATGTGTGATAAGAATTAAAACCATCTGGGCCTTGAATTTCTTTGTGGGGAGATTTTTAACTACAATGTCAGTTTTTATAGTAAAAGGCTATTCAAGTTATCTCTTTCTGAGTGAGCTTTAGTAATTAAAGTCTTTCGGAGAATTTGTTCATTTCATTTAAGTTGTCAGATTTATTTATGAGTTTGTTCATAATGTTCTAGTATCTTTTGAATATAGTAGAGCGTGTAGAGGTGACACCTCTCTCATTCCTTACATAATTTGTGTCTTCTCTGTCTCTCTCTCTCTCTTTTTTTTTTTTTTTTTTGATCAATCTGTTCAGAGGTTTATTAGTTTTAATACTCTGTTCAAAAACAGCTTTTGGTGGTATTTTTCTTCCTCTCTGGTCCCTCTTTATATTGATTTCCACTAAGATTTTTATTAGTTCCTTTCTTCTGCTTACTTAGAGCTCAATTTGCTTCTCATTTTCTAATTTCTTAAGGTGGGAACTGAGATCTTTGATTTTGAGGCCCTTGGGGATTTATCAAGGATTTGTTTATTATTGAGTTATAATTTAATGCCATTTGTCAGAGTTTCCTTTGTATGATTTGAATCCTTTTGAATTTAAGATTTGTTTTATGGCCTAGATGAGCTTATCCTGTTAAGTGTTCTATGTGCATTTGAGCAGAATGTGGATTCTACTGTTGTTGGAGTGTTCTACAAATATCAGTCTGATCAGATTGATCATTGTTGTTCAAGTTTACCGTTTCCTTGCTGACTTTCTGGTTACTTGTAGCAAGTATCGAGAAAGGAGTAGTAATCTCTCTGACCATAATTGTGTATTTATCTATTTTTTCTTATGATTTAATCAGTTTTTGTTTCATGTATTTTGAGACTCTATTATTAGGTGTGTAATGTTTAGAATTATTCTGTTCTCTTGATGAACTAACCACTTTATCAATGTAAAATGACCTTCTTTATCCCTGATAATATTCCTTGCTCTGAAATCTACTTTGATGTTAATGCCACTCCAGCATTCTTTGGAGTACTGTTAGTATAGTGTACATTTTTTCATCTGTTTGATTTTAACCTAGTTGTGTCTTTTGTAAGTCTTTCTACTTAAAATGTGATGCTTGTAGAGTTGTCTGGCTTTTACCCAATATGATAATCTCTGCTTTTTAGTTGTCATAACACTGGATGTACTTAATGTGACTATTGATATGATTAGGGTTGAGTCTGTCATCTTGCTCTGTTACCATTTGTCCATCTCTTTGTTCCCTTTTCCATTTTTTCCTGCCGGCTTTTGTACTAATTGATTATTTAATGATTTTATTGTCTTTTATCTTATTTTGACTTACTAGCTATAACTAAAAAATTACATTATTTAAAGGTTGCTTTAAGATTTATAGTATAGGTGTTTATCACAATCAAGCTTAAGTGATATTATGCCACTTATAATAGTTTACCTACATTTTTCTCTTTGGTCCTTTATGCTGCTGTTATGTTTTTTATTTTACATGTTTTATGCCCCACAATACATCATATGGTTTTTGTTTAAATATATGTATTTGCATTTAGTTTGTATAGTTAATATTTAGTTACCGTTTCCAGTGAGTTTCATTCTTTTTTATGCCCATAATTCTGTTTAAAGGATTTCCTTAAACATTTCTTGTAGTGTGTTTGAATTGTTTCAGCTTTTATGTCTGAAAATGTATTTATTTTGTCCTTGCTTTTAAAAGATATTTTTGCTGGGTATAGAATTATAGATTGACAAGCTTTTATTTATTTTAGTACTTTAAAAATGTCATTTCCACTGTCTTCTCCCTTGCATTGTTTCCCATGAGAAATTAGATGTCATCTTTATCTTTATTTCTCTCTATGGAACATATCTTTTATCCCTTGATGTTTTTAAGATTTCCCTTTGCCCCTTGTTTTCTCATGTTTATTGTGATTAAGATTTACCGAGTATCTGGGATCTGTGTATCTATAGCTTTCATTTGGTTTGCAAAATTTTCAGCTATTATTTCTTTAAATATTTTTCCTGTCATTCCCAACCTCAGTTTTAAGGACTGTAGTTAATCCATGTATTAGGTAGTTTGAAGCTGACTCCACAACTCAATACACTATTCAGTTTCTGCATTTTTTGTGTGTGTGTGTGCATGTACTTCATTTTGGATAGGTTCTGTTGTTGTGCCTTTGAGTTCATTAATCTTTTCTTTTGCAGTGTATTAATCTGTCATTAATTCCATCCAGTGTATTTTTTAATCTGTCATTAATTCCATCCAGTGTATTTTTCATCTCACACATTGTGGTTTTCATCTCTAGAAGTGTAAGTTCAGTGTTGTTTATATCTTTTATTTCTCTACTTTTAGAACATATGGAACACACTTACAAAACCTTTTTTATTGTTAGCTGGTTCTAACTTTTGTGCCAGTTCCAGGTTAGTTCCAACTGATTATTCTCCTGTTGGTTCATGTTTTCTTACCTCATTGCTCAGTTGTCTGTAATTGAATGCCAGATGTTGTGAATTCTACTTTTTGGGTGCTATATTTTTGAATTCGTAGAAATATTCTTGAGCTTTGTTCTAAGGTACAACTAAGTTTCTTGAAAGTTTTATCTTTTTTGGAGTATTTTTAAGATTTGTTAGGTGGATCTGGAGCAGTGCTCAGTCTAGGACCAATTTTTATCCACAGCTAAGGCAAGACCTAACTGAGTCAGTGTCATCTCCCGCATGTCAGCATTTTCTGTACTCCTTGACAACTGTCAGTGTTGCAGACTCATGATTTTCTCCCTGACCTTTACCCAGGGTTCTATGGGAAGGGTTATGTGTACTTAATATTGACAGAGTAATTTATGCACAGCCACTCTGTGATTAAGTTTCACTTTTCCTTCCATAGCTGCCTCTGTGTTGTGGCTCCCATATTCCTCATATGTCTAAATAATTATCAATGAAATTTTAAAGTAGTTGTTGAATACAATATTTCTTTATAGTATTTGAGCCAGAAGTCAAGACTCAAAACAAATAATAGTGAAGAACGGTGAAGCAGATTCTAATCATTATTTATTCCCCCCCCCCAATCTAAAAACGAACTAAGCTTTTGTATGGCCGAGCACAGTTGAGGGTCAGTAGGGCCTGTTTTTAGACCACGTAGTGAAGTCAGTGACATTTGTTTATGAGGACTTCTGCTGCTTCTTTCTTCTGTTTTGCTTTGCTGCCACTGGCATGCCCCTGGGTGGAAGTGAGTTAGATGTACTGGGCATGGCAGATGAATAAGAAGTTGGCCAAGAACTCAGCACTTTGTCCTTGTTGCAGGAAAAGACTCAGGATTGTCATCCTCTTCTGGCCACAGTTCTGGGGCCTGGACCCAGATTGGCCGAGCACCACTTCTTCCATTTGGCTGGTTTCTGACTGGGGTCTGGTGCCTGGTAAATAGACAAGGTCAAGGTTTGGCAGATGGCTGACTTTTATTCGCGTATTGGTTTATCATTTTCTAGCCGTATGTGTCCATGGGACAAATTATTTAATTGTTGACTTTTCTCAGCTATATAGTGGGTATACACATGGCTTAATAGAGTTGTTAGGCACTTAACATAGGTACTTGATATCTTTAACGAATACTTCTACCTTAAAAAAAAAAAAAGGGTTTTCCTGTGCTGTTTGTTTTGGCCTGTGGCTCTGTTTATATCTTCCTGCTCCTTTCACCTAGGGGAAGAAACTGTGCCTAGAGCTTTTTCCTCTTGCATCAGTCCTTAACACTCTCATGCTCCCTACTAAGGTGCTCCTTGGGGGGCATAGTAAGTCTAAGGACAAACCCCAAAGAGAGAGCCATTTTTTTAAGGTTGTTAGGTTTTATTTTAATCATATAGGCAAATATTGCATTCCATTTCATGCTGATTTCAATAGAAAAACAATTTTTCCTAAGCGGATACTCCTGAAAGATGTTTCATGTTTCCTACTTCTAGTTCATAGCAGCATGCTCCTGGAAACATTTCTTTACTTGCTACAGCAGCACTCTTAAAGCAATTCTCAGTCAACAATCACAATGGAATGGAATGTTTCCAGGGTCTTGGTCTTCAGAGGTAGACTACTAACCTGGGGTCCCTGCACCACAGCATCAGACAAGTTGTTGTGAAAGGCCCTGGGAAAATGTAGAGAAGTAGACAGTTTTGTATTAGTTGCAGTAACCAGGTTATCCAGCGTTGTTTCGAGGTGAAAGCCCATGGTGGATTCCAGCTACTTGTGGCAGAAGGTGTTTGGCTTTGGCTTTCAGCTTAGTGGTTCTGTTCCTCTAGATTCTTAGCGCATCAGTTTTTTGTTTTTTTAAACTGGAGCAGGTTATATACAGCGATATATGGATAATCTTCACCAGATGGGTGTATAGATAGGTTTCTGAATCACTGCAGAATGAGTGCTCCAAGACCGTGGGCTAACAACCTGTATGGAGGAGCTTCAGCACAGAAAGATACGTTTGAAGGTAACAGAGCAGGCCTATGAGTGTCATTAACTAGATTCTGAAAAGGAAAAGTTTTCAAAACACGAAGTAGGCACAGTGCGGACACAGGGGAGGAAAGGGATAATGCAAGGAGAGAGAAGTTTGGAAGGAGGTATTGGGGCTAGGCTGAAAGACCTAAGCAAGGGGGATTGGCCTGGGGCCTGGAAGAAATTGGTGATAAAACAGTGGTCTAAGCCTCTACCCCACCACCTACCGCCAGGGTATCTTTAGGGGGCTGAAGATCTGTACAACATACGGAGTGATTTGTCTTCAGACAGTTGAAAATAAAAGTCTTACACATGCTTGGTAATTATTACCTATCAACAAATTGTTCTTTAGTGAGTTAAGTCAGCTGTTGAGCATAACTTATCATATCCTTCTTGTTTTGATGGGAAGGCTGTGTCTTCGAAAACTGCCTTCGCTAGTGATTTGGAGAAGGGGTCGCCATTGTGTTGGCAGCTGAGAAGCTTGCTATGGTCCGGTCTCTGTTTACCACAGCTGTTGGAAGTCACTCTTGCTTTGTGTAGTCTTCCTTGCAGGCATATGCCAACATGGCTTGGCATACCTTCGGAAGATTTATGTTTTTATCTGATTATCTTCTTCCTGAGGGTGGAACTGGTTCTTTGAGGACTCGTTATAGAGAGATAGGAGCCCACTGTTACCTGCATTGTGCATGGTACACAGCAAGTGTTCAGAAAATCTTGACTCAGTTGAAAGTCTTGTGTTGAATTATATATACTTTGTGGGCTAGTTCCTAAACATCCCTATGTTTACCTTGGAACTTCATGCTGGTTTCTCAAAATGTTAATACTTAAAACATCAAAATACAGCATTGGTTTTTTTTGTTTGTTTGTTTTGCTTTGTTTTGTTTTGTTTTTAAACACAGACCCTCTGAGCTCTTATCTGGTAGTTACACCCCAGTTCTTACTTGGTCACCAGACTAGGCTGAATACTGGCCAGTTAATTCATTACTTCTTATTTAGTGGGTGCTATATCCTAGCCTATGTCTAAAAGATAAAGACACAGTTCTGGCCCTAAAAAAGCCTCCTCCACAGTGGGCTGAGCAGGCCTGCAGACAGACACTTGAGTTACAGGTTCCAAGTGGTTGCCCAGGATAGGTCAGTCGCTATGGACAGGAATAAGTAGACTAGGGTTGCTGCGGGAGGCAGAAGACCTTACTTGGGAACAATGAGAAAAGACATTTCAGTGTGATCCAGTTTACATGTTTCTTATCAGGACCATTTTTTCCTTATAAGCAGAAGGTTTGTCTTCGAATAAAGCTTTTGAGGTCCATAAATAAGCAAACACACTATGAACTGATCTTGCTTAGAACGGGGAACCCATTTTTGGATCTTAGGCTTGACACTAGCTTTGTCATAATGTGTCTATGTCTCAAAGAGGGAGTTTGAGGGTTCCTTTTACCTCTTCCTTTCCCACCTTAAAAAAATAAATTCTTTAAGACTTCTCAACACAATGTTTTATGTGGGAAGACAGCATGGTTTGATGAAAAACACTGAGGTTCTAGTACTTACTATGTGACCTTGGAGAAGTTACTTATGCTGAGAGTCCTTTTCTTCTTAGATTACATTTAATTAGCAATAGTCGCGCCTTGGATAAACCTCATTGGCTACGATACTGCCACTGCACAAAACTTCTCTTAGATTACATTTAAAAAAATTTTATGGAGTGTTGAGGAGTTGAAACTTTTGGTTTGAGAATGCTTAATGAATCTACCATCACGGTTTCTCCTTCAGTATCAACCCTCTTGAAAAATTCCCCATTGTAAGTTTTAGATTTTTGAGTATGTAATTCTTAAATTATAATTTGTTAATTATTAAAATTCCTTATTTCCATGTGATCTTCATATTTTGATTTTTAACTCCTTTCTGCCAGTTGGTCTATACCGAGGGAATTTAGATAAATGGAGCCCTCTCAAGCCTTCCATTCTGTAGTCATAGGTGAATAAGTTTACATACCTGGTAGTAAGTTACACTTCCTGTTCTCTATTACTTTGCCTTTCTCATGCCACCAATATTTCCTGAGCATACTGCTGGGCTCTGGGAATATGTTTATGGGTAAGACTTAGTCATTAGCTTCCAAGAATTTCTTGCTAGAGAGGCAGGCATAAACACATAATTACAATGTGGGGTTAAAGATATGTATCAAGGTTGTGTGCCCACAGGAAGGACTTAGGTTGATTGTATAAATGAAGTTATGTTGGTCAGTTTATATAATGGAGAGAACAATACCAGTAAGGATGTTAGATCTGGATCCACGTAACCCAGTTTTAGAATGAGTGAAAACACGGTTTCATAGTTCCTTTCTAATCACCACTGCCACCCATTTAACATGTGTGCCTTTTTTGTTTGTTTGTTTTATGTAGTGAGTGGGTATGACTGAATTTAGATCTTTGAACACTCCTGGAAAAAAATTGGTCAGAGCAAGCTCATGTTTTCCTGACAAATTGCCAGTCTTGCATGGAACTTGGCTTCCTATCTACTACCCTGTAGAGACCAGATGTAAAGGTCACTTGGAATACCACTTCAATTCTTACCAGGAGGAGGTTATCCAGCCCGCATGCCTCAGCTTCCTCATATGTTTTGATGGGGTTGGTAGGAGTACCTACCTTTGAGGGTTGATGTGAGGACTGAATGAGATCATCTGTAGGGCTTGGCATGTAGTAAGTGCTAGATTAGTGCTACTTCTTCTTGTCCTTCCATATTCTGCTGTGTTTCAGTCTGGACTGCTTGTGTAATACCAGGCTAGCCAGATTGCAGTTATTTTCAGCTGGACCAGGATGACACCTTGGTCTGAAGGTATTCCATGTGTTCAGCTCCGCAAACATTTATTAAAGGCCAAGTAGTGTGTCAGACACTGAGTTGGTCATTGGGGCCTCAGGGACAAATAAGAGGTGATTCCTGTCCTGGAGTAGTTTATATTTTTTATTTGTATTGTACTCTGCTTTCCCAGAGTGCTTTTAAGATCAGGACATTTAAGTAGTTAGATTTGAAAAATTCTTAAATAAGAAAAATAAAGAAATAATAATAATAAATAATAATTAAATAAATAATAATTAAATAATAATAAATAATAATAAAATAAGAAATAAGAAAATTTAAAAAGGATTTTCTTAAAGTAAAATACCAGGTAGTTGAAGCAAATGGCCCTTGCTGGACCTTAGGAACCACCCCAGAAAGACTGCAGCTTAGTTGAGTGCCAGACACTGCACAGGTTTAGCATCTGCTGAATTATGTCACAGTGAGCAACTGCTCTACTTACTCTCCCAGGTGTGTATGTTTGGTGTATGCATTGTGTCAGCCTTAGTAATCAGATAGTTTAACATATGAGACATCCATGATAGAAGCTTGTTTTATGACAAGGGAAAAAAATATAGCTAGCCCTGTTAAATTAATGATGGCAATTTAAATGTAAGAATTTGCTAGTCTCTGGGTGGCTGGGTGGCTCAGTGGGTTAAGCAGCTGTCTCTTGATTTCGGCTCAGGTCATGATCTCAGGGTCCTGGGATCGAGCCCCACCTTGGGCTCCACACCCAGCCAGGGTTCTGCTCTGCTTCTCCCTCCCTCTGCCCCTCCCCCTGCTTGTGCAGGTGTACACACTTGCTTGCTCATGTGCTTGCACTCTCTGTAAAATAAATAAATAAAATCATAGAAAAAATTTGCTAGTCTCACATGTAAAATTTTTCTTTAGTTTCTAATTTTGCTTCTGCTTAACTTTTTCTTTAGGTTCTGTTTATTCTGTTACTGGATCATCCTTATATTACTGTTCTTTTTCTACTCATTTACATTTGTAGATCTAGTTGAAAGAGCCATGCCAGGAAACTTGGCCAGTGCCATCTATTGCTACCTTTATGTGGATTTCAGAATTATATTTAGATCAATTCTCCATGGTGGACTAAAGAAAGGTAGAAGCTAGCTTTCAAAGTTAGCCTGTTCAGAGGTAAGCCAGCTTACAAATCAAAATTCACTAGAGAATTTCTTCATATTTCCAGAAGCAGTAATTTTCATTACACTAGGGAATTTTTAAATAATCTGTACTGTTTAGGACATCAGATGAGTTGGTGCCCAGTCACAGGACTTGCCACACCCTCCACATTCATTATTCCAGGTTTCCATTTGGTACATAGCTGAGTAGCCCCATAAATAATCTTGATAATAGATGCTTAGTAAGTAAGTGGTGGCTATTATATGCCAGATACTTTACTGTACTGCCTGTTGTAACAGGAAATACATATGTATTTCATAGGTGAGGGGGCTGGGGTTTAAAGATTATGTGAGGCAGTGTTTTCCCAGATTTTCCTGAGAGTAGTTAATAGTGTATTTTTAATCATCATAATCACTTGATAATGATTTATCATTATCCCTATCTCCCTATTTTAGAGGTTAATATTGTCCTTCCCAGGATTTGTTGGGATTAAAAAAGAATAGTGCATGCAAATTGTCTAGTTCAGTGCTCAGTAGGTAGAAGACATTCAGTAGATGTCATTTTATTTTGATGTATTTTTCTATCTGGAAGTGAAGGTATAGTATAAGGATAAAACAATATGTTGTAGAATTGACTTAGTCAAGGACATTGTATCTTAACTATGTATTTAGCAAGCTACATTCCCAGCTACATGTGATTTTTGCTTTCCTCAGCAAGAATTATTTGCCTATTTGAAAGAAATTATGGAAAATATTGACTTCTTCTCTAACTATATTCCCCCAGACTGTAATTGTTTTCAGTAGGACTGAATTTACTCTAAAGGGAAAGTGTGTGACTTGCATACCAGTTTGAGTAATAGAAAGTGACATGAGGAGGCACTTGGGTGGCTCAGTTGTTTAGAAGAAGTCTGCCTTTGGCTCAGGTCCTGGGTTGGAGCCCCACATCTGGCTCCCAGCTCAGCGGGGAGCCTGTTCTCCTCTCCCTCTGCCCTGCCCATCCCCTACTGCCGCTCACTCTTTCTCTCATGTTGTCTCTGTCTCTTTCAAATAAATAAATAAAATCTTTTTTAAAAAAGTGACAGCACAATTGTCAGTCTTGAATAAACCCAATAGAATGCCTAACAAGTCTCCTGATTTCCTAAATGTTAGAGCAGTATTTTGAAACTTTTAGATGGTGGTCTCCTTTATATTCTTTTGTCCAGGGACATAGGAGTTCTAATTGAAAAATAGAAAGAGGCCTTTGTCTGAGCGGTGTTACAGTAATGGGTGTGTAGGGATTGCTACTGTCCTATTGGCAGAACATGTAGGAATGTGAAAGCTTGGTTTGCTAGTTTTCCTGGAGGTGGGTTGAAGTGTTGTAAAACATTACTATACCTGTGTCACTTTTATGTACGCCTGTGGGTCAGAAAACTAGACTGAGGAAAATGTTTATATTTGAAAAGATAACATTCTTTCAAATATTAGTTCATTCCATATCCAGGTATTTTGAACTTTTAACAGAAATTGACCATGATACATTTGGATAGATGTAAAGCCTTCTTATTTTTTATTATTTTTTTTTAATTTTATTTATTTGACAGAGATCACAAGTAGGCAGAGAGGCAGGCAGAGAGAAAGAGGGGGAAGCAGGCTCCCTGCTGAGCAGAGAGCCCAATTTGGGGCTTGATCCGAGGACCCTGAGATTCTGACCTGAACCAAAGGCAGAGGCTTAACCCACTGAGCCACCCAGGCATCCCGATGTAAAACCTTTTTAAAAATACATGACATAGTACAAACATTAT
The DNA here is from genome assembly GCF_010015895.1 of Lontra canadensis. Classification (NCBI taxonomy): domain Eukaryota; kingdom Metazoa; phylum Chordata; class Mammalia; order Carnivora; family Mustelidae; genus Lontra; species Lontra canadensis. Next base: position 9,693,669 of record NW_022631055.1, read on the forward strand.
TTGGTGTTTAAAGTGGAAAATCAAGTTGTTCTAGCAATCTTGAAGAAATTTTTTTAATCTCTCTGTTTCCCAAGATCTTTAAAAAAATTAGGCAACATAACTCTTTCTCTCTGTCCTCACTGGATAGGAGATAATAAAAGGCAAAAACTACATGACAGTTGTTTGCCTTCGGGATATTTAGAGTATATTAGGCTATAGAGCACTGTGTACCTAAAATAGCCCTGTAAGATGTGAACTTTATTGAGCTTGTGCCTACCTTCTTTATTTCATATTTTAACCAGCTTTATTGAAGTGATTTACGTACAATGAAATTCACCAGTTTTAAGTACTTTGATTAGTTTCACAGACATACCCAGTTTTGAAACCACCACCATTTTTAATACAGGACACTTTGATCAAATCAAAATGTTCCCTTGCACGTCTTTGCAGTCCATGCCTTCCTCTCACTACTGGCCCCAGGCAGCCACTGATTTGCTTTCTGTCCCCATAGTTTTGTCTTTTATAGAATTCAGAATAAATGGACTCATACTGGAATTGCACTGCAGTTGTTCCCTTGACTTATTTGACTTTGCATCGTGATTATGAGATTCACTGATGTTGCATGTATAGTGGTTCACTTCTTTTTATTGCCAAGTAGCGATCCATTATATGGATATACTACAACTTCTTTATTCACCTATTAACGGGCATTTTGGTTGTTTCACATTTTGGTCCAGTATGATTAAAGTTCTCATGAACATCCAAGTAAAAATCTTTTTTTTTTTTTTTTTTAACATTTTACCTTTATAGGAAGCAGCCAGACCGCCATCACCATGAGGTTTCCAGCTGTTCTTGCCGTTCGTCCTTGTCCATTTGGTGGTGTCAGTCATTTTAGTAGATGTGTAGCAGTATTTCAGTATGGTTTTAATTAGCTTTTGCCTCAGAGCTAATGATATGAGCATCTTTTTATGTGGTTCCAGGTTATTCATGGATCTCCTTTTATAGAGTTTCTAGTTAAATCTTTTGTCTCATTTTTATTGAGTGGTCTTAATTAGTTTTTATAAATTCTTTAATATTCTGTATGTGATTCTTTTATCAGATATACAGCTAATACTATTATTTATTTTATTTATTACTTATTATCCTATTCATAATTTCTTCCTGAGTATATTATTTGCCTTTCCATTTTTTAACTTTTTTGAGAACAAATAACTTAAGCTAAGTGGAGTCTAATTTTTCACCTTTTTCATGCAAGGTTCTGTGCTTTGTGAGACCTGTAACAATTTTTGCCACAATTTTATCACAAATTCACAAAGATTTACTGCTATGTGTGTCTCCAAAATATTATAGTTTTAGTTGTTATTTAGGTTTATAATCCATTCTGAGCTAATTTTTGTATCTGATATGAGGTGAGAGTAAATATTCATTATTTGCATGTGGGTAGTCAGTTTTTCCAGTACCATTTATGAGGAGTTTCCTTTCTCTTACTTAATTGGGAGAAATTAATTAATTTTTCTGAATTAATCTTTCTCATAATCCGTTAACTATTCTTAACTATGTATATAACATATATGTATATGTTTTGGGTTTCTTAATTCTGTTCCATTGATTTAGTCATTTTGTCAGTATCACACCGTCTTGATTACTGAGACTTTTTAATAAGTCTTTTAAAAGAGGTAGTGAAAGTTCTCCAACTTTGTTATTTTAAAAAATTGCACTGCTGTTTTAATTTATTTGCATTTCTATATATATTTCACACTTAAGTTGTCGGTTTCCTAAAAAAAGAAAAAAGGCTGTTGGGACTTTGAATCTTTGTGTCAGTTTGGAGAGAAACTGACATCATAACCGTGTTCAGTCTTCAGGCCTTGAACATGGTGCATCTCTGTTTATTTAGGTCTTTAATTTCATTAAGTGGTATTTTATAGTTTTCAGTGTACAAGTATTGCATGTATTCTGTTAAATTTATTCTTTTATGTATTTGAATGCTATTGTAAATAGAATTGTATTTTTATTTATTTTTCATTTGTTCATTGTTAGTATATAGAGCTGTAATTCATTTGTGTATGTTGACTTTGTATTAATTATTAATTCTAATAATGCCTTTCTTAAGGCAAATTCATATGTGGATTCATGTAGTTTGAGTAGATTCATACATGATCATGTCTGTGACTAAGAACAGTTTTACTGCTTCCTTTCCAATATGTATGCCTTTCTCTTTTCTCTTCCTTTTTCTTTCTTTTTTTAAGCAGGCTCCATGCTAGGTGCGAGCTTGAACTCATGACCCTGATATCAAGACCTGAGCTGAGACCAAGAGTCAGACACTTAACCAACTGAGCCACCCCCAGTCGCCCCATATTTGTATTTTGCACTTCTTTGCTTCTTTTTCTTGCCTCAGTGCAATGGCTAAGACTTTCAGAACACGTGAATAAAAGTGGCAAGAATGAACATCCTTGCCTTGTCCTCAGTTTTAGGGGGAAGGTGTTCAGTCTTTCACCATTGTGTCTGATAATAGCAGGTTTTTCATAGATGCTCACAATCAGGTTGGAGAAGCTCACTTATATTCTTAGTTCATTGATAGTTTTCATTACAACTTAGTGAATTTGTCAGATGCCTTTTCCTTATCTGTTGAGATGGTTGTAGATGGGTCTTTTTTTGAGTACATTATAATGTGGTAACATTTTTTAAAAAAAGTTAAACCAACATTGCTTTCTTGGTGTTATCCTCATTTGGTCATTATGTTACTTAATTTTTAAATATTGCTGGACTCAACATGGGAAAACATTGTTAAAGCGTTTTTGTATCAGTGTTAATGGGGGATATTGGTTTTAGTTTTTTAAAGCATTTTTTGGTCTGTTTCTGGTGACAGGATAATGTTGACCTCATAAAATTAATTAGGACATATTTCCCCTCTAATGTGGAAATTATTTATATATAGAATTGGTCTGGTGTGTGTGTGTATGTGTGTGTGTGTGTAAACCTGTTTCAGGAAACCATCTAGAGCTCAGACAGGAAAACTACAAGATGATCCTGGAACACTTTTGTGTGTGTGTGTGCCAGCAAGCAAAGATGTGCTCAAGGACGAATGGGAACACAGCACAAGGACACAAGAGCTGGCTTGAAGGGACTCTACTTGACCAAATTTGGGACATTTTGAGCATCCCAAAAGAATAATAATAGTAATCAATTATATTTGGAGAAAAATCCAGAGTGTATAGTGATACTCAGAAATGAAAAGGGTGAAGGGAAATGAAAATGGCATTACCAAAAAATGTCATGTAGTAAATGTACAAGGAATGATTGAATTAGAAAATTACCATTTTATAACCACCAGGGTAATAATTGATTTGGGCAAGAATCATCAGTGGGTGCTAAAATGATTGGTGAAAGGTTGTTGGTTAGATAGATGCCTACTAGCTCAGTGTCCTCTGTATGAATTACTTGTTTTTTACAAAAAGAAAACCTAGCTCTGATGGAAGGATCTGGTGGATACTGTATTAGCCCAGTGATCCAATTCAGCATCACCGGTAATAGCAGACAAATCAACATATCTGCCTAATGTTGGGATGCACAGTGTCATCTATTTAATGTTCAGTCTGAATCTAATTTGAGGCAATAGCAAAGTAAATGAAGATTGCGGGATATTCTATAAAACATTAGGTCTGGATTCTTTAAAAATACGGTGTCAAAGACAAAAAATATTTGATACTGTTCTAATTGAAAGACTAAAGAAACATTACAGCCATTTGTAATGCATGATCCTCGATTGGATTCTGAACTGCACAAAAATATCAAACACTTGGGTCGGCAACTGAGGTAAACTTAAATGTGTGCTGCATATTTTTTTTAATATTATTGGATCAACATAAAACGAGTTGTCCTCCTCTGCAACTCAGAAACCTGTCTCAAGACTTGCTAGTGACTTCCAATTGGCCAAATCTGGTGGCTTATTTTAGTCTCTACTTCCTTTTCCTTCCATCCTTTCCGTATGATAGCTTTTGACATTGTTGAACCTTCCTCTCTTGGCCTCCATGAGCATGCTTTGCTTTTCTGGTCCTCTTTGTCAGATACCTCTACTCTCAGTAACTCCATTGCTCTCAAGGGACATTCTGCCCTGACTAAACTATATACGCTTGTCTATAATTACCCTGTCTATGAACTGTATAGACTAGGGTTCTCTACCATTTCTTCCTTGATGACTTTTTAAAGCTTAGGAGGTTCAGTTTTCATCTGTTTTGGGAATGTCTCCAGTTCTGACCTCTTTCCCCAAGTTCGAACACTGTTGTGGGACTGCCTGCGTCAGCATTTTCACTTGCATATTCCATTGTTCTCTTAAATCCTGTAGTCTGAGGTTGAATTAAGCCTTTTTCCTTTCTTCATACTCCCTTCAAATCTGGTCTTCAGTTGAAAACGGCTTTAAATCACTAATCTCCAAAGCTTGTGTGTATCACTGTAAAATGCAAAGTCCCAGGCTCAGCCCCAGAGAATAGGATTCAGTGGGTTTAGAAGTAGACCCAGAATTTCCATTTTACTGAGCACCAAGGGGATTAGATGTAGGGATCCAAAGACCCATCCTTTGAGAACTGCTGTTTTTTTGTTTTGTTTTGTTTTTTGTTTTGTTTTGTTTTGGTTTTTTTTGAGAACTGCTGTTTTAATCATCAGTTTAAGGGTTAGTTAGTCTACTGGTTCACCATGGGATTCCTCTACCTTCAAGAAGCCAATATTGAGAGGACCCTCTGTCCCCCTTAGTGTGGAATATTGTCGAAAAACAGACGAGCTTTCATCCTGACCTTGCTCTTTACATGCTCTGTGGCTTTGAGCAAGTTACTAGAAAAATGGGAAAAAATAACACATAACTTCCAGGGCTTAGCATGGGGTGTGACTCAGCCTCTGCTTTCCTAGCCAGCTTTTTCTCTGATTCCTCCACTGCTTCTTAAATATCAGACCTAATAAATGTTATTTTCTGAAAGTACCATATTTTCTTATACCTCTAATTCCTTTGGCCTATTTTGCTTTTTGGAAGGAAAGCACACCTGTCTCTCACTTGTGTTTCACATTTAATCACTGCTTGGAGGCATCTGAAGACTTGTGGCTTAATTGGGTGATGGCGCACCCGGAGCCCCCAGTACATGATTTGTTGGTGTTTATCCTTCTTGGTCTGGAAGCTCCTTGAAGACAGGCAGTGTCTAGCTATAGCCCCTAGTCTGTGTGTAGTATTTCCTGTCAAAAGTTTTCTTGTTTGCTTTTTAAATATAAATTATCAGAGTACCTACTATGGCACTAGCTAATCATATCTTGGAGGCCTAATTATGAATTTTCTTCCTTACTTGTTTGTCAACATACTTGGCAGCTGTGACAGTAGGTAGGAAACTTCCCAGCACATTTTCAAAACAGGAAGTCTGTGTCCTTTTGGAATAGAAATTTTAGTGCTTGGACTCTCCCCCCCCCCCCCCCCACCCCACCATGTCTGAAGAGGTAACTCATTTCTTTTTTTAAGTTTAGGTTTGTAATTGACCCACGCCACAATGAGATCATAAAGTAACCTTGCCCCTTCCTATCCTGTGAGTTAGCTGGTACCTTCTGTTTATATCCAGTGGTTAGTGCCAAAAATGGTATCCCTAGAGCTTTGAAGCAAACCAGGACAGACGAGAGGTAAATTAAGATTTATGCCTCATTGCTAGAGGAGAAAAATATGTATAATGTATTTTTGTATTTGTATAATCATATGATAATGTGAAAATATGTGAATAAAATTTAAAAACAAGAACAAAATTAGAAGTCATAGTATTATTAAAATTTATATTTAAGTAAAATATTAAGTGCTTGGGGATAGTAGGATTTTTGTTTCTTTTTTTTGGTCTGGAACCTACCAAATTGGTGTCTTCAACTTTTTTTTTCCTCTTTGTAAAACATCTCACATTTATTTGGACATCTAATTTTATTTTTAAGTTAATGTGTTGAATAATCTTTTAAACTTAAAATTTATGTCAGACGTAGGGAATAAGCTATTAAAGAATCTATTAAAGACTGATAGTGAATAAAAATACTAAATCATGCATTTACAAAAATCATGTTTAATAAAAATGTCTAGTTTCCACTGTTTACTGAAAAAAGAAATGTTCTTTTAACTCTTTATTTCTAATTATAACACATTCTCATTTTGACATTTATCTGTTTTCCTCCAATTACTACTGGGCCCAGGATAATTTTCCTAACTCTAAGTCGTTTATCCTTTTACCGCTTATGGAGTATGATCTGTCATTTGTAAGAGTTCCTTGAAAGAAACTAGAATTTAATTTGCTCCTGAAACTGATCAGAGTATAGGAGATGAGCACCACATGAGCTAAAACAAAGAATGCATTTTTTTTAAAAAAAAGGGTGTTATCTGTATAATCAACAAGTTATCTGATGGGACGTTGTAACTATTTTATAACCTTCACGTTTCTGCTTAGCACAAGCAAAATAAATTGGTTCTAAGATACTAAATACTTATTTCTTGTAGGTGTCCCGTCCCAGTTGCTATAGACCATTTGTTGAAAAGGCTGTCCTTCCTGTGAATTGCTTCTACACCTTTGTGAGAATCAGTTAACAATTTGTGTGGGTCTCTTCCTGGGTTCTTTGTGGGATCCTATTGATCTCTGCATATCCCTCCAGTTCCACTCTGCCTTTTGAGTGCTTTTAGCTTTATTAATAAGCCTTAATATTGGGTGGAGTAATTCCTTCCACTTTATTCTTATATCTCAAGATTATTTTAGCTACTTCAGGGAATGTGCCCTTCTATGTATATTTTAGAATAAGGTTGTCTGTGTCTATAAAATATTGCCAAGATAGTTGTAGGAATTGTATATGTATATGTATATTTTAGAATATGTATATTTTAGAATAAGGTTGTATATGTATATTTTATAATAAGGTTGTCTGTGTCTATAAAACTATTGCCAAGATAGTTGTAGGAATTGCATTGAATCTGTATACTAATTTGGGAGAACTGACATTTATACTACATTGAAAACTCCAGTCCATCAATACAGTATGCATGTTCATTTATGTAAGTCTTTTTTTTTTTTTTCAAATCAGCATTTTGTAATTTTCAGCATATAGATCCTATATATATTTTGTTAAGTGTATACCAAAATATTTATTTTTGGGGGGTTGATTGTAAATGGTATTTTGTTTTAAATTTTGGTTTCCAAATGTTCATTGTTAGTATATAGAAATATGATTTTGGGTTTATATCTTACTACCTTACTGAACTCACTTATTCTAGGAGTTTTGGAGTTTTTTATAGATTCCTTTGAGTTTTCTACATAAACCATCATGCTGTCAGCAAATAGAGACAGGTTTTCTTCCCCTTCCTTCTCTGTACATTTTATTTTTAGTACTGCAGCAGCTAAAATTTCTAATACTGTGGTGAATAAAAGTTGTGAAAGCAATATCCTCACCTTTTCCCCTGTTTTGGGGGGGCTATCATTCATTCATTATTAATGACGATGTTAACAGATGCTCTTTTATAGAGTAAAGGAAATTCCATTTTTTTCTTTGTTGAGAATTTGTATCCTGAATGGGTGTTGGATTTTGTGAAAAGCTTTTTCTGCATCATTTATTTAGATCGTGCAGGGTTTTTTTTTTTTTTAATTTATCTATAGTAGATTCCATTGATTGATTTTTAGATATTTGAGTCAGTCTTTCATATGCTGAATAAATCCTAATCAGTCATGGTGTATAGTTCCTTTTTTACATTACTAAATTCAGTTTGCTAGTTTTTTGTTGGGACTTTTTATATGTAAGTTAATGAAGCATATTGGCCTAGAGTTCTAAAAAAATTTTTGTCGTGTTTTTGTCTGGCTTTAGTATCAGGGTAGTATTAACATCGTAGAGTTGGGAAGTATTCCTGTCTTCTATTTTCAGGGATAGTTTAAGTAGAATTGGTGCTGTTTCTTCTTTAAATGTTTGATAAAGATCTTCAGTAAAGTCATCTGTGCCTAAGGATTTCTTTTGGGGGAGATCTTCCAAATTCATTGTTTTTAATGACTATAAATGTATACTGGCCATCTGCTTCTTGGTTGAGCTTTGGTATTTTGTGATTTTTCAGGAAGTGTTCAATTTTTTTAAGTTGTCCGATTTATGAGAGTGAAGTTATTCATTGTATTCTCTTATTAATCTTTTAATGGCTGTAGCGGTTATAGTGCTATCCCCTGCTTCATTCCTGGTATTGGTGATTTCTGTCTTTTCTTTTTAGTGTGTTAGTCTTGTTAGATGCTTATTAATTTTGTTGATTTTTTTTTTCCAAAGAATTAGATTTTGGTGTTCTTTTTCTGTTATTTTCCTGTTTTTCAGTTTCATGGATTTTTGTTCTTATATTATTTCCTTCTTTCTACTTTCTTTGGTTTTATTTTGCTCTTCTTTTTAAAAAGAATCCTTTTGTTGTTAATACAGTTACAATTACTGTTATTTTTAAAATATTTTTTATTTATTCATTTGAGGGAAAGATAGAGTGAGTAAGAGCACGAGGGAGGGTTAGAGGGAGAGGGAGAAGCAGACTCCCTGCCAAGCAGGGAGTCTAATACAGGGCTCTATCCCAGGATCCTGGGATCATGACCTGAACTGAATGCAGATGCTTAACCAACTGAGGCACTCAGGAACCCGTAAAAGAATCCTTTTTTGAAGGATTCCATCTTGTTTTATTTATATTGTTTTTAAGTATTGCTTTTGTATATTTTTCCTAGTAGTTGTTCTGCACATTACACTACCATTTGTAACTCATCACAGCCTACTCATATCAATGTTTTACTGGTTTGTAGTATTAAAACCTTGCCTTCCCCCCCCCCCCCCCCCCCCACATAGGCTCATGCTCAGCACGGGGCTTGAACTCATGACCCTGAGATCAAGAGCTGCAAGCTGTATGACCAAGCTAGCCAGGTGCCCCAAAACCTTGCTTTCATTAAGATACCATTGCCCTCCTCATCTTTTAAAATATAATTTCTGCTGGCACTTGGGTAGCTCAGTCTGTTAAGCATTCTGACCTCAGCTCAGATCTTGATCTCAAGGTCATGAGTTCAAGCCCCGCATTGGGCTCCATGCTAGGCCTGGAGCCTACTTTAGGTAGGTAGGTAGGTAGGTAGATAGAAGCATTTCCTGTCCATACATTGAACACAACAGATGTTGTTATAATTTTGTCTCACCCATCAAGTGTGAGTTAAGAAACTCACGAGGAAAGATAGTCTATTATATTTATCTCTGTTTTAAAAATCTCTTTCTTTATTCTTTTTTTTTCCTCTTTCTTTATTCTTTTTTCCAAATCTATTTTTATCATTTCCTTTCTTTTGGGGGAGGTTTCCTTAGCCATTCTTTAGGGGTAGGCATGGTAGTGATGAAGTATTTAGGTTCTTTTCATCTGATAATATTTTAATTTTTCTGCCTTTCCTGAAGGATGGTTTGCTGGATGTAGAATTCACAATTGACAGTTCCTGTATTTTCAGCACTTAGGAAATGTGCTACTTCCTTCAGGCCTTCGTGGTTTCAGATGAGAAATCCACTGCCCTAAGAATTGCTGTTCTGTTGTAGGTAATATGTCATTTCTCAGAGGTTGCTTTTAAAACTTTTTGTCTAGTTTTTGGCAGTTTACTTGTGACATGCCCTGGCATGAACTTAGGGTTTATCTTGCCTGGGATTTGTTTTGAAGGTTTATATCTTTCACCAAATTTGGGGAGTTTTTGATCTTACAGAATCTTATTTTTAATTCCTTAATTTTCAGTTAAGAGCCTTCAGTTTTATAATTGACACTTTTTATAACATACTTCTTTTTTAATTATTATTATTTAAATTCAGTTAGCCAACATATAGTACATCATTAGTTTCAGATGCACTGTTCATCACTACAATTCATCAGTTGGGTATAACACCCAGTGTTCATCATATCATGTGCCCTCCTTAATGCCCATCACCCAACTATCTCATCCCCCCACCCTAAACTTATATTTCTTAACTGAGGCTTGTATTTTTCATTTTTCTCAAAGGAATTTTTAACTACTTACTGAAACAATATTATACATTTTTATTTACTTTTTTAATATTATGCAGCTTTAAAATCTTTGTCATTTCCAGCATTGGATTTATCTTGGTTTTGGCTCCAGTTGATTGTCTTTTCTCATTTACATTGTGTGGTCTTGTGTTGTAATAAGTCATTTCATATTGTATTTGAACATGTTGTCTTTTAGGAGACTCTGGGTCAATTTAAATCTTTATTTTACCAAGCATTTACTTTTTTAGGTTTAGTGGGATGGCATAGGCTTACTTTTCCCTGTTCCTCACCTCTAAATAAAATGAAATACCTTGGAAACAACTTAATAGACAAACACTAAAAGATTCTGAAAGGTAGAAAGAAGGTGGACTGGCTAGGGACTTTAGGACTTGAAGGATGACACTATGGTAGATTCCCTGTATTTTCTTTTTGTTTCCTGTATATCCCACACTGGAGGGGCCTAAAACTTAGAATTGTCAACAGACATAGACAAGCAGAAAAACCAGGAAAGGGGACCTAGCAATGAGATATTTACCCAATGGCATCGATGGTCCTGGTCTGCCCACGGCAATAGAGAGAGAATGGGAAGCTTGCTCACCAGTGGGATGACCAAGAGAACAGGCCACAATAAATACTTTTCACCCACAGGCCTGGCATTCCCTACCCAGTCATGTAATTATACCATGGGGACCAAAGGAAGTGCCTTCCATCCCTTTGTGTGCCCAGAAGTTACCCACTGGGAGCTCAGGCAGGGCTAGAAGAGTGAAACAGTTAAGCATAGCATTACAAAGGCTTGTTACAAAACTAAATTGTCTTTGGAACTATTGGCTACAAAAGTAGACCAGAACCTACATGCCAAATTTAAATGAGACCATGTTTTTCTAACCACTTTAGATCAATTTCACGTAATCAAAGGGAATTTTGCCATTTAAAATATGTCAGATGGTATTTAATGTGAGTCTCGACCATCACTTGAGTTGTTAGTGTATTTGTATCCCTTTGGTTCCATTCCTTTTTTTTTTTTAACCTTTTTTAAGATTTTATTTATTTATTTGAGAGAGAAAGAGCAAGAACAGGGTGAGGCGCAGAGGGAGAAGCACACTCCCCGCTAAGCAGGGATACATCATTCACTTCATCAGTGACGGGCTCAATTCTGGCACTCCATGATCCTGACCTGAGCTGACAGCAGAGGCGCTCCTCTTTGGTTCCATTCTTATTGGTCAGTCATTTTAATTTTAAAATGGGCGACTCTGGTAGATCCTAAAACTATGTTCTCTAGGAAATGAGTTCCTCTTGGTTTGTTGGCTATGTCCTAGTTCACTGTACTTCCCTCTATTGTAAATTTAGGCTGTTATGATGACATTATGTCTCATAATGTTAATTCCTCTTTTTTAATTTATTGGCTCAAATTTTAGTTCTCTTTGGTTACAGGTTTACAACTAAGTAGTTTTTAATTGCGTTGTGTAAGACTAGTTTGGAATCTGAGCTAATAAATGAGGATGTAGATATGTAAATACAGGGCTCTAGGAATCAGCAAACTGATGTCCTAGTACTGGCTCTGAACTCATTCAGCTTCTGTGAGATTTCTAAGGTACCCTTAATGTTTAAAAAAAAAAAAGAAAAAGTCAAATAGTATTTCTGCAAGGTTGCTGAGATTTACTGCATCCCCAGTCTGTTACCACCTGAGTGAGAATATCCTGTAGAGAGGCCCTTGCCTGATGGTCTTTACTGGAGTCTGGAGGGGTACCAAGAGGGATAGGAGGTTTAGGGATGTGGGCTCAGAGCATACTGGAGAGAGGACTGGGGCTCCAAAGCCACAGAGACATGTTTGGAAAAAAGTAGGAATGTCTGTGAACTATAGAACTGGTACCCTCAAATGTTGACTAAATTTTTTAATTGAAGCATAATTTATATTCATTCATTAAAGAATATACATCCTTAAATATGGGTTTTTACATTTTTATATATGTATATACTTTATAATTGCCATCTAGATGAAAATGTAGAATACAAATCTTTGCCAGTATTCTTCACTGGGAAATCCTTTTTCCCATTTGCTGCTTTATATTTTTAAAGGATGTATTTATTTGTTGGAGCACATGTGCACGTGCAGGGTTGGGGAGGGGCAGCGGGGGAGGGAGAGAGAATCCCCAAACAGACTTCCTGCTGAGCAGGAGCCCAGTGTAAGGGACCTTGAGGTCATGACCTGAGCCAAAATCAAGAGTCAGCTGCTTAACCAACTGAGCCACCTAGGTGCCCCCACCCATTTATGCTTTAATGCTATGGTTAAATATTGGTTTGATAGGCGTTTATTTGTCTGTCTTATTTGTGTTAAAATTTTGGATATTCTACAAGATTCTGTTTAGCTTAATGAGATTGATAGCCATCATCATCACACGAAAGTTATGTATTTCTGAGGGGAAATATTTCAATGTAATAGGCTGGTTGAGGATGCAGGTGCAAGGAATAAGACAAGGAGAATGGTTATACTTAGGAAGAAAACCCCCCATATAGTTAAGATGAGGTGTGATTTGGAATCCTTCAAAAGCTGTTGTATAAAAAGAACCAAAGAAACAAACCATGTGTAGAATACAGAAAGGAATTTAACCTTTTTATAGGAAGGTTTGTTGCAGTAAATTGACGTATATTAAGCCGTACACATTTAAAATGTGCAGTTTGAATTTCAACCCATGTATAAACAGGTGAAACTATCACCCCACTAAAGATAATGAACATTATGCAACCTCCTACTAAAGATTCTTTGTGACCCTTTGTAATCTACTTCCCACTCCTTTAGACCCAAGCAACTTCCCTTTTGCTTTCTGTTATTATAGATCAGTGTGCATATTCTAAAATTTTATATAAACAGATCCATATAATATGTATTTTTTGTCTACCTTCTTTTACTCAGCATAATTATTTTGAGATTCATTCATGGTATTTTATGTTTTAATAGTTTGTTTCTTTTTAATGCTGAATAGTATTCCATTGTGCAGTTATTCTACAATTTGTTTATTCATGCATTCATTGATGGGAATGTGGGTAATTTCCGCTTTAGAGCTATTCAAGATAAGGTTTCATATGATACTCATCCACAAATCTTTGTATGCACATGTGTTTCATTTTCTTCTGGGTAAATATCTATGAGTAGAATGTCTGGAGCATAATGCAACTTTAAGAAACTGCTAACCTGGGCACCTGAGTGGTTCATCTGATTAAGTGTCTACCTTCAGCTCAGGTCGTGATCTCAGGGTCCTGGGATCAAGTCCTGTGTTGGGCTCCCTGCTCAGCATGGAGTCTGCTTCTCCCATTCCCCTTGTTCCTCCCCGCTGCTCATGCTGTCTTTCTGTCAAATAAATACGTAATAAAATCTTAAAAAAAAAAAAAAAAGGAAGATATCCTAACCTGTTTTCCAAAGTGGTTGCATCATTTTATATTTCCATCAGCAGTGTGTTAGACTTCTAGTTTCTCCACATCCTTACCAACATTTGGTATGTTAAGAAATTTTAATTTTAACTTTAGTCATTTCAGTGGGTTATGTATTGGTACCCTCATTGTGTTTCTAATTTGTTTTTCTTTTCCTTTTTTTTTTTTAAGATTTTATTTATTTATTTGACAGTGAGAGAGAGATCACAAGCAGTCAGAGAGGCAGGCAGAGAGGGGGAAGCAGGCTACCCGCTGAGCAGAGAGCCCCATGTGGGGCTCAATCCCAAGACTCTGAGATCCTAACCTGAGCTGAAGCCAGAGGCTTAACCCGCTGACCGACCCCGGCTCCCTCTAATTTGTTTTTCTTGAATGAGAATTTTGACCATATTTTCATATGCTTTTCCCCCCCCGGACCTTTCGTAGTATCTTTGCTTGGACATTTATTTAAATCTTTGTGCATTTAAAAAATTATGTTGTTTTCTTAAAATTTAATTGCAGGAGCTCTTTATGTATTCTGGACACAAATCCGTTGTCCAATAAATGTTTTGTCAAGTATTTATTTCCAGCCTGTGTCTTCTATTTTTACTTTTGTAACAGCATCTTTTAAAGAAAAGTTTAAAAACAAAATTAAGTGAAATTCATCTTTTTGTATTTATATATAGTTATATATAGTAATGACTTTTTATATCCTACTTAAGAAATCTTTGCCAAACCTAAGGTCCCTAAAATTTTCTATGTTGATCTCTAGCAGTTTTGGAGTTTTAGCTCTTAACATTAAGTTCTATCATTCATTTCAGGTTCATTTTTGTTAAGTGTTAAGGTGTTGAGGTTCTTTTTTCCCCTTTCCCATATGACTATACAGTTGTACCAGCATTGTTTAGAGAAATTGAATTGCCTTGATACCTTTGTCAGAATCCATTGACCATATATATGGGGGTCTATTTCTGAAATTTCTGTTCTATTCCATTTATCTGCTGTCTTTGTGTCAATATTCTACTGAGTTGATTACAATGGCTTTAGGTCTTGAAATCAGGTGCTGAGTCCTCCAATGCTTATTTTCTTTTTCAAAACTATCTTTACTTAAACTTTGGGTTGTTTGCTTTTCTTTATATATTTTAGAATCATTTTGAAATTTCTACAAAAAGGTCTGCTGAGATTTTCATTAGTATTGCACAGAATATCTCAGTCAGGGGAGAATTGGTGTCTTAACAATATTGAGTCTTTAGGGGCACCTGAGTGGTGCAGTCAGTTGAACATCTGACTCTTGGTTGCAGCTCAGGTTGTGTGATCTTGGGGTTGTGAGATTGAGCCCCACATCAGGCTCTGTGATCAGGGCAGAGTCAGCTTGGAATTCTCTTTCCTCCTCCCTCTGTCCCACTTGTGTGCTTTCTCTCTAAAATGACTAAATCTTAAAAAAAAAAAAAGTCTTTTAATTCACAAACATGGTACATTTTTCCATTTATTTAGGTATTCTTCATTTATTTAGGTATTCTTTCATTTCTCCCAGCCATGTTTGTCAAATATATTCCTTTTCATATATTTTGATGATATTATAAGTGGTTTTAATTTTAGTTTCTAATTGTTTCTTGCTAGTATTAGAAATATGGTTGGTTTTTGTATGTTGCTATCATATCCCGCCACTTTGCTAATCTTATTCTGGTAGGATTTTTGTGGGTTTCTGAGATTTTCTGTTTGAATATGATGATATCTGTATGTAAAGACAATTTCACTTTCTCTTTTCCACTCTACATACTTTTCTTTTTCTTCTTGGTTTGGCTAAACTTTCAATATGTTGAATAGGAGTAGTGAGAAGAAACATCCTTAACTTTG
Source organism: Lontra canadensis (assembly GCF_010015895.1). Lineage (NCBI taxonomy): Eukaryota > Metazoa > Chordata > Mammalia > Carnivora > Mustelidae > Lontra > Lontra canadensis. The sequence continues at coordinate 9,708,922 of NW_022631055.1, forward strand.
TTCTGATCTTAAAGGGAAAGTATTTTGTCTTTCACCATTTCGTATGGCATTAGCTTTGACTTTGATACATAATTTTTCTTAGTGTAAGAAAGTTCTTTTTGTTTCCTATATTCCCAAGACCTTTTTATCATGGAAGTATGTTGAATTTTAATCCTATGCCTTTCTTGCATCTTTTGAGATGCCTGGTTTTTTTTTTTTTAGTCTTTTATAAGTTGGATTACACTATTATTATTATTATTATTTTGGATGTTAAACCAACATGGCAGGGATAAATTGTACATAGTCATGATGTATCTGTCCTCTTTGTATACTAATGGATTACATTTGCTGAAATTTTAATGAGAATTTTTTTTTAAAATTTTTTCATATATAATAATGAAGGATATTGCCTGTAGTTTTTCCATTAAAGTGTATGTTTTTGGTATCAGTAATTCTGGCTTCATAAAATGGTTAGAAAGTTTCTCCTTTTCTATATTCAGGAGAGTTGGTGTTAAATTGGTATTTTTTTTCTTAAATATTTGGGAAAATTCATCAGTTAATCTGTCTGAGCCTAGAGATTTCTTTGTGAGATTTTTAACTGGAGAACAATTCATTTAATACATCTAGGGCTATTCAAGTTAGCTATTTTTTCTTGACCGATCTTTGGCATTTTGAATTTTTGAAAGAATTTGTCAATCTCATAATCTGAATTGTTGACTAAATTAACAGAATTATTAATGATGCTCCCTTACTAGCTTTTTGTTTATAGAAAGTATAGTTGTGTCCAGTCTCTCATTTCTTTCGTTTCTAATATGTGACTTCCGCTGACTAGTATGGCTAGAGGTTTATCAATTTTATTCATCTTTTCAAACATTTTAAGAAGCTTTTGATTTCTTTGGTTCTTCTTTATTTTCTGCTATTTCATTGATTTGTATTCTTTATTATTTTATTATATTCTATTTTAAGCTTAACTTGCTCTTCATTTTCTAATTTCTTATATTGGTCATTTCTTTGGGCAGGTGCGATAAAAACTATATTGATAAGATGTGGATGATTACTTATCTAAATAGTTGAAATATGATGTTATGTATTATGTATATATGGATGCAACATAGATGTTATCTACATATGCTATATGTCTTAGGTGATTGCATAGTGGAAACATATACAAGATAAAATCCCTATACAGTAGGTGAGTTGGCATATTATTTTAAAGGCAGTTTTAAGATGGCTATAATACCACTTGTAGTCACAGACACTTGATTGGTTTATTATTCCAAAGTTAATCTGTGCCAGCAGTAAATATACCAAACACCTCTGTAACCACTATTTCCAAGTGGACATTTACTGTAGCATGATACATGGCTTTTTAAAAGAGTAAACATGTTTAAACATCCAAAATTTTATAAGTCTAGCGTAAATATTTATGTTTTAAACTTCTTATTTGGAATATTTTCAAGCTTTCAGAAAATTTCTAAGAATCAAAACAGAATTAAAAATACTCACATTCCTTTACCCAGATTTGAATAACTATCAAACTGTTTTTAAAAGTAGCTGCTCCATTTTTTTACTCCCACCAGCAGCTTACTGGTTTCCAGTTTCTCCACATCTTCGCCAATGCCTTTTATTGTATACCTTTTTGATTATAGCCATCCTAGAATGTGTGAAGTGGTATCTTATTTCTTACTTTGGTTTTGATTTGTATTTCTCTGAGGACTGTTCTTGAGTGTCTTTTCATGTGTTTATTGGCTTCCCCCCTCCTTTTTTTTGAAGAAATGTTTATTTAGATTCCTTGTCCATTTTTTAAAATTGGGATATTGGGTTTTTTTTTTTAAATATATTTTTTAAAGATTTTATTTATTTATTTGACAGACAGAGATTACAAGTAGGCAGAGAGGCAGGCAGAGAGAGAGGAGGAAGCAGGCTCCCTGCTGAGCAGAGAGCTGGATGTGGGGCTCGATCCCAGGACTCTGAGATCATGACCTGAGCTGAAGGCAGAGGCTTTAACCCACTGAGCCACCCAGGTGCCCCTGGTCTTTTTTTTTTTTTTAATTGAGTTGTGGATGTTCTCTGTATGTAGTCTGTGTACATATCCTTAACAGATGTATCATTTGCAAAAATTTCCCATTCTGTGGGTTGTCTTTTTTACGTAGTCTGTGTACATATCCTTAACAGATGTATCATTTGCAAAAATTTCCCATTCTGTGGGTTATCTTTTTTACTTTCTTGATTGTGCCCTTTGAAGCATAAAGGCTTTTATTCTGAGGTCCAGTGTGTCTGTATTTGTCTTTGATTGCTTAACTATCTTAGATGAAAAATATTGCCTAATCCAAGGTTGGGAAGACTTCACTTGTTATCTTCTAAGGGTTTTATAGCACTTAAACTCAGATCTTCGATCCATTTAGAGTTATTTTTGGCATGTGGTGTGAGGTAGAGTCCAGCTTCATTTTTTTGCATGCAGTTAGTCAGTTTTCCCAACATCGTTTGTTGAAAAGACCATCCTTTGCTCCCCTGAATTTCTTGGCACTCCTTCATAAATCAATTACTCATAAATGTGATTGATCTTTCTGGACTCTCAGTTCTATTCCATTAATCTGTACATTTATCATTATTCCTACTACCACACTGTCTTGACTAGTGTAGCTTTGCTACACTAAGTAAGTTTTGAAATCAAGAAATGTGAGTCCTCACTATGTTCTTTTTCAAGATGGTTTTGGCTATTAGGGTCCCTTGCATTTTCTTAAGAATTTTAGGGTCAAATTATCAATTTAGAAAAAAGCAAGCAGTTGGGGGGAATATAGCAATCTCAGTATTACTAAGTTTTACAAACTTAACACCAAGTGTCTTCCCATTTATTTAGATTATCTTCTGCATATGTTGCTGGATGTGGTTTGCTGTATTTTGTTGAGAACTCAATATCCATATTCATAAGGGATATTGGTCTATAGTTTCTTTTCTTTTGATGGCTTTATCTGATTTTTGGTTTCAGACTATTAAGGCCTCATAGAAAAAGTTGGGAGCTGTTTCCTTCTCTGTTAAAATTTGGAGGAGTATGTGAAATACTGTTATTAATTCTTTAAACATTTGGTAAAATTCATCAGTGAAACTATATGTCCCTAAGCTTTTCTTTGTAGGAAGATGTTTTGATTACTAATTCAACCTCTTGTTATAAGTCCATTCAGATTTTCTGTTTATTCTTCAGTTAATTTCAGTAGTTTGTGTCTTTCTAGGTATTTATTTGTTCATTTCATATGGGCTAAATTGTTAGTGTGTAGTTACTAATTACTCTTCTATAATTACTTCTCTGTAAGGTTCTCTTTTATTTCTGTTAGGTCTGCAGTCCTATTCCGTGTTTCATTCATGAATTTTTTGTTTGTCAGCCTAAGCTAAAAGTTTGTCAATTTTGATGTTTTCAAGAGAACCACATTTTTGTTCCATTAATTTCTCTTTTTTCAATTTTATTTATTTTCACTATAACTTGTATTATTTTCTTCTTTCTACTTAGGTTGGGCTTGGTTTGCTCTTTTTCTAGTTTCTTAAGGTGGTAGGTTAGGCTATTTGAGATCTTTGTTTTATTTTAATATAGACATAGAGCAGCTATAAATTTTCTTCTAAGCACTGTTTTCCCTGCATTTTGTAAGTTTTGGTATTTTGTGCCTTAGTTTTTGTTTCTTTCAAAATATATTTTCTAATTTTTCTTCTGATTTCTTATTTGACACATTAGTTACTTAGGATATTTTTTCTTCCAAGTATTTATTTAAATTTCATATAGTTAACATACATTGCAATATTAGTTTCAGTTGTAGAAATTAGTGGTTTATCATTTACATACAATGCCTAGTGCTCATCACAGGTGCCCTCTTTAATACCTATCGCCTATTTAACCCATCCCCCTTCCCACCTCCCTCTGCTAATCGCTTCATTCTCTATAGTTAAGAGTGTGTTTCTTGGTTTGCCTCCCTCTCTCTTCTTTTCCTCTTTGTTCATTTGTTTCATTTCTTACATTCCACATATGAATGAAATCATAGGGTATTTGTCTTTCTCTGAATTATTTTGTTTAGCACAATACTCTGTCTCCATCCACATTGTTGCAAATGGCAAGATTTCATTCTTTTTTATGCCAAGTAATTCCATTGCATGTTTGTGTATGTATCACATCTTCTTTATCCATTCATGGGATTGTTTTTTGATTTCCATGTACTTTCTGAGTTTCCTTAGTTATACCGTGTTATTGGTTTCTAATTTTATTCCATGTTTTCTATTTGGTGAGACAACATTCTCATGTTTTCCTTTAGGTTTTTTTGTTTGTTTGTTTTGTTTTTTTTTTTTTGGTTGTATATTTTTCTTTGTTTCTAACATACTTACAGTAGTTTATGGAACATTTTTTTCCTAATAAGTTCTGTGGACTTCCTTAGGGACAGTTTCTATCCACTGTATTTTTTCCCTGTGTATAGGCCACATTTTGCACCCCCCCCTTTTTAAATATTGCTTATAATAGTTCACTAAAAACTAGGGAATTTCAGTTGCTGCACTTTTTAGTTTGATTTTCTAACAAATTCATTTTCCTTATTAATATTCTCTGTGGGACATCATTTTCATACTTTCTTTTAGTTCTTTACCCATGGTTTCCTTTAATTCTTTGAACATTTTTAATATAGCTGACTTAAAGTGTTTAATAATTCCAACATCTGGGCTTTTTCAGCCGCACTTTCTATTGAATATCCCTTCTCCTTTGTATGGGCCATACATTTGCCTTTCAACTTTATATTGAGAACTGGACATTTAAAGTAATATGTAATGTAGCAACTGACAATCAGATTTTTCCCTTCCTCAGGTTTGTTGTTGTTGCTATTTGTTTCTTTTGTCTTTTCTGAACTAATTCTTTTAAGTCTCTTATTTGTCATAAATGGTCAGTGCAGTTGGCTTAGTTAGTCTTATGGTCAGCCAGTAAATTGAACAGAGGTTCCCTTAAATGCCTGGAATGAGTAATTCTCTCAGTCTCTGCTGAGAGGCTCTTGCAGCACACGTTCACTGTTCAGGCAGTTGACCATTAGGCCTTAGCCTTCACATCCTGCTCACACAGAGCCTCAGTCAGGGTCAGTCAGATATGAGAACATTTAGGCCTTCAGGTCTTTCCTGAGTATATGTATAGCCCCCTTGCACATGGCCGTCTAGATTGCCTAGAAGATGTTACAGCTTTCTGGTTTTTGGTTTTTTAAGATTTTATTTATTTGGAAGAGAGAGAGAGTGCACCAGCAAGGGGTAGGGGCAGAAGCAGAGGAAGAAGCAGGCTCCCTACTGAGCAAGAAGCTCTATGCTGGACTTGATCCCAGGACCTTGGGATCACCACCCAAGAAGAAGGTGGACGCTTAACCAACGGAGCCATTCCGGAGACCCAGGATGCCATAGCTTTTTAAAGCCCATGTGGACATCTCATTCCCAACTTTTCCTTTTAAAAAGCTCTAGCGTTAGGTTATCGTTTGGCCTTTTATCCATCATCTCAAGCTACCTAGATTGTCTCAATGGCAACATCTTGTGAAAGAATGCTACACTATCATGACTTGGGTATTGACATTCTGATAGCTGAGTTTAATTTTTGCCATTCTCAATGTGGTTTTAGTTTGCATTTCCCTGTTGGCTAATGATGTTGCATGCCTTTTCTTGCACTCATTTTGCCATCTTATTATTTATTTTGGTGAAATGTCTGTTTCTCTCTTTTGCCTCTTTTCTAATTGGATTATTTCTTGAGTTTTGAGAGTTGTTTATATATTCTAGATTCTATCCCTTTGTTGAATATATGTTTACACAAATATCTACCCTAATTTTCACCTTCTGTAGTTTTTGCCCTTGTCTTAACAGGGTCACTGGAGGGTAAAAGTTCTAGATTTTGATGAGGTACAGTTTTTCATTTTTATCTTTCCTGAATTGTGATTCTGGTGTCAATTCTAACAACTCTTTTGCTAGCCTTGGATCTTGAAGATTTTCTCGTTAATTATTTTCTTAAGGTGTCACAGTTTTGCATTTTAGATCCATGATCCCTTTTGAGTTAGTTTTGTAAAGAAGTGAGATTAAGGTGTTTTGGTTCTTGCTTCTGGATGTCTAGTTGCTTGTTTGTTTGTTTGTGTGTTTTGGAAAAGTTGTACTTTGTCCAGTGAATTGCTTTTGTAGTTTTGTCAAAATCAAGTGGGGATATTCATTTGGGTCTACTTCTAGGATTTCTTTTTGTCTGAGTGGTTTATATGTCTATTTGTCCAAAATAGCATGCTCTAATGATAAAGGTATTGTAAGATATAATATCTGTTAGAGAGATACCTCCCACTTCATTCTTATTTTTGAAGATTGTTTTAGTAATTCTTGGGTTTATGCCTTTCCATCTAATTTTTAAAATAAGTTTGTGTTAGTCTGCAAATAATTATCCTGGTATTTTCATAGGTTTTATGTTAAATCTATAGGTTGGTGTGGGAAGAATTGACATCTTTACTAGTTTGACTCTTCTAATCCATGAACATGGTGTATCTCCACATTTATTTCGGTCTTTTTAAGATTTTTTTTCATTGGCATTTAGTGTATTTAGGTATATTATTCTGTACTTGTTATCTTAGATTTAATATCTAATTATTTCATGTATTTATAAATGGTATGGTGGTTTTAATTTTGGTTTCCATATGTTTGTTGTTAATATGTAGAAATGCAGTTGATTTTTGGGATTTGACATTTATTCTGCAACTTTGCTAAATTTGCTTATTAGATATAGGTGGTTTTTTATTTGTTTGCTTTTGAGTCATTGGGATTTTTATATAGATAGTTATGTAATCTGCAAATAGAGATAGCGTTATTTCTTTTCCAGTGTATAGGTTTTTCTTTTTCTTGCTTTGTTGTAGTGACTAGAACTTCTGGTATTATGTTAAGAATGGCAAGAGCCACATCTCTGATGTTCCCAGTCTCACTCTTTAACCATTAAGTAAGGTATTACCTGAAGGTTGAGATAGATCTACTTTTCTCCAATCTTGTTGAGAGTTTTTGTTATGAGTATGTGTTGGGTTTTGTCAAATACACTTTCTGTTTCAGTCAGTATGGTCAAGTAATTTTTCTTCTGTAGCCTCTTGGTAGTGGTGAATTAAATAGATTGTACAAGACTGGCTTAAATCTTAAAAACAACTTAAATAAACCTCATTGGTCATGATGTGTAATTTTTTTATACATTGCTGGATTCACTTTGTTAATAGTTTGTTGTGTTTTTGTGTTTTGTTTTTTGGCCTAAGTTAATGAGATGTAGTGTGTAGTTTGGTTTGTTTGTTTTTTTTTAATTATCTGCAGGAATTAAGAAAAAAATTTAACACATATGTAACACAAACTTCACTATTATTTTTATAGCGTAACATTAATTATATTCACTGTTGTGCCATCATTACCATTATCTATTCAAAACTTTTTCATCATCCCAGACAGAGACCCAGTAACCATTAAGCAACAACTCCCACTCCCCCTTACTTCATCCCCTGGTAACCTCTGATGTATTTGTTGTCTCAGTGAATTTGCCTATATTAAATATTTCATTTAAGTGGAATCACAATATTAGTCCTTTGGGGTCTGATGTATTTCACTTAGCATAATATTTTCAAGGTCCATCCGTGATTGTAGTGTGTATGAGAACTTCATTTTTATTGCTGAATAATATTCCATTGTATTTATATATCTGGTTTTGTTCACTCATCTGTTGGTGGACACTTGGGTTGATTCTATTATGTCTGGATACTATTTAAATTTTTTATTTTAGCAGGCAGTCAGTCTGTTTAGGTTTATCACAGAGATCCTTTTGTGAGCTATGGTTGCAGAATAGTTTAAGAGCCTTTATATTATTATTTTGATCTGCTTATTTTATATAGTGCCTCTAGTGCTCCCCCTAATCCCTGCTTGTGCTGGGAAGGGGGAACATAGTAGGATATGCTTCAGTGTATTAGTGATTTTCTGTTGCTTATTTAGAGTAGTTGGTGGTTCTCAGACATTCATTTTAAAACTTAAGTTTATTGATCATTTTATATAAATTAAGCATTTCAGGATAAAATGAAAATTAATTATGGTATTTTATCATAACTGTGAAGTTAATTTTGAAAATATATGTGCCACACCTCTTTGGATATGTGGTGTGTATCTGGCATATCTGAGTTGCATAAATCTATATTTTGATTTGGAGTAAATAACATGGACACAGCCTTTTTAAGGGGTTGGTAATATTGAGTGATCTTGGTAAAATTAGAATTTGACATATATAAATTCCTTTGTACTTTTAATGTGGGAAGAAGATAACTTAGGTGCATATTACATCTTTCAGATAAGAAAATTAATGAGGAGGAGAAACAAGGTTTCAGTCAGGGTATCTTTACAGATAGAAGGGACTCACACAAATCTAGTCCAGAATGTTTAAAAATTTTTGTTAGTGATCGTATGTTGAAATAAAATCCTGAGCAAGTGTAACTGTAAAAGATAAAATCATTAACAATGATGAATTCTGAAATAATAATGCCATTATTTTAACCAGTTTTTTTTATCTGCGATTTTTCAGACTTTGTGCTAGATGACAAGCAAACCAGGAACAAGTGGTGAGTTAGAATAGGGCAGATGATAGAGGATGACTGAGAGCTGCTTGGAACAGTCATGGGAAACCTGGCTCAGGGATGGTGTTCTGGGAGAGACATGAAGGAGAAGACACTAGCCAGGAGAAGAATATCCCAGGCAGGGTGGTTGTTTGATACAGGATTTGAGTGCCCTTCCAAGTCCTGCCTGTGTGGCCCTTTCTTTGCTTCCTAGTTATTAAAAAAAAGTCACTTACTTAACTAGCCCAACCTCCTTCCCTATGGGTAAGGAGACCATGAAGGCTAGAAGGTAGAGAATCAGTGGTGACAGCCTAGAATTCCAATGCCTGGTATACATACACGCGTGCACACACACACACACACACCCCCATATGACACATATTTCTACTGCTTATTTACATTCATTGTTTTCATCAATTATTTCCGAAGATGTGTGAAAACAGGCAGATTGTAACATTCAGGCAAAGAAATCTCTAGCTAAAAGAAAGAAATTATAGTAGAGAAAAATTTGCCTTTAAAGCAAAGGTATTTTGCTTGTGTCATTCATTACTAAATGAAATAGGGAAGTAAACAAACTCAATTATTAATCTTCTGTTTTGAAAGTGATTAAAGACCGACATATGGAGATTTTTACACTGTATGGAAATGTCTTTATTCCTCTCAGACATCATGGAAATGTGGGCGGATACAGGGACCTTCAAGTACATTTTATGGAGCCCAGGTTCACAGAGTTTAATGCCTGCAAAATCATAAAAGCCAGAAATATAAATCCCTTCCTTCTTTCCTCACTTGTTATTGGAAATATATGTCTAATTTTAGAAATTAGGTTGCTTCAAGGTACCATTAAGTCATGGGGCGCCTGGGTGGCTCAGTGGGTTAAAGCCTCTGCCTTCGGCTGAGGTCATGATCCCAGGGTCCTGGGATCGAACCCCGCATCGGGCTCTCTGCTCAGCAGGGAGCCTGCTTCCTCCTCTCTCTGCCTGCCTCTCTGCCTACTTGCGATCTCTCTCTCTCTGTCAGATAAATAAAAAGAAATCTTAAAAAAAAAAAAGGTACCATTAAGTCATAATGTCAAATTTACTTTGTAAGTAAATAGTGATAGGTTTAGAACCATAGATTCTGGGGTCCTTTTGCTGAAATTTATAGTCTGTCTCTAGCCACTTTTCTTGCTGGGTGACCTCAAGCATAGCCTCATTGTGCCTACTTATTTTAAAATGGAACCTCTAATGGCTGTGTCATACCTTTAGTTTGAAGGCTAATAGTAATATAGTGATGATAATTATTGGATATTATTCTCATTTCTATTACATCTGGTTGCTGTTTGAACTGGGGAACATTGGGACAATCTGGGATTCATTTAAAATACAAAATTAGGGGGAAAGTTCTTAGGAGAGGAAAAAGCTGTAAGTTGTGGTTTTGATTCCAGAAACAGGGGAATTTGGCTTGCTTAGGTTACTTTTTGTATTTCACAGCCTAACACTGTAACACTTCAAATGATTAAGTACTTATCTGGTGTCAGTTGTATTTTTCTAGGCATAAAATTTGAAGTTCTTATAACTGGCCATTTAAAGTGAAATATCTTAACTTTATTTCATGCCTGTGTTGAATCCTATTCATTTCTATATCTTTTAAGGGAAACTGATGATATATGACACAGTATTTTCCTTTTAGGTCTTTATGAAATAGCTGCTGTTACTAATTTTTTCAACTAAGGTAATTCCTGTTTTTTAAAAAGCTCCTAATTAAAAATACAATACAACCAAATTATGTTGCTGTCATTATCTTTATATAGGAAAGTTCTCCTCAATTAGCTAAGGGTCTGATACAGCTTGATGATGGGAAGTTAGGTGATAGTCATTATATCATAACTCTAATAGCAGCCTCCAAATAGATCATGTGTCTGGTACTTTTCTTACTGAAAGCTTCCAACTGGGAGCTCCTACTTTTTGTCTCTTCCATTGTGAGCATCTGGCTCTTCAGCTAATTCTTGTTAGTTCATTGTGTTCTTACATCAGTAAATCTGTCTTCAACAGGAGTATAACTGAAAGATATTTTTTAGATCATCTAAATTTCAGTTTATGTTAAAAGGTAGAGGAAGGGAGGGTAATGGGCTGGGAGAGCTAGGTAGAGTCCTTCACAGTATGGATCTGAAACTAACCACATGCTAGGACTAGATAACAAACCGGAAAGCGATCATTTGCATCAACAAATGCAAATACTGGTACTTATATCTGAGCAAAAAAGGTGGGATTTCCCTCATGCACTCAGTATTTATGAAGTGTTCTCTACATTGAGAACTGATGGGGAGTGAGCAGTGGAGCAGACTGACACAGGACTTTCCCAAAATAAAATTGGGACGTGGTTTCTAAAACAATGGAAAAGTGATACTCGGCAGGCAGGAAATACCATTCAGTTAGGTAACGTGATCTGATTAGCTGGTATCCTACCTTGCTGCTTGACTTTCAGCTTTAGTCAGGCTGGAAAAGCCAGGTGTTTGGAATGAAATAGTAAGCTGCTTCCCTGACGAATACTCAAAGACCAAGAAAGAGGAGTCAGTGAATGTTGTTTTTTAAAAGTCAACTTTTTATTTCATTAATTTTTTTTTTTTTTTTTTTTTTTTAGTAATCTCTACACCTGCTGTGGGGCTCAAACTTGCAGCCCCAAGATCAGGAGTCACATGCTCTTCTGACTGAGCCATCCAGGCAGCCCCCCAAAATAAACTTATTTTAAAACACCTTTAGATTTATATAAACATTTTAAAGATACCACAATTTCCATCCTCCCCACCCTTTCCCCTATTATTAACACCTTACATTAATATAGTACCTTTTTTTAAATAAGTAATGAACCAGTATTAATGCATGATTATTAACTAAAGTCCATATTTTATTCAGATTTCCTTAGTTTTTACGTAATTTCCTTTTTCTTTTCTAGCATCCACCCCCAGGTAACATATTACATCTAGTAGTCCTATCTGCTTAGGCTGCACCAGTCTGTGACAAGACAGTCTCTTAGACTTTACTTCTTTTTGATGACTTTGACAGTTTTCAGGAGTACTGCTCAGATATTTTGTAGAATGTTTCCTGGTTGGGATTTGTCTGTTTTTCTTATAATGAGTCTGGGGTTATGTGATTTGGGGAGAAAGACCACAAAGATAAGATACCATTTTTATTATGTCATATGAAGGATACGTACTGTCAGCATGACATTTCACTTGGGATGTTGACCTAGATCATCTGACTGAGGTCACATTTGAAAGATTTCTCCACTGTAAAATTACTCTTTTTTCCCCTCCTTTCCATACTGTTTTTGGAAGGAAGTCCCTATGTGCATCCCACACTTGTTAAAAGATGGGGAGTTATCCTCCATCTTCTAGATCCATAAATTATTTAGAATTCTGTCTGGGGGTCTTGTATCTTCTCCTCCATCTATTTATTTATTCAATCATTTATTTATATCAGCATGGACTCATGGCTATTTATTTTATATTTTGGGCTGTAATCCAACACTGTTGTACTGCTCACATTGTTCCAGGTTTGGCTATATGGGAACTCTTTCTGTTAATTCTTACATCCCTTTGACAAATTTTCATCAGTACAGTATTTTGGGGTTTTTTTGGATGGTTAGCACTTGCTGGGGTGTCATTACTTCTAGGCCCTCTCAACTGACAAAGCAAGAAAATATATGTGTGTATGCTAACCCTTTCATACACACATATTTATGAATATTTCTATACATAACATGAATATTTCTATACATCTATATTAAACTAAATATGAGTTCATACTGATGTTGCCAACTCAGTTCAGTACCACATGGATCATGATTGCTTCTTCCCCTTGCTTTGGCATACACTCTTAATCCAGTAGTGAGAAGTCTAACTTTCACTTTCTGTGTCTTTAATTGTTCAGTTCCAGTAAACATGGAAGCGACATGAGAATTGTTAACCCAAGCTCCCATGGGAAAATGACTTTATCAATTAGGGTATAGTGCTTACAGTTTCTTTTTCTTTTGGGCTTTAACCTTTACTCTTATAGATTCCACTCACTTTCGCATGACTCATGTTAGCATCTTTCTCCATTCTAACCCACACTTTAGTAAGGTGGTTTCATACATTTGTAATATAGTTAAATTATCTTGTCATATTCATTTCATCTCAGGACCCCCTGGTTTCCTAAATGATTTTTTTAAATTGCATACAGTAAGTTCACTCTAAAGTTCCGTCTTGATGAATGCATAGCGCTGTGTAGCTTCCATTCCTGTGTCCTTCAGAATAGTTCCACTGCTCTGAAAGATTTCCTTTGCTTCACTTACATCTTCTTTCCTCTCCCCAAGCTTCTATCAATCATTGGTCTTTTCACCATCTCTGTAGTATAACCTTTTCCAGAGTGTCATACACTTGGAATCAAACAGTATATAGCTTTTTATTTCACTTTTTATCACTGAATAATATTTCATTTGTGGAGGGACTGTAGTTTGTTTATCTACTCATCTATTGAAGAACATCACCTTGACTGTGTCCAGTTTAGAGTGATTATGAATGGAACTGCTATACAGAATTGCTTGCAGCTTTTTGTATGGACTTAAGTTTTCATATCAGTTGGGTAAATACCTGTGAGTACAACAACCAGACCATATGACAAAAGTATGTGAGCTTTTTAAATGTCTTGTCTTTGCATTGTACATAGTTTCTTGGAGTGCAGTAATCTCCCCTTCCCATTTTCTTTGCCTGTTCTCCCTCCAAGTCTCTCTTGACTGTTGATTCCAGGTCTTATTATCGCTATAAAAGAGCTTGTCTTTTTTTAATCTTTTTTTTTTTTAAAGTAATTGAACCCTTTGATGATCTTTTCCATGTGCTTGTGATATTTTCAGTTAACTGTTGGTGAAAATAATCAGCTGCATCTAGTTGAATTTGTTTTGTGCTATCTGGAAGTACGGCAGAAATATATTTGGCAGGTGGCTTACACAGCCGATAGGTTGTTACAACTACTTTCTAAATAGGTTGTCTTGTTTTATTTTATAGTATTTTATAGTTGCTAAAATCCTGAAGGATTGCACTTTCCTCTTTAACCATCACCCTCAAGCAGTATGTTTTTTAAAATATATAATTGTATTTATTAATCTTAAGGTAAAAGATATTTATTTAAATCAGATTTATGTTTCTGTAAAGTGATAGTATGTTTTGTTTCCTTCACAGCATTTATTCAGTCGGAGAGCATAATAGAAGTACTACGGTTTGATGATGGAGGGTTACTACAGGTAATTTTATTTTAAGTTGAAAAATTATCTGAGTGTCAAACCTTGAATTTTATCAGATTGTTATTTATCTTTAAAAAATGTAATTGGTTTCTGTGAAATACATTTTATGAGCTTTATATGCAGACAATTCTGTAACAAAAACCTCCTTAGCTATATGAATTATCTTTTAAATTAATTATTTCTGGGGGTGGTTTGGGAGGTTACATGGGGAGAGTCAGATCAGGGGCAGTGGAACTGGTGGTTAGCTCTGTGAGTATAGAACCAGTGAGTGAAGTACTCAGTTCAAATGTCAGACCTCAGAATATTTATCTGGAAGAAGACTTCTCTAGAATATAAGTTCTGTAGATATACATCTGTATCATCTTTCCACTTGCCATTCTAAGCCACATCTTTAAATATATTATACATAAAATTGGAAGGTATAATCTGGTATCCTGCCTTTCAGACCCAGCACAGATATCCCAAGAAGCCTCTTTTAGTCTCCCTAGTTAAAAATCAGTTCCGGAATTTCAGAGCTAAAAAAGAGAGTAAAGGCATCTTAACCACCCCTCTGATTTTTATGACTGAGATGTTTTCTTCCCTTCTTCCAAACTTTTATCGTATTCTATGCTTGTTTTATAATACTTACACTTTTGTAATTATAATATGTGTTTTCAAGTACCATCTATTTGGTAGCATAACTCACAGTTGTCCTAAGGTTTAGTTTAAGAAAGGTGCCAAAGATCCCATTACTTTGTGGTAATGGCTAGTATTAGAATTCTTGTCTTCTCATTCCAGGTGTGATTGTTTGTCTTTCTCTTATGTGATGCTTCCTATGACGTATTTATTTATTTACTTAATTAAAATGAAGTACACAAGTTAAGCAGTTCTGAAAAGGTATAATCTGGTGTCCTGCCTTTTAGACCTAGCACAGATATCCCATGAAGCTTGTAATAATGGTAGGAAACTAAAAGTTAGATTAAGGCAATAGAGAAAAAATAATTGTGCTAGCAACCTCAAATAAGATTTCTGTTTGCATTTTATCACAAATTTAGATTTCAGACCATAAACCAGAGAGAACAAGAAAAGTGATGGGTTTTAAGGTTCTTTTTCTCTGACAATAAAGCAAGTAAGTGTTCTGAATAACTTTTTTCTTGCTTCCAAATTTTTAAATAAGCATATCATTCATACCTTTACATAAGAGATGTTGAGAAACCTAGCAGGCAGTGTCTACATGGTACTTCCAGAAAAGTGTTTGTACAGCTTTTTATATTGAAAAACTGAATAAAAACTTAAGATATATAATCTCAAATTTTGTAAAGCCACCATACTAGAAAATGAGCTTAGTCTCTTTTTTCTAGTTCTTTAATCTGTTGCAAGCTGAGAACTTAGAGAACCTATAGGCATGACTGTTTTAAATACCTCCCTTTAAGTGGTTTGCAGGATCTGGATAATAGGCAAATGAGGACTGAATTTCTGGAAAAATTTTCCTTTATTGGTTGATTGAAGAAGGACCCATGTTCTTTACGAACTAGACATCTAGGTTGCAAATGGTAATTCATATTGAAAATTCTGGAGCTTGATTGGTGTTTTTGTCTGGGGAGGCTGTCCGTCCCTGTCTACATGGATTTAGCTGTGGAAGAGCTTGTAGACTGCTATGTGCCTTGCTCATCCTCTTTGAATTTTCAAAATGCTTGGGCAGGAGCTTGGTTGAGACCTCGGTTAAGACCTCTCAGGAGTTCCCTAGCAAAGGTACTTTTAGACAGGAACAGTGTTGAAGGTAGGTGGTACCAGTTGGTTACCTCAGCCACAGTGAAACCTCACTAAGACTCCTGCAGTACATCTAATGTCAAGATGCTATAGTGTATTATTTATCCCCAGGTAGCAGAATATAAGACCCTTTTGAGTAGATACATGTAAATTGTTCATTTTAATATTGAAGAATATTTCCTAGGACCAACAGTTTTAATGTTTGACATAATGATTCTTTCTAATGATAATTTACCAGTGGCTTAAACCATTTCTTAAACAACTCATGGGTTTCAGCTTCCTGGGTTTCTTATGGTATGATTAGAACAGAAGTATTTACATGTAGCATTCCTATGGCAGAATATATTATCAAGGTTTTTCAAATTAAATTATAACTAAATCAGGGAGAGAGTCGAAGCAACAGCCTTGTATTGCATTATTTAAAATGAGCATTTTGCCTGAGACCATTCCTTCTCTGATCGTGAATTTTATGTTAAATTCATGCTGCTTGGCTCATAGTAACTTTTTAAGCCCCGAAAATTAATTGATGGTAAGTCCATAAAAATTGCCAAAGCTCATAAAAAATTTGCTAGAAACTTTGGATTTACCTTCCTTGTTTTTTAAAGATAAGGAAAATGAGGCTCATAGACAGTAAATAATTTGCTCAGTATTCAATTACTAGTGCAGGATTCCAGCATTCAGTAAGTAACCAGCCTTTCTGCTTTCAGAGCTCTTTCCACAGCACCATGTATTTGCAGTTCCTTCCAGTGCATTGCCTGGGTTACCACTAATAATATTAGGTTGTGATTAAAAATCACAGTAATCCTCTTAGCACATGTTTTCTGTAGTTGGTGCTTTGGCCATCGCCATTCCTGTTTGGCAGGGCTACTAAGATTTGGTGTATAGAATATAGAAAGATAAATAATTCCTAAGAGGAACACAGACCCTGAGAATTCTGCTTATCAATAGAAGACTCTTCACCATAGGGGTTGCAGGTCAAGAAGTATCTCAAACTACCATTCCAACACCAACTGATGTGAGTGGTTGGCTCTTCTTGACCCATTCCTTTGATCAATCGATTATAAGATTGAATAACAAAAGATATACTTAAAAGCCTTAATCTGTTTCCTAATCTAACTTTTTTTTTTAAGATTTTATTTATTTATTTGTCAGAGAGAGAGAGAGCATACAAGTAGGCAGAGTAGCAGGGAGAGGCAGAGAGAGAAGCAGGCTCCCCACTGAGCAAGGAGCCCGATGTGGGACTTGATCCCAGGACCCTGGGATCATGACCTGAGCCAAAGGTAGTGGCTTAACCCGCTAAGCCACCCAGGTGCCCCCTAATCTAACTTTCTTATAAACAAATGAAGATAAAGCCCAAGGAAAAGGCTGGCTTTGTATTTTCCTTTTATCTCTTTTCCTTTCCTCCCCACCTTCCCCTTCCCCTCTCCTCCCCTTCCCTCTCCTCTCCTCTCCTCTCCTCTCCTCCCTTTTCACTGGTCAAGAAACAGAAATATTCTTTTCATTGTATGCTCATTGGTCGTTCTCACAACCTATAGGCACCTATTACCTCTGCTCACTACATGGCTTTCAGGTACCGAAGGCAGGATTAGCTAGAACTCCTATTTTTTAAGTACTTGCTGGAGTCTCAGCTAGTTCATTAATTGGCCCCAAATTTCAGTGCTAATAAGGGGTCCAAGGAGAATAAGAAGCAATTTTGATTCTAAAGCTCTTAACACTTAATACTTTCCATTGGTCTATTGCCTAAAGGTTAAGTAACAAGGTTGCCTTAGAAGAAGGAGATAAATTCCTAATTGCTGTGCTTAGAAGACAGTTCAGGTCTAAGAGATCTTTTCATACATACATAATAGATAACAGATTCCACTTCGTTGTGCCCCCAGTATTTCAGCTACAGGACCATGGTTAGTCAGCCAAAGTTGTTCATTTATAGAAATAACTCTTTTCCCAGTCTTCTCAGAGGAAGGTTGGGGAAAAGATTATGGAAAGTTTGTCTACTATTTCCCAGTCTTCTCAGAGGAAGGTTGGGGAAAAGATTATGGAAAGTTTGTCTACTATTCTGTGTCAGGTTTTTGGGAAAGGATTATGGAGACCTTCCTTAACTAGACAATTACTTGCAACATACCAAAACACTCAACACAATAAGCAAGTGAGCATATAGTTTGGTTGTTTAGTAGTTCTCTTGTTCTTGGGTAAGCTTACATTTAAAAGATAATAATTTTTAAAGATAGCCATAGTAAAACTTAACAGGAGTTGTAAAGAGGTTATTGGGAATAACTTGAGCTCCTAAACAAGTTTTTTTAGTTTCTGTAACTAAAAGGAGTTGGAGTTGAAGCCATTGGAAGCTGTGCATTCTAGAAAATGAATCAGGTTTATTCTAGACATAGGCAGGTATAAATGGTTTTAAGTACTCAGTTAGGGATCCTATATTGAGTCTTCCTGCAAGGAGTATAAAGACATCTAAGAATTTGATTAATTTCTTTTTCTTTAATTAAGGTGTTTGTTGTGAGATATAATTCATATATACATGCATAAAATATGGGTTTTTTTGCAAAGCAAACACCTATTTATAACCATCACCCCAGTTAAAAATTAAAAACATGCCAACACTCTCATAAGTTCCCCCCTGAAGCTCTAAGTCACTATCCCCAAGATTTGGTCATAATCCTGAAGTGTATGATAATTTCTTTCCCTAGAAGTCTTAACTATCTAAGCACGTGTCTCTAAACACTATAGTTCATCTGATTGTTGGAGTTCATACCATTTGTATTCTTTTTTCTCCAGCTTTTTGTTAGCGTTAGGTTTCAGAGATTCTCTGCTGTTGAGTGTGACTGCGGTTATTCATTTTCCTTGCTGAACAGTATTGCATTATTTGAATATGGCCGAATTTATCTATAATTTATGCTGTTATGGTCATTTCACTTGTTACCAATTTGCGCTATTGTAAATAAATGGTGTCTCTTGGTGAACATATGCATTTCTGGTAGAGTTGAGTGTAATGCTGGGATATAGGTTATGAATCTTCTATTTTAGTATGTAATGCCATATGGTTTTCCAAAGTGCTTGTTCCAGCTTACAGTTCCATCATCAGGAAGTGTTCTGCAGTACTTCATATTTTTTTTTTAAAGTATTCTGAAGAGTGAGTGATAGTATCTTATTGTACTTTTAATTTGCATTTCTCTGATTCCTAATAAGGTGGAGTAACTTTTCATGTTTATTTGACCATTTGGATATCTTTTGTGAAATCTCAGTTAAACCTTTGGCCCTGTTTAACTGTTGGGTTGCATGTGTTTTTTCCTCTAGTATGATAGGAGTTCTTTTTAAATCTGGTACAATTCTGGTTATATATATTAGAAGTATCTTCTGCTTGGTGGATTACCCTTTCCACACATAATGGTGACTTTGATAAACAGAAATTCTTACTTTTAATTAATCTTAATGTAGTTTAAACTCTATTTTCCATTACAGTTTATACTTTTTCTGTACTGCTAAGAAAATATTTTCCTATCCAAGGTCATAAAAATATTCTCCTGTATTATTGTATAAAATACAGATATTTATTGTTTTGCCTTTCATAATTATAGCTATAATTCTAACTGAAATTGACTTTGTTATTGGTGTGAGGTCATAGTTTTATTTCTCATACAGATACTGACTTGTCCCAGTACCCTTCATTGTTCCCCAATATTTTCTTTCCCCAATATTCTTCAGTGACACTTTATTCACAAGTCAAGGATCCATGTATGCATGGATCTATTTCTGGGCTCGGTTGCCTTTTCTCTTCTATAAAAGTAGAAATTCATATGGGCCAACATAAAATACAGAAATGCAATTGTTTTTTATATATTGACTATTACTGCAAACTAGCTAAATTACTAGTTGTTTCTAAAAACTTATCTGTAGATGCTCTGGACTAGGTCCATAAACTATCATAGTTTTAAGTTAATAACATTGTATTTCTAACTTTACAGTCCTTTTAGCTTTTAATTCTTTCTCTTGCTTCACTTTACTGGCTACAGTCATTATGATGTTGAATATAAGCGGTATTTAGTGTGTATCTTTGACCTTACTTTGATACCTCGTCTCAGAGATAAAACCTCCAGCATTTCATTAAGTGTGTTGTTTAGTATAGTTTTTCTCCACCCCAATAGATACCCTTTATCATATGTGTCAGTTGGGGTTCTCAGCAAGATCTTGAGGTAGAGTCAGAGAAGTACTAGGGATTTACTTGAGGGCAATAGGAGCAAAAAATAATAAAATTTACTGAAAACAAATTAGAACTAGAATTCTATACCCAGTGAAAATACTCTTCACATGTAAAGAGAAAATAACAAAAAAAAAGCAAACCCTAGGAAAATCTGATGTCCAGAGTTATTATGTTAGTAGATTCACATGTCCGGTTTTCAACAGAAAAAATAACAATTCATACCAAAAAAAAATGTGAAAGTGTGACCCATTCATGGAGGGAAAAAAAATCGGGATAGAAGAAAATTAAAAAGAACCAAACAGGAATACTGAATTGAAAAAATTTATTAGAAGGTTTCAAAAGCAGATTTTTTTCAAGCAGAAGAAAGAATAAGCAAACATGAAGATGTGTTATTTGGAATTATCTAGGAGGAAGAGCAATCAATTTTTTTTATGTCTATTAATAGTTGCTTTATATATTTAGGTGCATGTTTGGTGCTTAAATATTTACAGTTGTTACTGCTCAGGTTATCATGACCTGAGCTGAAATTAAGTCAGATGCTTAACCAAGTGAGCCACCCAGGTCCCCTACATATTTTTATTTTTAATGCTCTTTATCCTTTGTATGTTTGAGCTGCTGAGACCATTTACCTTCAGCCTGAAGAATATTATTCTCGATTATTTCCTTTGGTGCAAATCTTCTGGTGACAAATTCTCTACAATCTTGTCTGTTTGAAAATGTCTTTATTTTTTCTCTTGTTAAATTGTTTTGTCATTATGTAGAGTCCTTCTTTGTCTCTTGTTAGTCTTTGTTTTAAAGTCCATTTTTTTGGGATAAAAGTGTGCTACCCTAGCTTGCTTTTGATTTCATTTTGCCTGGTACATACTGTTCCATCTCTTTACTTTCATTCTACATATGTGTTTAGGTATGAAATGAGTCTCCTGTAGGCAGCGTATAGGTGGGTCTTGCTTTATCATCCATTCCATCACCCTGTGATTGAAGCACTTAATGGATTCGTATTCAAAATAATTATTGTTAGATATGTACTTACTGCCATTTTGTTAACTTGTTTTATGGTTGTTTTTGTAGTTCTCTCTTCCTTTCTTCTCGTGCTCTTTTTCCTTGCTTAATGGCTTTCTTTAGTCATATGCTTCAATTCCTTCCTTTTAATTTCTTGCATATCTAATACAGGTTTTTAATTTGTGGTTTCTATTAGGTTAATGTACATCCCTTATGCAAATGGAAGTCAATATTAAGTTGATGATCACTTAAGTTTGAATTGATTCTAGAAGCACTAAATTTTTACCTCTCATACCCACATCCTATGTATATAATGCCATGCTCTCCATCCTTTTATTTTGTGTATCCTTTGACTCATTTTTATATATGTAATTGATTTTGCTGTTTTTGTGCTTTAATGTCTGTACTGTTTCTATAAGTGATGAATCTACTACTTTTATTATGTTTGCATTTACCTGTGAAATTTTTTCTTTTTAAAACTCTTACTTCTGATTATGGCCTTTTCTTTTCAGTCAGAGAATTCCCTTTGCTGTTTCTTGGCAGACTGGTTTAGTGGCAATGAACTTCTCTAAGTTTTGTCTGGGAAACTCTCTCTCCTTCTATTCTGAATGATAGCTTTGCTGGGTCAGGTATTTTCTGTTGCAGGTTTTTTCCCTTCAGCACTTTTAAGATTTTATGCCACTCTCTTATGACCTGTAGAGTTTCTGCTGAAAAATCAGCTAACAGCTTTATGGGGTTCCCCCTGAGTGTACTGTTTTCTCTTGCTGCTTTTAAAATTCTCTCTTTATCACTGTTTTTTTGTTTGTTTGTTTTTGTTTTTCCCTTTTAATTATGATGTATCTTAGTGTGGACTTCCTTGGGTTGATTTTGTTGGGGATTCTCTGTGCCTTCTAGATCTGGATTTCTGTTTCCTTCCCCAGAGTCAGGAAATTTTCAGCTATTATTTCTTCAAATAAAGTTGTTGCCCCCTTTTCTCTTTCCTTTCCTCAGATCCCTGTGATGCAGTTGTTCTTAATTCCCCCAACCTATTCTCATTTTTTACTGTTCTTTTTTCTTTTTGCTGTTTCATGTTGTTGCTTTCCATTACTCTGTCTTACAGCTCACTGATCTGTTCTGCCTCCTTTAATATGCTGTTGATTCCCTCTAATGTATTTTTAATTTTAGTCATTGAGTTCTTCATCTCTGATTAGTTCTTTTTTATATTTTCTGTCTCTTTGTTGAAGGTCTCATTGAGATCCTTCACTATTTTCTCAAGTGCAATAAGTATCTCTATGGCCATTTGAATTCTTAGGTCTATTGCTTATCTCCATTTCATGTACCCCTTTTGGTGTTTTTGTCGTGTTCCTTCATTTGGGACATATTCCTGTGTCCTCATTTTGTCTAACCCTGTGTTTATTTCTGTGTATTAAGAAAAATAATCTGTTTTCCAATTTTGAAAGTAGCCTTCGGAAGAAGAGTTCCTTTGGTACCCTGTAGTGCAGTGACCCATGTTCACCAAAACCAGGCGCTTTAGGGGTGTATCCTGTGTGGGTTGCATGTGCCCTACTCTTGTGGCTAAGCTATGTTTGCTTTTAGTCCAGTCAGCTACAATTGCCTGCTTTACCTGTTTGGGCCACAGTTTGGTCCCTGTGCTGTTAAGGGGCCAGTCTGGCTACCTTGCACTTGTAGCTGGGTAGTATCTAGTGGTCAGACCAGATGTCTGCCCACAGCCCATTTCCCCGGTCTGTAGTTACATGGAACTGCAGTGCTGTCTCATGGTGTCCCCTGAGAGATTTTTGTTGGTAGACAGGACTGGCATTCAGATCAGGTGTGTACTCCCAGTTCATATGCTGGGGCTGCAGTTAAACTGGTATGTGCGGTTATCTCCCCCTTTTCTCAAAACAGAAATTACTTTGGAGTGGTAGTGGTCCCTTCCAGGACAACATGCTGGAAGTGACAGAGCAGGAGCCACTTTGAAGGCACTCTTACCAAGTAGGGCAGGTTGGATGGGGCAGATCTGCAGGAAAAAAAAGATCTGTGTGGTGCACAGTCTTAGCAAGTAGGGTGTTTTAACGGGCTCCCACAGGTATCCTGCTATTTGGGAGGGTGGGGGACGGAAAGTTCTTTTGTTCTTAGAGAAGTCTTCTAACAATCCCAGCTCCTCCAGCACATGTTCTGAATAAATAACCACCTTCACATATACCCCACATGCTTTTCAAACTGCTGCTTCTATGAACTATCTCCATGGGATTGTCTTGTTTTCTCTTTAAAGGCAGGGACTTCGCTTCCTAAGGCCCCTGGCTCTCCCAGAACTAAGCCCACTGATTTTAAAAGAAACCAGAATTAAGCTCCACTGATTGTAAAACTTGTAAATTTAAGCCCCACTGGTTTTTAAAGCCACATGTTATGTGGTCTCATCTTCTTAGGGTAGGTCCCCTTGTCTGGGGTGCCTGGTGTGGAATTTGCTCCTAACATTTCCACATGCTTGTGGTGTTCCACATGCTTGTGGTGTTTCTCCTGTTTGTGGTTAGCCTTGCAGGCAGATTGATTCCCAACCACGTTTCTCCCCCGCTACCCTTTTCAGTGTGGCCTCTTCTCTACAATTAACTGTGACAAGTCTGTTCTTCTAGTCTTCACATTGTTTTCTTATTTAGTTATACTCTTGTAGCTGTTCTCTAGGTGTGTCTGTGGGAAAGAGGTGAGGTTAGGATCCTCCTACTCTGCCATCTTCCCAGAAGTCCTCAATAATTTTTATAAGATAGATATCATACAGAGTATCATCTCCAATCACAAGAAGATGAAATTAGAAATCAGTAACAGAAGGAAAACTGAAAAATTCACATATTTGTGGAAATTACACAAGGGAAATTAGAAACTATAGAGAGATGAATGAAAATGAAAACACAACATACCAAAAAACTATGTAATACACCAAAAGCAGTGGTAAGGAGGAAATTTATAGCTGTAAATGCTGATGTTAGAAAAAAGATCTCAAATCAATAACCTAACTTTACAACTTAAGGAAGTACAAAAATAAGAATAAGCTAAACCCAAAGGTAGCAAAAGGAAAGACTAGTAAAGATCAGAACAGAGATAAATGAGATAGAGAATATGAGAAATAGAGAAAATAAATGAAACCAAAAGTTGCTTCTTTGAAAAATACCAGCAATGTTGACAAAGTCTTACCTATGTGGATTAAGAATGAAAGGCGGCCAGATTACTAAATTCAGAGATGAAAGTTGGGACGTCACTACTGATCATACAGAAATAAAAAGAATTATAGGAGAGTACTGTGAACAGTTGTACACCAACAAACTGTATAGCCTCAATTAAATGGACAAATTCTAAGAAACACAATACCTACCAGGATTAAGTAATAAAGAAAGAGAAAATCCAAAGAGACCTATATAACTGGTAAGAAGAGTCAATCAGTAATCCAAAATCTCCCAACAAAAAAAACTTGCACCTGATGGCTTCATTGGTGAATTCCACCAAACATTTGAAAAACTCCCAATCCTTCCCTATACTTCTCCTAAAAATTAAGGAGGAAGAGAACATTTCGTAATTCCAGCATTACTCTGATAACAAAGCCAAAGACACAACAATGAAGGAAAAGTACAGACAGTCTCCCTTACGAACACTGATGCAAAGTCCTCAACAAAAGACTAGCAAACTGAATGTAACCACTTATAAAAAGGATGATATACTGTGTCAAAGCATGGAAGCAATTCAGGGATCTACCAACAGATATATGGATAAACAAAATGAAGTTTATACATATAATAGAACACGTATCAACCTTAAAAAGGTAGGAAAACCTGACATATGGTATAACATGAGTGAATCTTAAGGAAATACACTAAGTGAAATAAGTCAGTTACAAAAAGATAAATACTGTATGGTTCTACTTATACAAAGTACTTAGACTAGTCAAAATTGTAGAGACAAAGTAAGAATGGTGCTTGCCAGGCCTGGAAGGAGGAGGGACTGGAGAGTTGTTTAGTGGGTACAGAGTTTAAAGTTTGCAAGAAGTTGGGCTGCCTGGGTGGCTCAGTGGGTTGGGCCTCTGCCTTCGGCTCGGGTCATGATCTCGGGGTCCTGGGATCAAGTTCCACATCGGGCTCTCTGCTGGGCTGGGAGCCTGCTTCCTCCTCCATCTCTCTCTCTCCCTCTCTGCCTACTTGTGATCTCTGTCTGTCAAATAAGTAAAGTTTGCAAGAAGAAAGGAGTTCTAGTGATAGATGGTAGTGACGGTTGCCCGACACTGCAAATGTATTTAATGCCACTGAGCTGTACAATTAAAAATAGTTAAGATGGGGCACCTTAAGATGGGTGGCTCAGTCATTAAACGTCTGCCTTCAGCTCAGGTTGTGATCCCAAGGTTCTGGGATCGAGTCCCACATGGGCTCCCTGATCAGCAGGAAGCCTCCTTCTCCCTCTCCCACTCCCCACTTCCCTCTCTTGCTGTGTCTCTCTCTGTCAAATAAATAAAAAAAATTTTTTTTAAATGGTAAGTTTTACATTATGTGTATTTTACTACAATAAAAAAGGAAAAAAAACAAAAATTTGGTAGCAAGCTAGATTTGGCTTATGGACTATAGATTATCAACCACTGTTCTAATTTTTCTTGGGAATGGCCTTACTGTTTTCTTGAGATAAAGGAAGAGGGAGCTGTGATTTTGATATACACAGAATTATAAAAGTATTCATCTTTCTTTTAAGAAAGTGGTTCTATTACAAAAGAAATACATGCTTGTAAAAAATATGGAAAATTTGGAAAAATAATAAATAATTTTAAGTAATATTTATTGGACATTGCCAAGTGCCAGGTACTCTTTTAATTCTTAAATACATGAGATAGGTATTAATTACATGATCATTTTTTCAGGGGAGATATTAAAGAATAGAGAGTTTAAGTAACTTAACCCGGTAAGTGAGTAGTAAGTGGTAAAGCTAGAATTCAATACCAAGCTTTTGGACTCTAAAGCATAAGTTCTAAACCACTGTACTCTAGAGTGGGAACTTGGGAGTTATCCTTGTATTCCAGTACCCAAATTTATTGATTTTCCATGATTTTCATTGTGGACATAGCTTTGATTTCTCATTCTGCATAGTCAAGTTTTACAGTATAACTGATTTCAATGCCCAGAGCAGTTATTTCTCATCATGTCAAGTTAAATGCTTGTTGGAGGTGGGGAAATGTTTGGGACACTAGAAGGCCCTCAGTAGAGGCTAACATCTGTACAGCTCTTCACAGTTGACAGGAAGCCTCTTCACATATTCCCAGGGTTACTTGGCTAGTAAGAGCAGAGCTGGTATTTGAACACAGGTTCTTTGGTTTTGTTTTTTTTACTTCAAATTCTGAGTCTTCTCAGAACTGTCTGCTCTCTGTCTCATGCCCATTTTTGACTCTCTACTCTCTTCACATTACCATTTCATATCCTCTGTTTTAAAGATAAATGGTACCAAAAAAGCTAAGTAGCTCGCTCAAAAATAGCCTTAAAAAATGAGAACAAAGAACATCAAAAGATATTAAAATAGTATTAAAATATACAGGGGAGCCTGGGTGGCTCAGTGGGTTGAGCCTCTGACTTCGGCTCGGGCCATGATCCCGGGGTCCTGGGATCGAGCCCCACATCGGGCTCTCTGCTCAGCGGGGAGCCTGCTTTCCCTCCTCTCTCTGCCTGCCTTTCTGCCTACTTGTGATCTCTGTCTGTCAAATAAATAAATAAAATCTTTAAAAATAAATAAATAAAATATACAGACATCTCTTACAGCTTATACAAAAACTAGCTCATAAATGATTATAGACTTAAATATAAAACTATGCAAAAATATATAAAACTATAAAACTCTTATTTTTATTATTTAATTTTTTTTAAGATTTTATTTATTTGAGAGAGAGAGAGTGAGAAACAGCCTGAGAGGGGAGAGGATCAGAGGGAGAAGCAGGTTCCCCACTGAGCCAGGAGCCCAATGCAGGACTCGATCCCAGGACTCTGGAATCATCACCTGAGCCAAAGGCAGTCACTTAACCAACTGAGCCACCCAGGCACCCCCAAACTATAAAACTTTTAGAAAAAAACATTGGAGAAAAGCTTCAGGATAGAGGGCTAGCAGAGTACTTGACACCAAAGACTTGATACCAGAAGTACAATCCATAAAGGAAAAATTTGTAAATTAAAAGCTTGCTCTACCAGAGACCATGTGAAAAAGATAAAAAGCCAGAATATAGACTAAGAGAAAATATTTGCTAACCATATATCTGACAAAGGACCTAGTTTACGGAATTTATCAGGAACTCTCAAAACTCAATAATAAAATCCAGTCAGGAATCAGCAAAAGACATGACCAGACATTTCACTGAAAAGGATGTACAGATGGCAGAAAGGACATTTGAAAACTGCTCAACCATATTATCCACCCAGAAAATACAGATTAAAACCTAAACTCACAAATTTTTTTCATTGTACGATTATTAGTGTTGTAACCCTTATCTGTGTGCTTTTTCTCTTCCTTTTTGGGGGGTAGGAGCATTTACCCTGTTTTTGCCCATTGTTTGTCAGCATTTCTGCATCATTTTGTATTAGGTATTTACAGTTTATAGTTGGGCTTTAGTTTTCTAACACAGTCCTTTAGTCTTTTTAAAAAATGAGTTTATCTCATTTAATTATACTGTATATGTATTTATTCCACCTAATTTTTATCTTTTCTTTGTTGTTTTCTCTCGATTTAGGAGCTTAATTTTCAGATGTACATTTTAAATATGTTTAAACCTTTATTTCTCAAATTACTTCGAAAATAAAATCATCTGTCTATTGTGATCTTTCTCTTTTAATACTTACGGTGTTTTGTTGGCATGTGCTGAGATTTTTATTCTTGTCTATTATGATTAAATGATTTTTCTATTTTGTGGCTTACACTTTAAAAACAACATTTACTTTCTGCTTTTCTAATCTTCTTTCCACAGTTCCTTTGCCGTGACCATCTGCCTATCTTTCACAAGACAGCTTCCTCATTTGCAATTCTTCATGAGTAATCTTGTTGGCCAGATTGTCTTCATGAAGAATTTTTCCCCCTTAAGAAAATGTACATGGGTGATAAACTTTGAGTTCCCTTTTAGTCAACTTCACTTAAGAACCACAATGTTGCATGTTCTAGAATTCTTAGGTTACATTCTTTATTGAAGTATGAGTGACACACAATAAACTATATGTGTTTCAGGTGTACAGTTTGAAGAGTTTAATATTTATACCCTTGTGAAACCATCACTGCAATCAAGAAAACATATCCATCACACCCAAAAGTTTACTTGTGACCCTTGGTAATCCCTCCACCCTCACCCTCCATTTCTAGGCAATTGCAATCACTGTTCTGCTGTCACTATCATTTTATACTATAAACCATTTTATATAAATGCATTCACACAGAATGTACTTTGGTGGGGGTGGGGGGGTGTCTGACTCAGCATAATTATTTTGTGATTCACCTATGTTGTATCATCAGTTTATTCTTTTTTATGCTCAGATGTTATTTTTTGCTCTTTTAAAAATAATATATGTATTATGAAATGAAAAAGAAATGTTTAAAGAAACAAGAAACTTTCCCAGTCTTTATTCTTTTTTTATTGCTGAGTAGTATTCCATTGTGTAGATATACCACTATGCATTTATCCATTCACTTGTTAATAGTATTGACCTGCTATAAACATGCTATGAAGATAAAACTGCTGTAACCATTCTTGTGCACATGCTTTTCTTGTGTTTGTCTTGGGTAAATCTCTAGGAGTGGAGAGGCATTATCATATGGTAGGGGTGTGTTTAACTTTGTAAAAAATTGCTAAGCTTTTTCTAGAGTGGTGGTTCTATTTTACATTCCCACTGACATGTATGGAAGTTGTAGTTTTTCCACATTCTCTCCAACTCTTAGTGTGTTTTCAATTTTGGACATTATAATAGGTATATAGTATGTCATTAAGTTTAAATTTGCTTTTCCTTAATAACATACTGAGCATCTTTTCATGTGCTTAACTGACATTTTTATAATTGCTTATTTTAAAAAATGGTGTTGTTTTTTTAAAATTTATATTCACAAGTTATATGTTCAGTATACAAGTCTTTCATCAAATATGTGATTGCAAATATTCTCTCAGTATATGGTTTGCCTTTTCATTTTCATAACAATGTCTTTTGGTGAGCATATTTAAAAAATTTTTATGGAGTCTAGTCTGTCAGGTTTTTTTGTTTTGTTTTGTTTTGTTTACAGTTAGTTGCTTTTGTCCTGTTCATGAAATCTTCCTTTCCAGGATTGCAAAGATAATCTCCTATGTTTTCTTGTTGAAACTGTATAATTAGTTTTTATGCTTAAAACTATAAGTATAAAAGTAATTTGAGTACATGGTGTGACATAAGGATAAAGGCTCAGTTTTCCTTTGCATAAGTTTGTCCTGTTGTTCCAGCACCATTTGCTGAAAAGATAAAGGTTTATGCATTGAACTAGTTGCATTGATTCCTTTGTTGAAAATCAAATGACTGTACATATGTAAGTCCATTTTTGGACTTTCTGCAGTTCTCTTGATCTGTTTGTCTTATCTTTATGGCAGCTCACTGTCATCATTACTGTAACTTTTTAAAAAATTGTAGTGAAATATATGTAGCATAAAAATTACAGTTTTAACCGTTTTAATTTTATATAGTTCAGTGACACTGAATACATTCATATTTGTCTTTGCATCACTACCATCCAGCTCCAGAACTTTTTCATTATCCCAAACTGAAACTGCTCCGTGCTCATTAAACAATAACTCCTCATTCCCTTTACCCTAACCCTTAACAACCACCGTTCTACTTCCTATCTCTATTAGCTTGACTGTTCTAAGTACTTCATATAAATAGGATCATGTAGTCTTTGTCTTTCTGTGACTGGTTTATTTCATTTAGTATAGACTTCGTCTTCAAGGTTCATCCATGTTGTAGCATATGTCAGAATTTTCTTCCTTTTTTTAAAGGCTGAATAATGCTCTGTTGTACATATAAACCCCATGTTGTTTGTCCATTTATCCATCAGTAGACACTTGTGTTACTTTCACACTTTATTGTGGACCGGACTGCAATGAACATGGATATCTACATATTTATTTGAGTCCCTGCTTTCTGCTTTCAATTCTTTTGGGTATATGCCCAGAAGTAGAATTGCTGGATCATGTGGTAATTCTATTATTTAATTTTTTGAGGAACAACCATACCATTTTCCACCATAGCACCACGTTTTACATTCCCGTTAACAGTGCCCAAGGATAGCAATTTCTCCACAACCTTTCCAGCACTTGTTATTTTCTGGCTTTTTGATAGTAGCTATCCTGATGGGAGTGAGGTGGTATCTAATTATAGTTTTGATTTGCATTTCCCTAATAGTGATGTTGAACATCTTTTCATGGGACCATTGGCCATTTGTATATTTCTTTGCAGAAATGTCTATCAAGGCTTGCACTGCCCCCCTTTTTTTAAGATTTATTATTTTAGAGAGCAAGTATGCAAGCAGGGGAGGGGCAGAGAGAAAGGGAGAGAGAGAATCTCTGGCAGACTCCATGCTGAGTGGAATCCAATGCAGGGCTCAATCTCAGGACCCTGAAATCATGACCTGAGTCAAAATCAAGAGTCAGACACCTAACCTACTGAGCTGCCCAGGCCCCCACCCACCCATTTTTAAATCAGGTTTGTTTATTTGGTATTTATCAATAGCAAAGTTGAATTTTAGTGCTTCTTTATATATTTATATATTAACCCTTTATCAAATATATAACATTTTCTCCCACAAGAAAAAATTTGGGGGGCTCTAGGAAGCTCAGTTAAGTGTCTGCCTTTGGCTCAGGTCATGATCTTGGGGTCCTAGGATTGAGCCCTATGTCAGGTTTCCTCTCCTCCTGCCCCTCCCCCCGTTTGTGCTTTCTCTCTCTCTCAAATAAATAAATTCTTTTAAAAAATTTTTTATAATGAAAAGTTAAACATTTTTAAGCACAGAAAATAAGAGTTAAGAATGAATACCCATTTACCTACCACTGAGATAGATTATTATTTTGTCATATTTGCTTATATACACTCATACTTCCATGCACATGCAATTCATATCACTGAAACATTTTAAAGAAAATTACAGACATCTTGACACTTAACCTTCACCCGAGGTTTCACTTTCAAACACTAAGGACATTTTCCCACATCTGTCCTATTTCTTCCAAAATACCATTGCAAAATAATATATATTAATGGGAAAAATAATGCCACAACTCTTCTGCTTTTTCTAATTACCACCTAGAAGCTAACCTTTTGGGATAAGTCCACTGATGGTATTCCTTAGAGTTTTGGCATTTTCTCACATACCATTATTAAGAACTTACCTTCCTCAGTTGTCTACCAATTTCTTGCGTTCTGTCTTGTTCTCCTCTCCTCCATCCTCTCTACACTGCCACCAGAATAGTGTCTTTAAAATTAAATCAGACCATGTCTGTCTCTGTCTCTCTTACTCCTTCAGATCCCTTGTATTACATATAGAGTAGATCAAATTTCAAACTTCTTATCATGGCTTCTCACCAGGACTCAGCATAGTCTAGCCCCTGTCCAGCCCTCCAACCTCATTTTCTACTTTTCTTCCACCTGTCCCTCTGAGCTCCATCCAAATAGACCTTCTGTTTCTTGAATGTCCAGGCTCTTTTCTGAAGTCGGATCTGTGTACCTGTTGTTTTTTCCACCACTACACAGCCCTGTTTCCACACACAGCTTTTTTTACACTTAATCACGTTCAGTGTAGATACGATTTCTTCAGACAGGCATTCCCTCATGATACATTGAAACACATCACCATTTATTCTCTTTCACAGTACCTTTCCAACATTTCATAGTTCTTTCATATTTATTTAGATTGTTTTTAAGATTTTATTTATTTATTTGAGAGAGCGAGAGCATGCGCGCACAGAGGGAGAGGGAGAGGGAAAAGCAGACTCCCTGCTGAGCAGGGAGCCCAATATAGGGCTCAGTTCCAGGACCCTCAGATCATGATTTGAGCTGAAGGTAGACACTTAACCAACTGAGCCACCCAGGTGCTCCTATATTTATTTAGTTTTAAAATGGCTCTTCCCCCACACCCTTGAGCTCCTTAGCAGCAGGAGCCGTTATACACCAACACCAGCCACACAGTTGGTAAGCAGTGAGCAATGAGAGGCCCAGCTGGCCTCCCAAAGTGATTGCATAGCGGACTCTTCTCACAGGATGTATTGGTTTAGCAAACTCTTAAAAATCACATAACTCTGTATTCTTTTCATGTGTGTTTAAAATTTAATCCCAAATTATTCTCTCATTTGAATTATGTAATGTGACATATCATTTCCTTTGATTTAAGGATTGGGTTTAACCTGAAAATCTAAGTGAGCGTATGATCGAAGTTGAAACTGCAGTATATTTTGGATGTTCTGTTTGTCTATAGTAGAAAGGTTTCAGTGTTTTCATTGTTTTCTTCCTTCGCAGACTGAGACAACACTTGGACTCAGTTCGTATCAACAGAAAAGGTAAGGAATATATGTATATTTTATAACATAAAATTGTATGTATTTAATAAGATACTAACGTAATTTCAGTTCCTTTTGGTGGATTCCAGCAATACTGTCCTTCTCTTGCACCACCTTTTTTGGTGAAGAGGAAAAAGCAAGTTATAAGTCACATTATATCATGTATTTCAAGTGTGGAAAACCAGGTTAAGATCTGAATTTGCAGGTGAGGTATATCATATAGTCTTTCTCCCCATCATATCTGGGGAGGATCAGCTTTGTAACTCCCTAGTAATTTCCCCTGGCTGTTGCTACCTATTGTGGACTGACTGTTCCTGCCATTAGTTACCATAAGGTGTCTGCCTACAGAGCTGTGAAACCTAAGTCACTGAAAGAGACCCCTTTTGAACACAGCTTCTCTGTGAAAACAAACAAGGGAGTTGTTTTACCCTTAGGTATTATGAAAATAGGTACATGCATGTGAATTTGAAGATGTCTTTCTCACATCCAAATTCTTTGGTCTTTTGGTACCTTCTCACATCTAAAGGGAGACAATATAAACAGAAAGTTACTATCCTGATGAACTTGCATACCCAGTGAGGGTCTGTACCTGGTATTTAAAGGAGAATGAGAGCTGTGAATTAAATATCCTTGAATGTCCTTGGCCTAGTGAAATGAAGTTTTCATCAGCAAAGAACTTTATTCTGAGAGAGAAGTAGCACATACTCAGAGTAAGACAATAAAACTCAACTTCATAAATACAATAATGAAACTCCTCATTCACTGGTTTTGCTTTTTTCACTCTTAGATCTGCAGTAACATGACCCTACCTCCTCATTGTTCTGTCCGTCTGCCTAATTTTATATGCCCTGTTGAGACCTGCTTCACCCATGAACCCTACCCAAAAGACACACCCACTGCCTACACTAAGATGTAGACTACTCCGCTCTCGTATTATAAAGCCTAATGCCACCCTTCTACCCCTCTACCCCTTCACAAATATTTTTGGGACTGGGGTGGATTATTTCCAGAATACTCCATGTCTAGCCTGATGCCACCTTGGCTAGACCATCTGAGAACCCTAGAATCCCCTGACTCCTCTAGAGCTAAACTCGTTGGAAGAAAGGCACACCTGTTATCTTGTGCTACTTTCTTGTTACTTTATTCCAGCAGTTGGGAAATTAGCTATGAAATTATATTGGCTACATTTATGAAGATGATGTTATTCATCCATCATCAAGATTTGGCTTTAAGTTATTTTCCTAGTATAATGAAGAATTTACATCAATACATAATTATATTCTGATCTCATGTTCCACTTATCTGTGATCCACATCTGCCTAACAAACTAGCCCAGTTTACTTGCATAGAGCAATCATATTATTATGCTGTCAGACTCTGTAAGCCAGGAGTTTAGACAGAGCACAGCAGAGACAGCTTGTCTGTGCTCCATGGTGATGGGGGCCTCAGCTGGGGAGACTCCAGAACTAGAGGCATGTTCACTCGCATGCTGATGTTAACTTGTTACCTGGAATTCAGCTAGGCTGTCACCTAGAATGCCTACATTTGGGTCCTTCTGTGTGGTCTTTTCACAAAGACTTGTTTGGGCTCCCTCACAGTATGATAGCTGGATTTCAAGAGTGAACATCCCAAAGAGAGCCAGTAAAAGCTGTATTGTATTTTTGACCTTCACTGTGAAGTCATGTAGTGTTACTTCTGTTGGCTGCTGCTGTTCAACCACTTAGGTTGGTCTTGATTTAAGGCATGGGAGAGGGGAGAAAGATGTGGGGATGGGGAATTGGGTGAGGGGAATGATGAATATTCGATGATTTACAGATATGTTTTAAAACCATCACACTTCACTTTTTTTTTTTTTTTTTTAACTAAGATCATGAATTCATTAAACTACTGGGTTCAAATTGGAATGCATATGCTATGGGTATGAACCTGGATTAGGTACTAAACATACGTTTTAGCCCAGGCTACTGTCACAAAATACCACATAGACTGAGTGGCTTAAACATTTTTTTCCTCACAGTTTTGGAGACCAGAAGTCCAAGATCAAGGTGCCAGCAGATTGGTTCCCCAGTGAAGGCTTTGTCCTTGGCTTACAGATAGCTGCTGTCTCCCTTTTATCCTCAAATTGCAAAGAAGGAGAATGGAAGCAAGCTCTCTGGTGTCACTTCTTTTAAAGGCACTAATGCTATCATGAGGGCCTCATTCTTGTGACCTTCTCTAAACCTAATTACCTCTCAAAGCCTATCATATCAGAGGGTTAGGGCATCAACATGCAAATTTGGGGGGGGATACAATTCAATCCATAACAATATACAGGCTTAAATTTAGACTTTGAACCTAATATCAACTAACAAAAAACTAAACTAAAGCACTATATTTGTGGCTCACCATTAATAAGTTATTTTAAAACATATATATGACATGGAAAAGCAAATACAGCCTCCACACTTACAAGAACATAATCAGAACATAGCTTGCACACATTTAGTTACTTTTTTTAACATGTGGCTCAGCGCTACACAAAGTAAACACTGCCAGAGCTCTCATTTAAGTAAGAATAACTTAAATAAAATTGCATATGTGAATGAAAATATAAGTGTGCAATTGTGTAACAACAGAAGTTGTAAATAAAATGTGTAGTTGTAAACACAACAGAAATTATAATTTTTTTCAGTTTAAAAACTACTCTGTAAAAATGTCAGCATTTGGGTTTGGGTCTCAAAATTTGACTAAGGTGAAAGTTAAATGATTTCAAAGGATTCTAAGTACAGGAGACCTTAATAGTTAGTGTTATTGAGCCCCTTGTTTGACACACAAGGAAGCTGAGACCCTTAGAACCAAGGAATATGCTTGCGGGGAAAGCGGCACAGTTTCAGTTAGAATTCGTCATCTTCTGATTGCCAGGCTGTGTGTGTTCACTCTGATTGTGTGCACAGCAAGTATGTAGTCCTTCTGTATTCCCTGGATTTTCTTTTTCAGCCAGTATTCCTAGAGGTTTCTGAAAGTACCTGCTCAGTGCTGGGACTGTGTGTGTAGCCCCTGCCTTTAGGCGTCTTGAAGGGCAATGAAGACATCCCTTCTGATGAGGTCATAGAGCACAGGTGTTAAAGTGACAAAACACAGCCTACTGTGGGGGGGGGGGGGGAAGCACACTTGAAAGGATGTCATAAAGGGTTGTAGGGATCAAGGTACTGAAGACACAGGTATGCCCTTCACTTGCATCATCAAGATGATCCACAAGGCCCAAGGCATAGCTGAGGTGAAGGCTGGCTTCTGACTCCAGAGCCTGGTCCACCTCTGGAGATTACTGCCTCTACCAGTCTCCTCTTGCAGCATGGCCAGTGTCCACTGAGCGTTAGATTGCTGGGAGGCACACTTTGTCCTTTGAACTTCTCTCGTCTTTTCTGCATCAATTTCTCACTGTTGGTGCTCCCCAGATGTATAAGCCACATGCTGCCTGCCTCCTGGCTTTATTAGTAAGCCAGTAGATTCTGCCCCATGCTTTCTTAAAATTCCTGTACATGATCTCTTGGATCAAAACTCTCATTCTTTAAGTGAAACCTTACCTGCCCCAGGGAAATTTGTAACATGAAAAGCTCAGCTAATAGAATGATTCTGTACCTAGTGGATTGTATAGCAGTACAATGGTAGATGCTAGCCTCTAGCTACTGTTTCTTTCTCCCCGGCCTTTTCCTCTCCCTCCTCCCCCTCACCACCCACCCTTATCATCTCTGTTAGTTCTGGGGACAGGTTTGACTCCATGGGCTTTTAGGATATTCTGCAAGGGAATGAACTGCTGTTTTCATGATCTCAGAATTGTGGGAAGTAAAACCATGGAAAACACAATTTTCCAGGATCCCCTTTTCCTATTCCTCTCCTTTGTTCTGGCTCACCCCTTCTGATTTGTTTTAATATGATTATCAGTTACGTAATAATATTTTGTTTACAATGATAGAATGGTAGAGGATGTACAGATAGTGTTCCATCAGTGTTTATTTGAGTTGAACACCAAAGTATTACAATAAATACTAGTAATGGTTGAGTATTTTGTGACATGAGGCCATCTTTCATGGTTGACTTTTCCTGGGAGTGTGGAGCCCTGTGGTGGAAGATGAGAAGTCAAAAGTCCTGAGTTCTCTGTTCACCGTCTGTGGGGGCCTGGAAAACATCTACTTCACTGCTCTGAGCACGACTTTCATTGGCAAACTGGGGAAGATGATTTCTCTGCCTGGTATATCTTACAGATGATAATAAGGTTATGTATTTATATAAGGTTGTTGTGAGGATCAAATGAGAAGATTTATTTGGCCAACTATAGTTTGCGAACTTTAAAATGTTATATGAATGTAAGTTGTGGTTGTGTGATCATTTATTTGCTCAGTCACTCAGCAAACGTTTGCTGGGATCTTCGGGTATGCCAGGCTTTGTTGTAAGAACTGGTGACTTAGTAGTTGTATTTGTTATCTCTCACCTTGTAATAAACTACCCCCAAACCTAGCGGCTTCAAACAGCAAGCATATATCATCTTCCTGTTTCTGGAAGTGAGGAATTTGGAAGCACCTCAGTGAAGTAGTTGTGGCTCAGGATCCCTCCTGAGATGGCAGTTCAGGTATCAACCCACATCTGAAGGCCTGGGCCAGCTAGATCCTCTTCGGGATGGCTCACTCATGTAACTCTTGGCAAAAAGCCTTAGTTTTGGGGGCGCCTGAGTGGCTCAGTGGGTTAAGCCTCTGCCTTCGTCTCAGGTCATGATCTCAGGGTCCTGGGATCAAGCCCCACATCGGGCTCTCTGCTCGACAGGGAGCTTGCTTCCCCCTTCCTCTCTGCCTGCCTCTCTGCCTACTTGTGATCTCTCTCAGTGTGTGTCAAATAAATAAATGGAATCTTTAAAAAAAAAAAAAAGGCTTAGTTTTTCTTGGCTTGTTGGCAAGAGGCCTTTTTCCTTCACCATGTTGAAGCATCCATAGGGCTGTTTAAATGTTGCCACATCACGACAGCTGGTGACCCCAGAACAGGTGATGCAAGAGAAATGAGGAGGAAGCCACAGTGTCTTTTGTAATTGAGTCTTACAGTCACACACCATCACTTCTGCCATATTCCATTCATAAGAAGTCACCCCCAAGGCCAGGGGAATTAAGCGCCATCTCTTGAAGAGAGGAGTATCAGAGAATCTGTGGCCATATTTTAAAACTACTATAGTGCTGGATGGGCGAGATAGTCTAAGACTCCTGCCCTGGTGTGGAGCCTGTGTTCAAATGAGGAAAACAGACAGTAAGCCCCTAAATAAGTAAATGCAGCTAGAGAGTAGTCTGGAATAGACAGGACTGCATAGGTTCTTTAGATGGGATGTTAAGGAAGGCTTCTCTGAAATGCTGTTTAAGTTTACCTGGTGAAAGTCTTAGGGAAGAGCATTTCAGACAGAGAAGCAGCTAATGTAGAGCTCTTGGGTTGGGAATACTGCTACTGTTGTTATTTTCATAAGAGCTGAAAATGTTAGCAAATACAGCTAGGTAAGAAGGATATATGTGTATATGTGTGTGTATGCATTTAATGTTCATGAGAAGAACCAGATTCTTCTAATCTTTAAGTTTCCTGGTGTACCTGGGAAATAAGCCAAAAATACTGGGCTGGGAAATACATGGTGTTGAGATTCTTTAATTGACTGTATAGTTTCCTTATTATTAAGTACAACTCTTTTGATTGCCTATAGTAGCCATAAGCATCCAGAAGATTGTAGTTAGATCCAAAACTTGGTAATATTTTAGTGGAAGATAAAATCTGTTAATACAGTTTCACTAATACCTGTTTTAAATTTTGTAAAAAAAAAAAAAAAAGAAAGAAAAGAAAAGCTAAAGGGAATGTCCTTAAGCTGTGTTTTTGTTTTTGTTTTTGTTTTTTTTTAAAGATTTCATTGGGGTTTGTACTTTTATTTTCTAGTTCTGGAGCTTTTAGCTGCACATGAAGTGACAGATATGCGCCCCCCCCAAAGGCACTACTTTACATAAATCTTGGAGACTGTAGTAAGTTGATGATAGGAAGTCAACTTACCAGAAGTTAGCTTAAGTAAAGATAGGATTAACTTTGTGTTAAACCACAGAAGCAGATGTTGGTAAGCTCCTTTGAGTAGGCCAGTTTACTTATTTTTTTAAAGCATCACATTATTCTCACCTTAAATACAAGTGTGACAGAATTGAGATTTTTGGAATGATGGTATGAGGAGCTTGGGGACTTCTCCCCATAAGAAACATTTGTTAGGATGGTTAAAATGAGCAAAGACAGAGTATCTGGAGATAGTTCAAAGGACTTACAATGAATTGAGAAACATTTATTCAACAAAATCTGTATGAACGTGGTAAGAACAGTGTGGGAGGTCATAGCATTCAAGCTATGAATCACTCCACAGCGCTGCCTTTCATCAGAACTGTTTCAGTGGGCTTGGTAGACAAGTAGATGTTCCCATCTCCCCCAGCTCACTGGGATGGGACAGTTATTCCAATCGGATATGGCAGCCAGAGAACATTGGCAGATCTCATTTTCCGTAGGCTCCGTGTTGTAGAGGCTTTTGAGTGGCTGGTGGCAATCAGGTGATATTTGTCTCCCCTCCCGCCACCCTTTCCAAGTATGGACATTAGAGTGGGCAGCTGGTGAAAAGAACAGTCCCCTTTTCCTACATAGCTCTGTGTCTTGGAGAGCTCTGTGTCCTGGTGTGCTCAGCAGCTGAGTGACAGGCCTCATATGCCCTAGCTTCCTAGGTGTAGCCTAGTCTGGGTAGATTTGGCAGTCAGTGAACCTAGGGTTAAGTCTGACCAAAGATGTGCAAGACTGTACACTGAAATCTCCAAACATCAGCAAGAGTAAATAAAGAAAACCCAAATAAGTGGAGGGAGAATACTGTCTTCATGGATAAAAAGTCAATATTAAGGTGTCAGTTCTCTACAAATTTATCTGTATATTTCAATGCAATCCAAATAAAAATCCCCAGAGATTTTTTTTGTAGAGATTACCTACAGTTTAGCTAATTCTGAAATTCATGTGGAAATGAAAGTAACTTAGAATAGTAATAATGTAATAGAAATAATTATTTTTATCAAAGATTATTGAAAGTGTAGAGAACCAATAAATGGACCCATAACCAAAAAAAAAAAAAAAAAAGAAACATCTAGAAATAATGGAGATGATGGAAGTAGCACCCAGGGAATTCAGTACATCCATTATAAATGTTCATCTATTTAAAGGAAAACATGAATATAATGAAGGAAAAATAGACATTGTAAAAAAAACAAAGTGGAAACTCTGCAGCTGGAAAATACAGTTTCTGAAATGAAAATTTCACTGAGTGGGATTAATAAAAATGTAGACATTACAAAAGAAAAAGTGAAATTGGGGTGCCTGGGTGGCTCAGTGGGTTAAAGCCTCTGCCTTCAGCTCAGGTTGTGATCTCAGGGTTTGGGCTCTCTGCTCAGTGGGGAGCCTGCTTCCCCCCCTCTCTCTCTGCCTACCTCTCTGCCTACTTGTGATCTCTGTCTGTCAAATGGATAAATAAAATCTTTTTTTTTTAAAAAGTGAAATTGAAGACATAGTGATGGAAGTAACCCTAACTGTAGCACAGGAAGAAAAAAGAAGGACTGGAAAAGAATAAACAAACCCCTGGTGACCTATGGTATAATGGCAAGCAATTTAACACAGGTGTAATTAAGTTCCAGGAATTGGAGGACAGAGCTGTTGGAGAACTTCACTAAACCCAGTGCACAAGTAACACAAAGAAAAACCACATGAAATCACATAATATTCCAGTTCCTAAAAATCAGTGACAAAAAGCAGCCAGGAAGAAATAAATTACATGTAGGGATACAAAAGCTGGGAATGACTACTGGCTCTTCATCAGAGACAGTGCAAACACAAAATCAGCAAATTGATATTTTAAAATATCAAAAGAAAATGTTGTCAACCCAGGATATTATATCCAGCAGAAATATCCTCCACAAATACATTTCCAGACAAAACCTAAGAACATGTGGCCAGCAGACTGTCACTGTAAAGAAATGTTAAGGCAGTTCCTTTAAATTCTGAAGGTAATAACCATTACAGATGAAAACATAGCTCTAGACACAATGATGGAGATCACCAAAAAGGTGAAAATCTGTGGAAAAATATAAAAGACATGTTTTCTCATTAAAAATTTTTTTTGGGATAACTGACCTTTAAAACCTAAAATAATCACAGTGTTTCATGAAATTGATAACTTGTATACATTACATGTATGATGATAGCACAAAGGACAAGAGGAGGGAAAATTGAGTTGTGAAGTTCTTACATGTATGTAAAGTGGAATAATAATTTGGAGTTAGACTGTGAAAAGATGAAACAAATACTGGAAGATACATTAAAATCATTTAAAAAGAAAAAACCCAAAGAGATCTAACAGAGCAGTCATGGATATAAAGTGAAATACTAAAAGAATACTTGATCTAAAGGAAGGCAGATAAAGAAGACAAAAGGAATAAAAAGCAGATGGAAAAAATAGAAAACAAATAGTAAGATGGTAGACCAAAATCAACTATATAAAAAAGTAGAATAAATGTAAACAGTTTCAAAACCGTTATCAGACAGTATTAAAAAAGAAAGATCTGGGGCGCCTGGGTGGCTCAGTCATTAAGCGTCAGCCTTCAGCTTGGGTCATGATCTCAGGGACCTGGGATCAAGCCCCGAATTAGCCTGCTTCTTCCTCTCCCACTCCTCCTGCTTGTATTCCCTCTGTTGCTGTCTTTCTCTCTCAGTCTGTCAAATAAATAAATAAAATCTTTAAAAAAAGATCCAAGCATATGCTGTCTATAAGAAATATACTTTAGTTTTCAAATTATATTTACTTTTTTTTTACTTTTTGTAATAGTTTTAGTTCAGAGAAAAAAAATTCAAAAATAGTACAGAGAATTACCATATATCCTTGACCTAGAGTCCCTCATTTACCATTTTGCATTTACTTTATCATTAATTAACTCCCTCTCTACTTCTTCTGTCCCTCCTTTTTCTTCCCTACCTTCTCCTATCTGTCCTTCTCTACATACCTGTAGTGTATATGTAATTATTTTTCTGAATCTTTGAGAATCAATTATAGATATGTTGTTCCTTTACTCCTAAAACCTGAGTGTATATTTCTTATAAAGAGGGACATAATTTTATAAAAGCTGAGAATACGTATCAAAATCAGTAAATTAACATTAACACACATAGTATTATTTAGTCTATAAACTTTAATTTGTTAATTGTCCCATTATTGGGACAATTTTTATTTTTTGTTTTTTAGAGAGTTTATTTATTTATATGACAAAGAGAGAGAGAAAGAGCACACAAGCAGGGGGAGCAGCAGAGGGAGAGAAAGAAGCAGGTTCTCCGCTGAGCAAGGATCCTGATGCAAGACTTGATCCCAGTACCCTTGGATCATGACCTGAGCCAAAGGCAGTTGCTCAACCGACTGAGCTACCCAGGCGGCCTTAGGGATAATTTTTATTTTAAGAAAAAAAGAAATTTTTGGTCCAAATCTCAGGCCAGTTCCAGTCATATTTAATTTTAATTTAGACTCAGCTTTAATGTGGAATAGTTGATTTGTCTGTTTTATGACCTTGACATTTTTTTAAAAAAGTAGAGGCCAGCATCCTAGTTTGGATTTTCTCATGGTTCATTTTAGATTATGCATTTCTGGCAGGAATATCACTTAAATATGTGTCCTGCTCAGTTCATCTGATTATTGGGAGGCACAGCATGTCTGTTTGTACCATTTTCATTTATAATACATAAATACCTTGCAAAGAAGTACTTTGAAACCATGTAAATATGCTGTTTGGCATCAAACTCTGACTAGTTACAGCATGTACTGGTGCATCGTGCCTGGAAATTACTCCTCTGGTGATTTTTTTTTTTTTATTCTATCTTTCTTTCAGTTTTTTGTTTGTTGTTGACATTCTAATGCAAGGAAACCATAAGGTAAAGGTCAAAGTTCACTTTTATTGGTATAGACATCCAATTATTTCACCACCATTTGTTGCAAGGACGGTCTTTTTCCCATTGAATTATCTTAGCACTGTCATTATAAATCAATTGACCGTATATGTTTGGGGGTATTCTCTATGATTTTCACATGTCCCCATTCTTCTAACACTTCCTTACTTTCTGAAACATCAAGATGTTCCAGGCGTATTTCATAATTTTCCTCATCTAGCCCAGGAACATCCCACTTTTTCAGAGACTTGTGCTTCATTTTAGTGGAGGATGTTTACAAACTAAGATCTATATGTTTTGTATAATCATTACTGCTGGGGTGTGATTGTCTCTAGACCTTGTTAGAGTTAGGAAAAAATGTTTCTGTATGTATGTATGCACAAACATATATCTGTTTATATCTGTCTTAATATCTATGTATATTAAAACCATAAGTTGTTACTGATAACTCCAGTTTTAATATACCACCACCCCTTTTTGTTTCCATATATTCTCCAGCAATGAGAAATCTGGCTCCAGTTATCCACAGAATATAGACTTAATTACTCAACCCTAGAATACAAATAAATTTGTTTCAGATTGGTTAACTCATACCACCATGAAAACAAACCTACTATTAGAATTTATTATTATTTTGTTTAGTTTGAATGTATATGGTATTTGAGTAATATTTTACTCAAAATTTACATGTGTTGTGTTCTTCACCATTCTATCTTTCTCCACTGCCCCCTTCACACTCACCTGCATTGTGGTAATGTTCATTCTGAAGAAAGTTTGGCTCTTTGGCTTCTGGTTTGTTTGCTTGTTTGTTTCCATTTGAGATTTTTTTTACCTCCATTTTAAAGACTCATTTTAAAATACGAAACGGTAGAATTCAAAAAGTCAAACTCTACAAAAGTGTCAAACACGTGGATTTTTCTTTTATACCTCCCCTTTCTTCTGCAAAAGGAAGCGTAGTACAGGCTTTTTTGTGTTTTGTTTGATCTACTTAAAAATAAGTCCTATAGAGACCCTTCTCAGTATTTTTATGGACTGCAACATACATATTATTTGGATGTAGATTGCATATAAGCAATTTGTTTCTAGTATTTTGCAGTTACAAATAGTACTTCAAAGAATAGCCTTGCATATATGTATTTTCATATTTTTCAAAGTTATCTGCAGAGTAGATTCCTACAGATAGGATTTCTGAGTCACAAGATAAGTGCAGGGGCGCCTGGGTGGCTCAGTGGATTAAAGCCTCTGCCTTCGGCTCAGGTCATGATCCCAGGGTCCTGGGATTGAGCCCTGCATTGGGCTCTCTGCTCAGCAGGGACCGTGCTTCCTCCT
This sequence comes from Lontra canadensis, assembly GCF_010015895.1. NCBI lineage: Eukaryota > Metazoa > Chordata > Mammalia > Carnivora > Mustelidae > Lontra > Lontra canadensis. The sequence continues at coordinate 9,752,564 of NW_022631055.1, forward strand.
CTCTCTCTGTCTGCCTCTCTGCCTACTTGTGATCTCTGTCTGTCAAATAAATAAATAAAATCTTAAAAAAAAAAAAAGATAAGTGCATATGTAATTTGTATTGTTGAAAGTACATGATTAGGGTAAATTCCTAGACATGGGATTGGTGAGTCAAAAGGTAAATGCATATGTAATTTTGTTAATGTTGCCAAATTCTCTTTCAAGAGCTGCACCAATTTGCATAACCCTCATCAATGAATTAAAGTCCCTATTTTCCTACAACTTTTCCTACTGAATATATTATCATACTTTTTAATTTTTGTCTCTGATAGGTCAGAAATTCTGTCATATAGTTTTAGTTTGTCTTTCTCTAGTTATTAGTGAGGTTGTTATCTTTCTACATATTTTATGCCATGCTTATATTTGTTTTTTGATGTTGTCTGTCTTCATTCTACATATTTTTCCATAGGACCTTTGATACTTATTTTTTCCATTTTAAACTGTTTCTTTTATTAGAGGTAGTAGTCCTGTGTTGCAAATATTTTCTCCCTGTTGTTCAGGGAGATTTGATTTTGAAGAAATGCACTTTGAGTATAAAAATGCAAGTACGTTAAAAGTAAAAAGATGGGGTGGGGAATAACATTATCAGACCAATTAGACTTTAGAGCAGGGAATATTATCAGAGGTAAAGAGAGACATTTTATCATTATAAAAGAGAAAATTCATCATGAAGATACAGTAGTCCTAAGTCTCTATAAGCCTGGTATCAGAGCTCCCAAAGGCATGAAGAAAAAATAAACAGAAATTAAGGTAAATTCACAATTATAAATCCACAGTTATAGTTGGCGAGTTCAACACTCATCTGTCAATAACTGATAAACAGAAAATCAGTAAAGACTTGAACAACACTGTCGATGAACTTACTCTTATAGATATTTTTCTTCATAGATATTTATTCAACAATGCACTCAGCAGTCAGAATCATGTTCTTTGACATAGCAGAATTAAATTAGAAGTCATTAACAATTTGGGAAATTTTAAAAATTGAAATGAAAATATGTGACAGAATTCAACATATATTCATGACTTGAAACATTCAGCAGACTAGGAATAGAAAAGAATTCCCTCGGTCTGATAAAGAGCATCTGTTGGAAGAAACAACAACAACAAAAAACCAGCATGATGCTTATGGTAAAAGATTGAATGCTTTCTTTCTATTGAGAGCAAGACAAGGATGTCTACTTTCATCACTTCTACTCAGTATTGTACTGGATGTGCTGGTCAGTACATTAAGACAGAAAGTAGAAATAAGAGGCATCATTTGGGAAGGAAGAGAAGGAAGATGTTTGTCAACAAAATGATTGTATAGACGATCCTAAAGAATATACCCAAAGAGCTATGAGAATAAGTGAACTTAGTAAGGTTGAAAAATATATAGTCAATATCAGAAACACTTTTTCTGTATTACAAGTGCAACCATAAAATGTTACAGAAAAATGCCATTTACAGTAGCCTCTAAAGATGTTACATACTTGAGGATAAATTTATGAAAAAAACTTTGAAATCCATACACTGGAAGCTATAGTTGACCTTTGAACCAACGGGGTAAAGGGCACCAACCCCCCATGCATTTGAAAATCCACATATAATTTCAACATTCTGAAAACTTAACTGATAGCCTAATGTTGACCGGAACATATGTGTTGTATGTTTTATGTATTATGTGCTGTATTCTTACAATAAAATAAGCTAGAAAAAAATATTATTCAGAAAACCTTAGGGAGGAGAAAATACATTTAAAATAGTATCCTATTAAAAAATCCATGTGTAATTGGACCCATGCAGTTCAAACCCACATTGTCCAAGGATCAACTATATATTGTTTCTCTTAAAGTTATTCCATAAATCAGCATGCTTTTTTCACTTTTTCTCATTCTGTTTCCTTTTTGCTCCTCTTGTTGGGTAATTTCAAATAACCTTTCAGTTCATTGATTCTTTCTTCTAATTGGTCAGGTCTGTTGTTGAAGCTCTTTATTGACTTCTTCAGTCAAGTCATTGTATATTCTTCATCCCTAGGGTTTCTATTTGGTGGTTGTTTTTCTATATTAAATATATAACTCATTTAATAGGAATCCTCTATTTGCTGAACTTTTCATTTCATTTATGCATTTTTTTAAAAAAATTTTGTTTGGTTGTCTGTGTGTCTTTGCAGAGACAGTTCTTTAGTCAGCTTAACTTGGCGTTCTTGATGAGTCAGCTGATAGTGTCTGTGGGCAAGTGGGTCTCTATTTGGGCAAGGATGCTAATGGAGCTCTGATGTCAGCAGGGTTGCCACTGGCTGGGAACAGCTGGATAGGACTACTGACTTGCTTCCCTGTCCACGCATAGCTGGAACATGCCCTCCACAGTAGCCTGCTCATGCTCATGCTTCTTAGTTGGGCAGGACTGCGTGCTATACTCAGCAGTTAGGACTATGAATTTGCTTCCCTGCCTGGATGGGGCCATAAAACAGGCTCCATAACCATTATGATTTGATGGCTGGAGACCTGAATCTAGCAAAGCTGCCCACCAAGCTCCCTGGCCAGACGGGGCCACCAGCTCAGCTCTGCAGGTGAGCTGAGCCACTGGCTGAGTTCTCTGCTAAGTGCTATTTTAAGCAGGACTGCAGGTTGAGTTTACAGCTTCCAGATGTTCCAGTTAGGCTTCCTGGTTGGGTGGAGCTGAAGGTTATATTCAACCCTAGGTAGGTCTTTTAATTTGCTTCCCAGCCTAGGTGAGGCTGCAGAACAGGCTCATGGCTGGTATGGCTCATTGGGTGGGGACCCAAATCATGTAGAATTGTCCACCAACATCACTGGCCAGGCGGGACCTCTGGTTTGACTTTGCGGATGGGTATAGCCACTGGCTAAGATCTCCACTTGGGTGTTGTTTCAAGGAGGAGGGCAGTTTATCAAGTTCTGGTTGCTGTATATCCTGTCCTCCCCTGTATCCCAATATAATCTCCAGTAGTCAAGACCTACAGATTCACCCCACAGTTTCCTCCTGTGATCCCCTTGTGACAAGACCCAAGTGGGCCTTCTGGGAAGCAACCCATTACACTGAGGGACCTGGATATCCACCTGGGTCTCTTTCCCTCTGGAGAAACTGTATGCCCAGGAGACCTTTTTACTATGGCTCTATGCCTGCCTTGGAAGGGCAATGTGATCAGAGTGTAGCCATTCCTCTTACCTTTCTATTGCATAGTCCTTTTCAGTCTCTGTGGTCCAGGAGGGTTCTTCACCCTCACCCCTGTGTTCTGGAATTTTACAACAGTGTCTTATCCATGGATAGTTGCTAATTGATCTTCTTGTGAAGGGGACTGAAGTTAGCAACAGCCTATCTCACCATCTCAATGAAATCACTCCCCAAAAGACACTATTTGTAATAGGAAAGAGAGGGAGAATATATTCACAGGACATATATTTGATAAAGGACATATATCTAGAATCTGTAAAGGACTCATATAACTCAGTAAGACAAACATCCCAATATAAAAACTTTGAATATACACTTTACAAAAGAAGATATCTAGTTGGACTATAAATAAATGAAATGATGGTCAACATTATTAGTCCTTAGAGAAATGCAAATTTAAGCTAAAATGTATATCTATATAATTTCTCTTAAGTCATGGATTTTTTTTAGATGTCTCTAATAAAAATCATATTTTAAACTATTGATGACTTTAAAAGTTTTGACATGACTTTAAAAGTTACATGTACATATGTAGTACATGAAACACTAGTTTCTGGACTTCAGACTAGATGTAAGGAATCACATTATGGTGGTAGGGCCCTGGAATCTGCTTTTTCTACAAGCATTCTAGCTGATTAAGGTGTAGATAGACCACAACCCATTCTTTAAGAAATACTGGCTGAAGAGTACCTTTTGTTAGGATAGTAACTGCCTTTAGGAAAACATTTAAAATTTCCTAGTTTAAGAAAATTCCCAGAGTTCCAAGAAACCTTTATTTGCTTCATTGGGGAGCTACCTGCTTAACTTTAACCTGACAGTCCACAAACCATCATAGACCATGGCCCACAAGATTTCTTTTATCTTTCTAGCCATTTCCTAGCTTGAAGTCAGAAAACAGTCTTTTTGTACCTCCTTGTCCCCAAGTGGATAATAAGAATAAAAATATTTGAGATTTTCAAACAAATACAGTCACTGGAAAGGATAAAAATTATGCAATATACAATTAAAATGTCTCAGATTCTGTTTCTTTGAAATTGGTAAAGTACACTTTTCACATTACTTCTTCCCCAGTTTATTATTCAACATTAAAGATTTGCAAACATTTGCTTTCTATTAATAAAATGCTAATCATTGCCATCCCTTTTTAAAGTAGGCATAGTGGCAAGCATCTCAGTCAGCTGTGGATACATGAAAACTATGTTATTGAATTTTTTTTTTTTTTTAAATAAGATTATACCGGGGCTGCCTGGGTGGCTCAGTGGGTTGAGCCTCTGCCTTCAGCTCAGGTCATGATCTCAGGGTCCTGGGATCGAATCCCACATCAGGCTCTCTGCTGGGCAGGGAGCCTGCTTCCTCCTCTCTCTCTCTCTCTACTTGTGATCTCTCTCTCTGTCAAATAAATAAAATCTTTAAAAAAAAATAAGATTATACCTATGACAACTTGTGTTGTACCCACTCAAATATTAAACTGTTCCTTAGACATAAATTTGCTATTGTTTCGAAAATACACATTTATTTATGAGGGAATCTTCTTTAATGCATTGGTCCCTCTATCATATTTTGTGAGAAATCTGTAAAGAAAAATTGTTGGACACAGCTTCTGTGGAGTATTTTTTGGTAGATCTTAGCCAACACGAGGCATAAAAAATAAAAACAAGGTCTAGGGATTTAAAAGGAAGAAGTGTGATTGTTACTTGCAGATGATTTGTCTACAGAGGTAACCCAAGGTGGTGATTGTTTTTGGGAGCACATACAGTGCTGGGAAAATCTAAGAGTATCTATAGACAAACTGTTAGAATTAACTTGCCAAAGTGACTTGGGCTATAAGATCAGCACACAAAAATCATTAACTTTTTAATAGAAAGCAATACCTTTGTATATCCAGGTGCCTACATGACATCTCATCTCAAATTCAAGACATCTCAAATTTAAATGTCTAAAACAATAAATACTCTTGAACATCTAACCCATCTATCCTTCCTATCTCTAACCTACTCTTCCCATGTCAATGACTCTCTCCAATTTCTCAGGCCAAAATTTTAGAATTAAGTCATCCTTGATTTCTCTCCTTTCTCTCACATTCCAAAATCAATCCATCAGCATGACCTGTTTCTTTTAGCTTCCCAAATATATTCGGAAAAGAGCCACTTCTCCCCACTTTGCCTTGTAATCCTCCCTAGACCATTGCTGCCATCACCTCTTGTCTGGACTTCTGCAGAATTCCTGCTTCCGCTTTGGTCTCCTACAATCTGTTCTTGACACAGCATCCAGAATTAACCTTTTCAGATGTGTCAGATCTTGTTACTCCCTTGCAGAAGACACTATAGAGGCTCTTTGTCACGATTAGAATAAAATCCTGATTCCTGCATGGAGACTTGGCCTTTGTGCTTCTCTGATCTCAGCCCCTTCCTTACCCTTCCCTCCGGTCACTCTGGCCACCTCAGCCCTCTTGTTCCACAGCATGCCAAGTAGATCTCCTTTCTTCCCCCAGATTTCCGCCATTCAGGTCTCGGCTCCAACGTCCCTCCTCAGAAAGACCTTCTCTGTTCTTACTGTGCTTGGTTTGTTTTTATTTGTCCCATATTACCTATTATGTTCTACTTTTGTCTCCCCTACTGGGATGTTAGTGCAATGAGAACAGGCTCTTTGCTTTGTTTCCATAGCCCCAGCCACTAGACAGCCCCCCTCACGTTCATTGATTTGTGTTGAATCAACACAATGTATATGGCTTGTTTTTTTCTTATCTTTCCTGGTTACTTTAGACATTTCCATGTGCAACTTGGGGAATAGATGCTCATTTCTGTGAAACAAACAAACAAAAAAACAGTATCTTAATCTTCTTTGTATCTCTAGCATCTAATAGAGTCAGTGTTTATATGAATTAATGACTTACACGCATTCACTTCATGCATTATACTTTTCCTCCTTGATTGGATTAAGATTTTATTGTTTGAGATTCATACCCTTGAAACGAATGAGCTGATGGGCATCTCTTATTTTAAAGATGCCAGAAAGTGTCCTTGTTAGGTCATGCCTAAGAAGAGCAGAAATCAAGAGGGAATAGATTTTGTTCCTCTTGCTGCATGTGGCTCCTATCTTGGGGGGAACTGTGCCGCCTTTGTCCCAGTGTCTTTAGACTTGTGCTTTATTTAGTAAAGTAGTCTTACATTTGCTGTTTTCCTCCTTTCTTGTGTTTTTCATTTTTTATTTTTTTGCTCAGCATATGTAGAGGGATTTCAAGCTAAAAACACCTTAAGACTTCATTACTTTTAGTGCTTCGATTCTACTACTCAGACTGTTTAATCTTTAAATAGTCTAAATTATTTAAAGAACTGAGTTAAAGCTAAATTTCCTACATATTCTGAATGTCCTTGTCTATTTCTAATATGTGTCCTTTATTTCCTGAATAAAAAGTACTGTATCATTCGAAGCTTGTGTTCTTCTGAATTGTGTTGATGGAAATAAAGTTTTAAAGAATGGTTTTGCTCTAACATCATTTCTTAAAATACAACAGAAAGATAAACGTCTACTATTTAGAAACTTCAGTGGCTTACTGAATTCTGACTCTCTCAATACTTAAGCAGATGACTTGAGGTATGTGGACATCCCCCAAACCCCCATGTCATTTCTGTATCACATCATTGTTAGGTCATGGTGATGACTAGGAGGCTTGCTGTTCAGAAACTGGTTTTAGTGAGAAGTTCTAGTATCAAGTGGGATGGTGAGAAGTGATACTTAAATAGATCAGTATGTTCTAAACTCTCAGATTAAAAAGATATTTCAGTTCTTAAAAGTGTCTATCCCCAAATTCATTTTTGTTTATTTCCTTTGCCACTGTAGTTAAAATGTCATTGTAGTTTTAGTCTGTATACTGTATTGTCTGCCAAGTATGTGTAGTTGTGTTGACTGTTTATTGTTCGTGGTGCATGTATCAAAAAAAATGAGTGAACATATTAAGATATATACTGTTATCAAGTATTTCAACCACATAAATTTCAACGTAGAGTCTACCTGAGCATTTTCTGTTTTCATGTGCCTTTGAATAGGAAAAATACTCTCCTTTTTTTTTTCATTTTTAAAAATACATATTTATTGATTTCCTTTACTAAGAAAAGTAATGCACATTCCCAACAGAACATTAGACTACACTTTCCTTAAAGATAGTTTGTTGTGACAAAACTCAAGTGTCTGACTTCAGTTTTGGGATATACATATTTTTTAAAGAATTGTTTCTTACGCACTTTTCTTTTTACTTACAGTATATCTCTGTACCGGGGTAATTGCAGACCTATACGATTTGAGCCGCCAATGCTGGATTTCCATGAACAGTAAGTTGAAAATTTTCAGACCATAGGTTCCCATTAAACTGTTACGTGTATTTTATGCATGCATTTGTCTTGGTTTTTATCTGTATCATCTCTCTGAGAAAGTTACATTTTTAAGTACAAGAAAGCAGTGTTGTTGAATGTGGTTTGAAAATGGGAAGCCAGTATCTGTTATGCATCTATCATATAATATTAACTCTTAGAGTTTGAAAGATACCCACCTAATAAATTCCCTGGTTCAAAGGATCTTATCTTCAGAAGCAGCATAATACTTTTAGGTTACTTTTGTGATTAGTAATTCATTTCCAGTTCTACTGTTAAAGATTTTCCATGTGGATATAGAAAGATGTATTATTTATTTATTTGCATGTGCTTTTAAAGTACAGACTCTTATACATCACCAAATAAATATCATCATCACTAACCCAAAAGAGCAGACAAAAGAAAATCCCACAGAAAGACATGGTTCAACCACAGAATTGCTTCCTCAAACCGTATTTCTGGCTTCCCTTCTACCTCTGAGTCTCAGGTTTTGCACGTCTCAGATACACTAAGAAAAGACAGGTCTTCACCTGTATTTGGTTCTAATCTAATTCAGCAAGTAGATAAAGAGAACTTCTTAGTGATATAACTGCTAGAGCCATGCCACTCTGGTAAACTAGCAGAAAAAAAAAAAAATTAAAAGGGAAGCGGTGGAGAAACTGTATCTAGATCTCTTTGATTCAGTAAGTGAAAATTAAAATTTCTTTAATGTTGTCAAAGTTGTAATTAACCATTTTTTACTAGTAAACACATTAAGTTCAAATAAATTATTTATAATCTCAAAACTTGGAATAGTAAAATACACTAATTGTATTTGTACAGGACTATGGTGGAGTAGCTAGCATAAAAAAGCAAGATATCTGATAGCAACTCCTATCTTTTAAGACTATATTCCTACAGAGATCATGGATTTTAGGGGTAGAGGTGTAGAGAGAAGTTTGTGTAGTTCTTTGTGCACTTCTAGATGGAATCAGTATTTTAGAATTGTCATTGTGTAAGTAAAATTAACTTCTGGGTGTTAGATTTAAAAACCATAATATTTATATAGGAAACATATCACTATCATTTCTGTCTTAAAAAAACGGCTTAAGTGTACAATGTTAAGATTGCAAGGAATATCACAATAATGTGTAGCCCACAGTCTCCTTCTGTCAAATGCAAGATATTTAATGAAACATGGCACATATTTTGATCTCCATAAAAGAGTTCATTATTTTCTAACTACTAGTGAGTTTTCTGTGTACAGTAAAATTCTTTTTGGAATATGTTCGCTCTCTCTAGAGTGGCCCAGAACAGAGACTAATGAACTCCATTCTAAGACAAGGGCATGAGCTATATTTCTGGTGCCACGTGAGGGTAAGGAGAGGAGGTCAACATACAACACCAAAATCATTAGTCTCAAACAGAGTATTCTTACTTGGAAAGCTTAGCAGTAACCACTCTAGAGAGATCTTGTCAAAAGTTATATCCAGCTTTTTTTTACTTTATAATTTGTTTTTTGAGAGAGTTTTACAGATTTTACATACCACTTGAGATAAAGATATTTTCAGCTATACAAAATGCCTGAGTAGAAATTGGGAATTTCTGTTCCAAATTTCTGGACTCTTTAAATAATACCCTACCCCGGAAATAGGAGAAATTGAGGTAAGGTCATGCAAGATGCTGGACTGGTGGTTTTAACCTTTTTTGATCATGGATCTCTTGAGGACTAGATGAAAGCTGTGAACCTCTTCCTTCACCTTTCCAAATGCACACAAAGGCACACAGCTTTGCACCTACAGACAGTGTTGTGCATACAGGTTAAGGGGTTTTCTGGACATCCCTCTCAAAGTCCATACTGGATTCTTCAGAGGTAGTGAAGAATTCCTGTTCTAGGCCACAGGTTATTAAGTCACCACTACAGAACTTACTGGGATTTTGCTTGTTATACTAGCAGTGCATGTCCACTGTAGTAAACTTAGAAATTACTAATCAGGAGAAAGAAGAAAGTAAGAAATTACTAGCAGTCCTACCATGCAGAAACATTAACATTGAGCTTTTATCCTTCAGGTCCTTCTTCTGGGCATTATTATTTATTTATTGAGTCACAAAAAAACACAGTGGTATTTTCTGAACATAAACTGTTGTATAACCTGCTTTCTAAACATAACACATTTTGCATTTTTTCATTCTATTGAATTATCTGCTACTTTCTTTTATGTTATTAGAAAACATCAAATTGTATGGATCTATTTATTGTTTTGTGTTGCTTTAAATGTTTTATTCTTATAATCAGTGCTGAAATTAATGATTTAAGCACAGCATGACTTTTCTCAGGAGAGAGTCCTAAGAATGGAGTTGTGGGATGAACTGATACACAGAATTTAAAGGTTTTCAGTTAATATTTAAGCTAGAGAATAATTTGGTGTCATGAACAAAGAGAACTGATAGGAATACATGAATTAATGTATGACTAGAGAGGAAATAAATGGGATTTTCTTAAGAGACTGGAACTGAAATCTCACGAGAGAAATTGTGAAAGTTTATTGAAGGTGTGCAGATGGACACGTGAACTCCAGTGCAAGCTGGGCTGGGTAATACAGTGAAGAAAATTATTTGAAGCATAGCATGGGCTCTTATTTACAGCACAAGAAGGGAAGATCGTGAGCAAGTGCTGAAGCTTGATGTCCACAGGCAGGCTCTCAGGGAAGATCCTGAGGAAGCAGAGCAGTTGCAGATCCATCTGTTGTTTCAAGTCTCCTAGCTCAGGCAAGGGCTAAGTTCTCTTTGAAAGGGCTTCCAACTAGCTAAGACAAGCTACCTAATCTCTCTTTTATTTAATTTAAAGTCAACTGATTACACCTGCAGAATCCCTTCCCAGCAGCACCAACTTTAGTGTCTGAGTGAATAACTGGGAGAAGTTACTGTATGCTAAAGAATGGCAGCTGCCTCCCTTCCATGTTCCAGCTCTCAGGAGAGAGCATCACATGTAACCCACCCTAAGCAGAAATGTATGAGGGAATTCTGGGAACTGTAGTTCAGCCCACTCAAGTTGATAGACCACAGAGCTGCCACATGGATGTAAACAGGGAGGTCCCTAAATTTAGAACTTCAACCCTGGAAGATCATAGGCAATGTGATTGGAAGGATTTGCCTAGCCATTTTCGAGCTAAGTTTCTTTTTATTAAAGTTGAAAGTAGAAATTCTAGTTCAAAGAAAGTAAGGTTGTGCAAAAGGTGAATTATTGGTAGGTTAGGAAGTAACGGATTGCCAAAGGAAATCACTTCGTGAAAGTAAGTGGTCTTTTTAAGCTCTAGCCATGTTGTACATACTTTGAGTCTGCTCTAAAAAGAATTGTATGGATGCTTTCATATAATCAAAACAAACAAAGAAGAAAGAATAGGTAATGAATGTACTCTTAACGTAAACTCAATAATTAAGATTTTTGCCATATTCATATTTTTGTCAATTTTAAATCATTTGAAAGCAGACACAATAACATTTTATTCCTATACTCTTCAGCACACATTTCCGTATGTAAGGACATTCTACATAATTACACTACTGCTATTTATATTGTAAGAAAATTGACAATAATTACGGAGTGCCTTTATTCCCTCTGTTTTCGTCAGTACTTCAGTTATTTGGTTCTAAGTGATGGAAATCTGACTGAAACTAGATGAGGCAAAATGAACCTATCTTGGGAGGGATACTGACTCAGTACTGATGACATCACATGTGAAGAGGGTGCAGGAAGGTTTATTCTACTCACAGAATAAAGCATTCTAGGGAGAGCTGGGTGGGCTCCCAAGCAAGTCTGAAAAATGACCTGAGAGAGCAGAGAGAGGAGACCGGCTTGACTTTTATTGTGGTTGGAGGTGAGGCCGGGGCAGACTTGGAAAGTTTGAACTCATGGCATCTGAGAGCAAGAGTACAGGCTCTCTTATCGGCTTGCCCAGTTGTGGCATATAAAGTGAGGGGACATTATAGGGCTTAAAAACTGTCAGTAATCAAACATCAAAAATGGAATCAGTCTTCATTACTCATGACATATACTAACTTCTGTCTGCATGCTGGTTATTGCTCTAATTGTCTGTTTAGGTGTCTGCTTCCCTTCTAGACCAGGCTGTGAAGAGAATTTATTTATCTTTGTCTCTCTGGCACGTATTTGACACTTAACGCTTATATACAGTACATTATCTTTAAGTCCAATAAGATTGCCTGTTGATTTCTTCATCTCAATTAAATTAAATTTACATTATCAAGTGTTTTTTGCCAGACTACATTGAACATTTGTTTTAGTTTTCTACTTGATCTGGCAGTGCACTGTCTTAATGCCCATGCTATAAAATTTCATTGACTTGATATGTATAGCAGTAATTTTAGGACTTGAGAAGAATATCCTTAACACTTCATAATATTTTTTCCAAAAATTCTAAGTAGACTTATCCTTGCTTACTACCTTGACTCATGCACTGAAGTTTTGCCTTGTGTTTTTTTTTTTTAACTATTTCCACGCTGCTTGTGGTCTTTTTTGCTAAACCAGAAGTCACTCATAATTTTAAAACATCCTTTGCAGTATCTGGAAAAACTTTAAATTGGATAGAATTTACCATTCTAAGTTGCATCTTATGGTCACCCAGGGCTTCCAGGAGAGCTCCAGGCCCCTTAGTGAGGATGCACTCTAGGACGTACCCTGGCCCCCTTCCGGACCCCTCTGTACTGACTCCTCTCACTACTGTGAGCATCGCTACTGCCCTCTAGAGCTTCTTCCACATTAAATCAAGTTAACTTTCTTTAAAAATAGGCTTTCTTTGTTTTCATCCATTACATTTAAATTTATTCTTTAATTCTAATACTTTCCCGCTCTCCCTTCCCTGTTCTCTCTCTAACGATTAGTTGGTACAATCTGGGCATGACCACCTCCCCCCATCCCTTTGTACCCCTCTTAGTTATTTATGCCAATGCTGTTAAATATTTTTCTGTTTCCAAAACAACTCCTTTTTTCAGACATTTATTGCAGACTATGAAAGATGCTTTGGGTGGAAACTTGGTGTACTGAGTTCTTTGGTTTATGTAATAAGTGCAGGAAATCTTGATTTCAAATCTAAAGCTTAAAATGGAGACCTAATTAATGGCTTAAAAATGGAAGTTATTGAATAGTCTATTGCTAAAAACAGAGGTCTTTATTTTCAAGTTAAATTCAGTTCTTGAAAGGTGTTTCTTCTAATCATTTTTTCATTTTTGGATAAAATCAAGTAGGTTCTCTTTTCTGAAGGCATGTTTGGTTCCTTTTCACATTTTCAGTTTCTGACTGTTCTACCCCCCAATCTCAAGGCCGTCCCTTCCAATCTCAAGGCCATCCCCTCAACCCTCAATCTCAAATGTGTGTAAGAAGATGCTCGAATTTTGTGGTAATTGAGTGGTACAAAGTACTGCATATTGATTCGGCCCAATTTCCTGCCAAAAGTTGTGTTTTGTAGAGTGCTGTGTCACTGCCATTCATAAGGTTTGTCTGAGGGTAGCTGCTCAGCCATTTCTGCAGCTGTTTCCTGGCATTGCTTTGTCTTTCTGTGGCTTAGGAAACTCGCCACTGACCACAAAATTGCAGTTTACTTTCCATGCTCGTCTCTAGTTCATAGCTGCTGCTTGCTAATTCTTTTGCACCTCAGACTCTTCTGGAATATGGACAGTCAGTAGCTGTGCACAAACAGCACAGAGAACAGCCATATCTTTGATTCTGCTTGTTTTATCTATAAATAATTCACTCTCCCCTTTGGCCCTCCTTCTGTCTTTGGAGGAGCTGACAGTGGAAACAAACAGAACCACTGCTGCAGGCCATTTGAAAAATCTGTGTTTTATTTTTAAATCTTACCTGTCTAGCCCTGCAGTCACACGTGCTGCTTATGGCAAGCAGAATTCTAAGATGGTCCTCCAAATTCCTGGCCTCCAAGATGCACACACACCTCCCAATCAAACATGAATCTAGATGTTGCCATAAAGGATATTGGAAATGTAATTAGGGTCCCAAATCAGTTGACCTTTAAGTTAGGGAGATAATCTGGGGCCCGAGCTGATGTCATGAGCCCTCAACATTTGTCTGTAGCAGTCGTAGACGGAAATGCGGTGATTTCAAGCATGAGAGGTGTTTGATGCAAGGGAGTTTCTTGTGCTGCTTTTGGAATTGAAGAGGGCCGTATGGCAAGAGGCTGAGAGCAACCTCAGTATCACCAATAACCTGCATGAGCCTGGAAGAGGACTTTGAGCTTGAGTGAGTGAGACCTTGAGCACATCACCCAGGCATGCTGGGCCTGGACTTTGGACTTACAGACTTGTAAGATAATAAATGGTTATTGCTTTAAGCCTCTAAGTTTGTGGTAATTTGTTATGTTGCAGAAAATTAATGCACTGCTTATTTATTTACAAGTAAGCAGGCATTAGTACTTGGCCAAAGTTTTCATGGTTTAGTGTGACTTTTCTTTCAAGCCTCCCACTTTATCATGGATCCTGTTCACATCCTCAAGGGAACTGAGGAGAGGGAGGGCCAGGGGAAGCTGTTTATATGAGGTCTGTTCAAGGAGGCCTCCCTCTGCTTCCTGTGGTGTGGACTGCCCAGAGCTACAGGAAGCCTTCTCTGTCTGAGCCCACATAGCTAGAGTAGCCTCCTGATACCCTTCCTGAGATCTTTCTTCTGTTCCTCTTACTCCAAACCTCTTTGAACAACATAAGTAGATGACCCTTCTCCTCTGAGCAAAAGTTCATTTCTGTAGTGTGTGACCAGGGCCTTTCCTCTTTGATCCCTGGAAAAAAGGGCAAGGCCAGCCTCAGCAGCACTGCACACCAAGCATTCTGATCTGCTCCCTGCTACCAGGCTCCAGGTACCTCCAAGCTACTTACTTACCCCGTGGTCATCTCCTGCAGCAGGCCGTCTCCAGTCCTGTCTTCTTGAAGGATCCCCCAGACTACCTGTCCATCTTATACTCTGTCTTCTTTATCTTAACTGAGATTGATTATTACTAAGGTCACAGGAGGGAAAACATTATGTAAGTCAAATTTGTAGGGAGGTGAATGACTGTTGCCAGTTAGCTTACAGAACACTTGACTTGTGAAAGAGCGTTTTTATTGAAGAAAGCATGTTAGTGGTAAACTTTTAGGATGTAAAGCCATTTTTATTTCTGTGTACTGTTGTTCTATGTCTATATGTCTATATAAAGCTTGAGGAAAAAGAATTTTATCTTCCATGCTATCTTTATACAGCTTCTTCCTGCAGCATCATGCCCCAAATTTGAGGCCCCAGCAGGATCTACACTTAACTTCCCTACTTTCATGGTCCTGTGACCTCCAGCCTGGGATTGATGAGCCTGTTGGTTAAGGGGTCTAACTTCTTTTACCAGAGGCAAGAGGGATTCCACTAAGTTTGAAGAGCTTATGAGGGCACTCAGCTTCCTACTTCCTAATTCTAAATGTGTTATTATAAGTCTCTCTCTGGATACCCCTCTGTCCTTGCCTCAGGACGAAGTCCTTGTTCCACCTTTGGGTTTTTTTCCTCATGGTTGGACAGTTAAGCCACAGAAAGATTTTGGACTTAATGGTGGCTGGGCTGTAAGCCATAGGATGATTTTGGACCAGGTTTTTGGTTCCACATCCTTCTGGCTTGTGGCAAGAGGTGGTTAGCATCTGCATTGATGAACTCTCCGAATGGGAATAAGACTTGGTGTTTAGCCCTTAGAGGTACCAGAAAACATTAACCACAACAAAACTTCATGTCATCATTATAAAGAAATTGTCAATTGATGTGTAAAATAAACCACATCAAAGACCATTTCAAAAACCATTAAAATGTGTTGAATGTTCCAAAGACAGTGAATAATTCTTTTTTACGTAACTGGTGAACCTTACACAGGTGAACCTGACTTTTCTGTGTGATATGGAAGAAGAGACTGTTACTCTGTTCTAGAAATGACAAAATTTTTAAAATTGTCCAAGATCAAACTGTAGATAAAGCTTCAGAAGAACTGAGTAAAGTAGTGGTAAATTAGATTTTGATGACAATTTAGATAATACAGAATATGAAAATCAGGTAAGATAATGTGACTATATTAAGTCAGTTTAAATACATGAAATATGATGAACTTCTGACTTTAAGCATTTAAAACAAAACAAAACAAAACTATGAAGTCCTAATGAGGAAGATAGACAAAAACCTATAAGGAAACAGACTGAAATTTCTACTTGGACAATAAAATGACCTTTGAGTTTATTTTTTGTAATGTTTAATTATATTACTTCCCACCCTGAGTTCTGTAATACTCTATTTCATGTGGCATTTATTAAAGTACTTTAAGTACTTTTAAAAATGAATTCTTGAGGGATTATATTTAATATATGAGACTCACTCTCACTAAATAAGATTGAACATTATACAGTTATATAAGAATGAGCTCTAATGCATGGGTTTGAATTTATGGCCGGCTCATCCCGCTGGGCCTTTCACAGTGCCCCATGCCAGAGCAAACTGTGGCCCCAAACCATTGCCTGGCCTCTGTGCCATAGCCTGCAGGCACTAAAGCAGGCCGCACAGTGAAAAGAAAAAAAAAAGTATCAACCATAAAAATAAGCCAGCATCATTATAAAGCTGCCTCATATATAGGGCATCAGTGAATACCTTTTGATTCATTGACCTCAAGTAAACAATTCGCATAGCAAAACCATCTTGACTGAAGAGGTCACTCTAAACAAACAAAAAAACCTCTAAAAGCTTTATTCTAGTTTTATATGATGATGCTTAACAATTGTAGAGTATTGTTACTTTCCAGAGTATTCTCATTACTTTACCATAATACTGTCTTTACCTTTTTTCATGAAATACACAGAAAAATGAAGGATATATATGTATATATATATACATATATATGTAGTTTTACATCTGCCACCCATATAGGTATTATTATATATTCTTAGTTTATGTAATTATTTTTAGTATATATATTTTAATATATTTTTATATATATATTTAGTATACAAATATGATATAACTCATTTTTGTCTTTATTGAGATATAGTTGACATGTGACATTGTATAAGTTTAAGGTATACAACATGTTGATTTGATATACTTATATATTGCAAAATGATTACCACTGTAGAGTTAGCTACCACCTTCATCACATCGCGTACTTACCACTTCTCTTTTGTGATGAGAACATTGGAAGTTTTAGCAACTTTCAACTATATAATACGGTATTAACAACTATAATTGCTATGCTGGACATTAAATCTCTAGAATTTACTCATCTTCTAACTAAGAGTTTGTAATCTTTGACCAATATCTCCCTCTTTCTGCACTCCTCGGCCCCTGGTAACTGCTATTTTAAGTCTCTGTTTCTCTGAGTTCAGCTTTTATACATATAAGTGATGCACAGTGTTTGTCTTTCTCTGTCTGACTTCATTTAGCATCATGCCCTCAAGGACCGCCATGCTGTTGCAAGTGGCAAGATGTCCTTTCTCATAGCCAAATAATATTTAGATATATATATATAGATATATAGATATATATATCTATATATATATCATTATCTGTTCAGATCTATATATATATACATATGCATATATTTAAATGCATATGTGTAGAGGCACCTGCATAAGTCAGTTGGTTAAGCATCTGACTCATGAGATCAAGCCCCAAGTAGGGCTCCACCCTGGGCATGAGCCTGCTTAAGATTCTCTCTCTCTCTCCCCCTCTCCCTCTGTCTCCCACCCCACTCACACACTCTCTCTCTAAAAAAAGTTTTAATTAAAAAAAAATGCATATATGTAAATCATGCCTGATACTGATAATTCTAATTCATATTTTCCCAACACAGATCCAAAGTCATAGAGTTCTTCCTCATTTTTCCCCATTTTGTACCTGCATTTCACTGCATACCCCCAAATAATTGGTAGAATATTACCTTTAAATATTTGGTAAAGTTTGCCAGTAGAATGTACTCCTGGACTGGAATTTTGTTTGTGGTAAGGTTTTAAATTGTGAATTTAATTTCTTTAATAGTTTTTGTTTCATTTTAAGTATAGAGCCCAATATGGGGCTTCAGCTTAGAACCCTGAGATCAAGACCTGAGCTGAGATCAAGAGTTGGACACTTGGGGTGCCTGGGCGGCTCAGCCGTTAAGCAGCTGCCTTCGGCTCAGGTCATGATCCCAGGGTCCTGGGATCAAGCCCCCGCATCAGGCTCCCTGCTCAGTGGGAAGCCTGCTTCTCCCTCTCCCACTCCCCCTGCTTGTGTTCCCTTTCTTGCTGTGTCTCTCTCTGTCAAATAAATAAATAAAATCTTTAAAAATAAAATAAGACCTAGATTTAAAAAAAAAAAGAGTTGGACACTTAACTGACTGAGCCACCCACATGCCCCTTTAATAGTTTTATTTTTGTAATGCTTACATATAATTTTTTTAATTTACCAGTTTTGGTAAGCTGTGTTTTTCCAGGAGTTTGGCAATTTCAGGATAATTTTCAAACTTACTAACATAAAGTTGCTAATATCATTCTATGATTGTTTTAATGTCTGCAGCATCTGTAGCTGTAACTCCTGTCATTGCTGATATTGATATTTTGTGCCATCTCTTTTTTTTTTTTCTCAGTTTTGTCAGGTAGTTATCAACTTACTAGTTTTTTACTCCCAAGACATGTGACCTGAGGATTTCGTAGATCAACTCTATTTTACATGTTTTACTCCATTGATTTCCACTCTTATTTTAACATTTCTTTCTTTGGACTTTCTTTAAATTTAATTTGCTTTTCTTTATCTAATGACATCGATGCTTAACTCATTAATTTTTAGGGTTTTTTTTTTTTTCTTTTCAAATATGTAGATTTAGTTCATGAATTTTTCTGTAAACACAGAATAAACAGTATTATACAAGCTTTAATTAGTTCAGTTTTTAATTTTCATTCAGTTCCAGATAGTTCTTAATTTTTATTCAGATTTTGTCTTTGATCCATGGGTTATTTACACATTCATTGATCTATTTACATATTTGTAGGGAATCGAGTTACCCCATTTTGTTATTCATTTCTAGTTTAATTGATCCAGGACTAGAAAGTTGTGAATATAAAAGTTATAAACAAAGACGAGGGGTGCCTGGATGGCTCAACGGGTTAAAGCCTCTGCCTTCGGCTCAGGTCATGATCCCAGGGTCCTGGGATCGAGCCCCACATCGGGCTCTCTGCTCAGTGGGGAGCCTGCTTTCCTCTCTCTCTCTCTCTGCCTGCCTCTTTGCCTGCTTGTGATCTCTGTCTGTCAAATAAATAAATAAAATCTTTAAAAAATAATAATAAAAAATAAAAAAAAACAAAGACAAGATAGAATAGAAAATAACTAGCAAGATGATACTTTTTTTTTAATTTTATTTTTTTTTCCAACATAACAGTATTCCTTGTTAGCAAGATGATACTTTAACTATATCAATATTTACATTAAATATAAATAGTCTAAACACACCAATTAAGAGACCAAGATTTTCAGATTAAAAAAGCAAGACTCAGCTAACAGAAACCCAAAGGATAAGAAGCAAAATGGACAGAACTGAAGGGGAAAATAGACAACTCAGTATTAATAGACACTTTAGTATTCCACTTACAATGATGGATAGACTATCTAAGCCAAAAGATAACAAAGAAATAGAAGTGCTGAAAACAGTACAGAGCTCCTAGGCCTAGTAGACATCTGTAGAATATTCCACTCAACAACAAAGTACTTACATTACTCACACACACATAGAGTGTTTTCCAGGATATAAACCATATGCTAGACCATAATGCAAGCCCCAGTAACTTTTGAAGTCATACAAAGTATGTTTTCTGGTAACTTCATCTAATTAAATAAACTGGAAAGTAATATAGAAAAAGAATCTTGAGATATTAAGCAACATACTTAATAACAAGTGAATCAAAGAAGAAAATGGAGAAACTAGAAAATGCTTTCAGGTGAATGAAATGAAAATATACCAAAACTTATGGAATGCAGCAAAAACATTGCCCAGGAAGAAACTTTTATAGCTGTAAATGTCTTAATCAGCAAAGAAAACCTCAAATCAGAAACCTAATCTTGCACCTTAAGAAACTAGAAAAAGAAAAGCAAGTTTAAAAAAAAAATTACAAAGAAGGAAATAAGACTAGAGTAGGGATGCCTGGGTGGCTCAGTTGTTAAGCATCTGCATCTGCCTTTGGCTTGGGTCATGATCCTGGGGTCCTAGGATCAAGCCCCGCAACAGGCTCCTTGCTCAACAGGAAGCCTGATTTTCCCTTTCCCACTCCCCCTGTTTATATTCCTTCTCTCTCTGTCAAGTAAATAAATAAAATCTTTTTTTTTCTTAAGTGAAGACTTGAGTAGAAATAAATAAGAGATAAAAATAATAGAGAAAATTAACAGAAATTGGTTCTTTGAAAAGAGCAACAAAATCAACAAACCCTTAGCTAGACTGACCAAGCAATAAAGAGAAAAGACTCTCAAATTACTAAAATCAGAAATGAAAGAGTGACTTTACCATCAACCTTAAAGAATTTTAAAAAAGGATTATAAGGGAATACCAGGAACAGCTGTATGCTAACAAATTCATTAGTTTAGTTGAAATGGACAAATTCGTAAAAAGACAGAAATTACCGAAACTGACCTAAGAAGAAATAGAAAATCTGAATAGACTTACAAGTCCCGAGTTTGAATTAATAATCAAAAAACTTAGTTCTGATGCACAGAAAGCCTTATTGATTAATTCTACCAAGAAATCAAAGAAGAATTAATAGTAATCCATTACAAACTCCTCCAAACAATAAAAGAGGGAACATTTCCCAACTCAGTATGTTAGGCCTGCATTACCATTATACCAAAACCTCACAAAAACATTACAAGAAAACTACAAACCAATACCCCTTTTGTTAAAATTCCTCCACAAAATAATAATAACCAAAATCAACAACACATAAAAATGATTATATATCAAGGTGCCTGGATGGCTCAGTTGGTCAAGCAACCGACTCTTGATCTCAGCTTAGATCTTAATCTCCGGATCATGAATTCAAGCCCCACATCTGAAATTCAATTAATACACCATGTTAATAGAATAAAGGCAAGAAGTCAGAATGGCTAAAATTACCAAGTCAGGAAATGACAGATGCTGGCGAGGATGCAGAGAAAGGAGAACCCTCCTACACTATTGGTGAGAATGCAATCTGGTGTAACCGCTCTGGAAAACAGCATGGAGGTTCCTCAAAAAGTTGAAAATAGAGCTACCCTACGACCCAGCAATTGCTTTACTGGGTATTTACCCTAAAGATACAAACATAGTGATCCGAAGGGGCACGTGCACCCGAATGTTTATAGCAGCAATGTCCACAATAGCCAAACTATGGAAAGAACCTAGATGTCCATCAACAGATGAATGGATAAAGAAGATGTGGTATATATACACAGTGGAATACTATGCAGCCATTAAAAGAAATGAAATCTTGCCATTTACAACGACGTGGATGGAACTAGAGGGTATTATGCTTAGTGAAATAAGTCAATCGGAAAAAGACAACTGTCCTATGATCTCCCTGATACGAGGAAGTGGAGATGCAGTGTAAGGGGGGTTTGGGGGGGAAGGAAAAGAATAAATGAAACAAGATGGGATCAGGAGGAGACAAACCATAAGAGACTCTTAATGTCACAAAACAAACTGAGGGTGGCTGGGGGGTAGAGAGATCGTGGTGGGGTTATGGATATTGGGGAGGGTATGTGCTATGGTAAGTGCTGTGAAGTGTGTAAACCTGGCGATTCACAGACCTGCACCCCTGGGGCTAATAATGATTATATGTTTATAAAAAAATAAAAAAATAATTATTAAAAAAATAATAAAGGCAAGAAAAACATATGATCTTGTCAGTAAATACACACACACAAAGAATTTGAACATACATCCTTTCAGGGCGCCAGAGTGGCTCAGTGGGATAAGCAGCTGCCTCCAGCTCAGGTCATGATCTCAGAGTCCTGGGATCAAGTCCCCCTTCCAGCTCCCTGCTCAGTGAGGAAGACTCCTCCCTTCTCCCTCTCCCTCTGCCTGCTGATCCCCCTGCTTGTACTCTTTCTCTGTCAAGTAAATAAAAACTTTTAAAAAAAGAAAAAATACATCCTTTCAGGATAATAACACTCAAAAAACTAAGAACAGAAGAGAATTTCCCTAACCTGATAAAGAACACCTATGAAAGTCCTACAGCTAACATTATATTCATGAAAGACTGAAAGAGTCCCCCTACATCAAGAGCAGGGCAGTTTTGCAAGAAGAAGGAGCAAAAGACTCCCAGACTGGAAAGGAAAAAGGAAGACCATCTCTATTTTTGGATGTTGTACTCTTATATATGGACAATCATAAGCAATCCACTTTAAAAAAAAATAGAATAAGTGAGTTCAGCAAGGTTACAGGATATAAGATCAGTATGCAAAGTAAATTATATTTCTATACACTAGCAATGAGCAATTAAAAAATAAGAAAACAGTTCCATTTGTAGTAACTCAAAAAGAGTAAAATACTTAGATATAAATTTAACAGAAGTAACATAAGACCTGTATACTAAAAACAACAAACCATTGTCAAAAGAAATTAAAGAACTAAATATAATGGAAGCCATTTTTTATTCATAGATCAGAAGATACAAATAAAGATGGCGATACTCCCTAAAGTGATCTATGAATTTAGCACAAATCCCAACTGACATTTTTCTAGAAATGGACAAGCTGACCTTAAAATTCACATGAAATAAGAGGGAACCAGAGCAGCCATTGTTTTAAAAGGAGACCAACAGGAGAGAACTTCCAGTGCCCAATATCAGAAGCTTTCTTTTTTTTTTTTTTTTTTTTTAAGATTTTATTTATTTATTTGACAGACAGCGATCACAAGTAGGCAGAGAGGCAGGCAGAGAGAGAGGAGGAAGAAGGCTCCCCTCTGACCAGAGAGCCCTATGCGGGGCTTGATGCCAGGACCCCAGGATCATGACCTGAGCTGAAGGCAGAGGCTTTAACCCACTGAGCCACTTAGGTGCTCCCCAATATCAGAAACTTTCTTGACTAAGCTTTAGTCAAGACACTGTGACACTGCCATAAGGAAAGACATAAATAAATGGAATAAAATTTAGATCCCAGAAATAGAACTTCACATTTATTACCAGTTGATATTGATAAGGGTGCCAAAACAATTAAATAGATATAGTCTTTGCAACAAATGGTGCTGGGACAATTGATATCCACATTGTATAAGGAACTCCTGCAATGCCTTTAATTTTACTCTGTGCTTAATTAAGTACAGGGTTTCCTTATCTCTCCTTGTTGACACTTCATAAACCCTTTCAATTAAGAATTAGTTTATATTTGAGGTGCCTGGGTGGCACAGTCAGTTAAGCCTCCCACTCTTGGTTTGCGCTCAGGTCACAATCTCAGGTCATGAGATCAAGCTCTGGGTTGGGCTGCTTGCTGAGTGCAGTCTGCTAAAGTTTCTCTTCTCTCCTTCTGCTTCCGCCCACCCCATGCATGTGCATGCACTCTCTCAAATAAATAAGTCTTTAAAGAAAAAGAATTAGTTTGTCATTTTTAAAGTTTGGATTTTATGCATTCATTTTATCCATATTCTTTAAATATCCCTAAATATTCTTCTAAATATTACCATTTCTAGTTGTGCCCTATCTGCTTCTCTCTTTTTTTTTTAGCTCTTTTAAAATATTCTAAATATATATGTATTTTCTTGCTGAATTCTCAACTAACTTGTCAGTCTGATCTTCCAAGTCACTAATAGTTTTTGATCCACCTTTATACATTGTATTTTTATACTAATATTTTCTTTTTTCTATATGGTTTCTTTTTTTTTTTTTAAGATTTTATTTATTTATTTGACAGAGATCACAAGTAGGCAGAGAGGCAGGCAGAGAAAGAGAGGAGGAAGCAGGCTCCCCGGTGAGCAGAGAGCCCAATGTGGGGCTCGATCCCAGGACCCTGGGATCATGACCTGAGCCGAAGGCAGAGGCTTTAACCCACTGAGCCCCCCAGGCGCCCCTTCTATATGGTCTCTTACCTCCTTTTACTAATGTCTTGCCATATCTCCTTAAATATATCACACTGTGCTTATTTTTAGTTCTTGGTTCAACTTTTCCAACTTCAAGTGTGTGTTATTCAGAACTTACCAAGTTACATATATACTATGACCACAACCAGCCCCAAAGTCTTAGTGGGGTATAGACTAATCAGCACCCCTATCTGAGAAATGCCATTTCTTGGAACAATGTACAAGAGCAAAGAGTAAAAGATGACTTTTAAAACTTAATGTTGTATGTCACTTTTGCTCACATTTCAATGGCCAAAGAAAATCTTACAGCCAAGCCTAACGTTAAAGTGGAGAAGTATAATCCTCTCACAGGTTCTGTCAGCAGATTGGGAACACTACAGTTTACCACAACATGGTATGTTTTCTGATTGATTATACCCCTTACAGATCATGTTATTTTGATGTGTGAACTTAAGAGTTCCGCTTGCATTCATCTTGTAATGCATATTGAGGAAAGGCAGAATACAACACCTTTTGGTTCTTGTCTCCTGTGAATTAAAGAAGGAAGATGATCCCCAAGGAAGAAGGATCCAGTTCCACACTCATATATGTGTAACCACTCTGTCTGATAGGCAGAAGCATCTGGATGGAGGTGTCTTCCTAAACTGTAATCAAACAGTCTTGGTCTTTGGAGGACCAAAGAGAGGACTTAGAGGTTGGTGTGCTCCAGGATAGTTGATTATCAGCTTCTTATCTCTGTAAGGCCCTCCCTCTGCTATTCTAGTTTGAGGGGCAGGCTCCGATTGTCCCAAGACAAGCAGGGAAGGAAATGGAGAATGAAATTTTGAAGACTTCCTCTCCCCTAGCCTCTCATTGTCAGCTTAGACTGTTTTTTGTCCCTTGCTTTTTCCCCACCTTCCAGTTCAAGGCAACCTTCTGTTCCCCCAAGGGTTTCTTACTGTTTTTTAGTTAATACTTGGGATCAGTACCTTTCTCTAGCTTCTACATTTTTCCAGCATTGTTGTTTGTGTGTGTATGGGTATGGGGTGCTCGAGAAGAGCAGTAGCATGAATAAAATAAAAATGTGGACCAGAATGGTTGCCTGAGGAGAGGACCTTGTGAAAGAAACTGTATTTGAATTAGAAAATGAGAATTTGGATTGGCATAGAGGATAGAGAGGAAAACACAGAACAAAAAGATTGGTAAAGGCATGAGGGCTCTGCACATGAGACCAGCCTGAGCCAGGTTGGAAAGCTGTGAAAACATAAGGCATTAGTTACTTGTTTAGGTTGATTGATGTCAGGTTGGGGAGAACCTTAATTTCCACTGGTGAGGGGTGTGGGGGTATGCAGCTCACCCATGAACCCTCTTACCAAGTGCCTGTGCTAGATAACATGGAGACCACACGGTGCATATATAATGTAACCTTTGTCCGAAGTAGTACTGATAATCTTGTTGAGGAAGTAAGACTGGTGCCAATTAAATGATTAGAGAGCATAGAAGAAGTGCAATTTATATGCAGAATTCTCTAATGCTGCATGAGTCAGGAGGCCTGTACAACTAAGATTAGCTCTATACGTACTTAATGGACTACATAACTGGGGAGATTTCACTTTTGAGACAAACTATAATGTGGATGCTAAGGAGAACATTAAAATGCATCTGTGGATATCAGACCACTGAGTTTGTGGTTTATGTTATTCCTATGAGAGGAGACAGTTTAGTATAATGGGTTAGAACATGGACTAAAGCCAGGTGGCCTGGATTCAAACTTAGATTCCAAGTGTGACTTTGGGTCAGTTAAATAACTTTTCTGTGCCTCAGTATCCTCATTTATAAAATGAGGACAATAATATCCCCTAACTCATAAAGCAGATCTGCTCACATAACTTTCCCACTCAGTTTCTCCTAAACTGAAGAGCGTCTATCAGTGGAATTTGGGGAGAAGAGGACGTGATTCAGAATTAGTAGGAAAGCAGGGCGGTATTACAGAAAGCAATGAAAGGATCTGACCATTTTGTTTCCTGCCTGCTTCCTCACTAGACTGTAAGCTTCCTTCAGGCAGAGATTTGCTTCATCATATCCCAGCCCCTGGCTTGGTGTGTGACATAAAATTGGCACTCACTATACATTTGCTGAATGCATTTTCATGTGTAATTTTAAATATAAACCAATTTAATAAATAGTTTTATATGTTTGGATGTATATTTGTCTAATGGTTTTGATATTTAATTTTCTAACAACTAGAAATCTATGAAGTATTTGTGACAGGTTTTTATTGTTGTGTTTTTTGTTTTTTGTTTTTTTTCTTTGCTTTTACAGGCCAGTTGGAATGCCAAAAATGGAAAAAGTTTACTTACATAATCCTAGTTCTGAAGAAACTATTACTTTAGTATCAATATCTGCTACAACATCACATTTTCATGCATCATTTTTTCAAAATAGGGTAAGTATTTCTGCAATAAATGTTTCCCTTAAGTTTGAAATTGAAATAGCTAGTTTTTTTATGTATAATTTCATTTTGCTATAATTAAAATCCAATGTGAGTGTTTCATATTTGTTCTGGATTTCAGTTGCCCCATTTCCTAAGAATTATCACTTCTACTCTTAAACACCCATTGTTTTTCTCAACATGAAACAATTTAATTCCAGTTTGAACCTAGGCATTCTGGAAAATGTAGCAGATATTTAGTTGATTTTTTTTCCTTTTTAAAAATAAGTAATCCCTCAGCACTGTGTTAGTTTTCTGTTGTTCATAATAAACTACTACAAACATGATAGCTTAAAACAACACCCACTTATTAGCACATAGTTTTGTAAGTCTTAAGTCCAGTGGGCTCCTTGCTCAGAGTATCATAAAGCTGTTAATATGTCAGCTGCACTGAGTCCTTGACTGGAAACTCAGGGAAAATCCACTTCCCAACTCATTGAAATTTTCAGCAGAATTCAATTCCTATGCTTATAGAATTGAGGTCCCCATTTCATTGCTGTCTCTTGGCCAGGGACCTCTCTCAGTTCCCTACGGTGCCCACATTGCTTGTCACCACCCTCAAGCCAAGAGTAATACATCATATCTCCCTCATGCTTCGGGTTTCTTTGGCTTCCTCTTCTGCAACCAGTGGAGAAAATTCTGCCTTAATTGTATCTTCGGGTCAGGACTACCTGGCTAGTCTCCTTTTTGATGAACTGCGTCAACTAACTAAAATGACCTCAGTTACATTTGCAAATTCCCTTTTATTGTGTAATATAAATAACCACAGATGTGATATTTCCTCATAGTCACAATCTCAGAGATTAGGGCAGGAAATTTGGGGGGCTGTTTTAGAGTTCTGTCTACCACAAGTATCCTCTGAAATTTAACTTTATAATCATTTTTGTAGATAGTATGCAGACTTGTAATTTAAAAAAAAAAAATCCGACTGAAAACTTGAGCCTTCAAAAATTTTGAATTTGAGACAATGCACACATTAAGCTTTAACAGATAGGCTGCTAAAATAACTAATAAATGAGCTTCCAAAAAAGCTAAATACCAAGCATCAGAGGGAGATTAGTGAGTGGAACTTAATTTCATCTTCCCAGAGTTTCCACTGACTCCTTTGAAGAGATAGGACCAAATAAAAAGGATCTTTTTTTAAAGTAGCTAAAAGTATAGAATTTATTTAGATACTACATTTCTCCTTTCAAAATCCTATTTCATATGTTGTCCTTAGCTAGCAACTTCTGGAGTAAAAAATAAAATTACGTAATTTTGGCTTTTTTAAATTTAAAAGTATTAGCAAGGAACTGATGAGTTAGCATGTTACTTTCAGTAATAAAAATTTTATTTTTGTGGTTCTCATGGAAGAAGTCCCTTTTTCTAAGGTATTTGTTAAATTTCCCTGAAGTAATTTTTTTGTTGTTACTTAAAAGATGTTTTCAGAGCTTTTATAAACATGCTGATGTTCTCAAATAATAGAGTGGCTGTGCTGGGTAGAGATTTACGTATTCATCTAGTCCAGTATCCTCATTATACAAAGGAAGAAAGAGCTCAATTTCAGAAGGGTTTGCCCCTGTCATGCAGTTAATGATAAGACCCAAGATGAGTGTCTATGTGTTCTATTGGCCTACCCAGCGATTTGTATCTTATTAGGCTGTGATGTGGGATGTATATGCTACCACCTGTGTATAGAGGTGCACTTATGTGTAAATGCAACCACCCAACTTCTGGGAATGGCCAGTGTGCAGAGACTTGTTTGTTGAGTTAAAGAGCAAAATAGTGAAGTGAGAATGGAAACAGTTTAAAAATAGTTCACAACTGCAGTACAGATTTTATTTTTAACTCGTTAACATTCTCTGCTAATTCAAGCAATGTTTTCTTGTTTCAAAATGCCTAAGCTTCACCCTTGTTAAAGGCCAGGGTTTTCACTTTTTTCATGTTTCTATCATAAGACAAAGACTAGACCAAGAATTACAAATAAAGATTGCTTACAGGGACCATATAAAAAATGTAAATGAGAGAAGTGGGCCACATGGAATGAGGGTGACTGGAGAACACGTGGCCAGTCTAAAGGGATCAGCCCACACTCAGGTCCAGCCAGTGGTTAACCATCTGGGAGTGTAAGCCCATCCATGGTTCTTCTTATGTTCCAAAAAGAATCAGAAGTAGGAATTTTTATATGATATCTTCCAGTTTTTACACATTGAAAATGTATTCAGTTTTAAAAAGACAGATGGTGTGGACCAAACGAAACAAACTAACGGCCACTAGCTTGACATTTCCGAACTAGACTCTCCCAGGACTTATTTCTACTCATGAATTTTATGCAGAGAAGTGTTTTTCTGAAAATTCCTCAAAAGATAAAGTAAATCTGTATGTTAGTCAAAGGATAAGTTAAAAATCATATTTGTTTTCCATTGTCAGGAGGTGAAATTAAACAAAAATTATCTATACCTACCAAAATCTACAGCTGAATCACCTAGATTGTTTCAAAAAAGAAGATAGCCAAAGTCTGTGCTGTCTTCTCTTTCTTCTTCTTCTTCTTCTTCTTGGTTTCCATCTTAATTTCCTGAAGTAAGGTGTGGACTCCAGCAGCTGAAGAATGAAGAGGAGAAATGGAATGAATTCTTGGGGGAAGAAATAACCTTATTTCCCCTCCACTTCAATGTTATGCCTACATCAAGAGCCTTTGGTGAAAGATGAAAAGAGTCTTCTCATGTCCAGGAGGGCAGATCCTTTCTGAAATTTTATTTTAACTCTTCGTCACCTTCAAAATTCCTGGTCAGATCTTACATCCTTGAAAATAGAACATTTCTTATAACTCACTTAAGTTTTCAGTTATTTACCAGTATATCTCTATATTAACTAACCAGTAGGAAATAGAGAAAACAGTAGTTATTTTTCTAAAAGGCCAAGTTTTATATAACCATATAATAACCCACAGGCAAATAACCCCCTTAGTAAGGTCTTTTTTTAACCTGAAAATCAAGAAGAATAAGGGTAGTAAAGAATGTGGTTGTGTGACAATTTGTTTTTCTGTGTGTGACTTCCAGTAATTAATTATGTTACTTGTAATTACCTGTTAATTAACTATAATTGTCTAGTTAATTACACTTACAATTTAAAATTCCATAATATTATGACCGCAATTTAGACCTATTCATCTTTCATGACTGTATTGTATATTGGCCATAAAACATGTAATACTAAAAAGAAACATGTAATACATGTTTTGTATCAAAGAATACAGATTTTTTTTAATACTGTATATAATAGTCTAATTTGGATTATGGTAAGAATTATAAAAATGTAGTGCCTTACAGACATAGGTAAGCAACACAAATTATTTTTTCCTTGATTGTCTAGAACCTTTTGATTGATTAAATTTTCACATAATTTGAAGATTAAGAAAACATTGTTTCAATCTGAGACTAAAAATGTTTTAGCCCACATATTTTACTATTCCTAATATAATCTCTTCTTATGGGCTGAAGGTCTTAATGAATATTTTTATCTAATGAATGATTTTATATAACTCATTTAGCACAATGCCCTCAGGGTCCATCCATATTGTTACAAATGGCAGAATTTCCTTTTTTCTCATGGCTGAATAATATTCCATGGGGGGAATGTTTGTGTGTATATCATATCATTTTTATCTCTTCACCTATTGATAGACACTTGGCTATTGTGAAGGATGCTGCAGTAAACATGGGAGTGCTTATATCTCTTCAGTATCCTGTTTTCATTTCCTTTGGATAAATACCCAGAAGTAGGATTGCCAGATCATATGGTTGTTCTTGTTTTTTAATTTTTTGAGGAACCACCATATTGTTTTGAACCAATTTTACATTCCCACCAACAGTGTACAGGATTCCCTTATGTCCACATCTCATCAACAATTGTTTTCTCAATGATAGCCATTCTAACAGTTATGGAATGATATCTCATTGTGGTTTTCATTTGCATTTCCCTGATGATAAGAATTATTGAACTTCTTTCTGTATACCTGTTGGCTATGTCTTCTTTGGGAAAGAAGTTACTCTCCCCATTTTACTTATTTATTTTATTGTGTTATGTCACCATAAAGTACATCATTTTTGATGTAGTGTTCCATTCATTGTTTGCTTATAAACACCCAGTGCTCCATCCGTGCCCTCCTTAATTCCCATCACCGGGCTCACCCATTATCCCAGCCCACTACCTTCTAAAACCCTCAGTTTGTTTCCCAGAGTCCATAGTCTCTCATGGGTCATCTCCCACTCCAATTTCTCTCCCTTCAATTTTCCCTTCTCCTATTGTCCTCCATGCTATTCCTTATGCTCCACAAATAAGTGAAACCATATAATAATTGACTTTCTCTGTTTGACTTATTTCACTTAGATAATGTCCTCCAGTCCCATCCATATTGATTCAAAAGTTGGGTATTCATCTTTTCTGATGGCTGAGTAATAGTCCATTGTTTATATGGGCCACATCTTCTTTATCCATTCGTCTGTTGAAGGGCATCTTGGCTCTTTCCATGTTTTGGCTATTGTGGACTTTATTGCTATGAACATTGGGGTTCGTTTGGCCCTTCTTTTCACTACATCTGTATCTTTGGGGTAAGAACCCAGTAGTGCAATTGCTGGGTCGTAGGGTATCTCTATTTTTAATTTTTTGAGGAACCTCCACACTCTTTTCCAAAGTGGCTGCACCAATTTGCATTTCTACCAACAGTGTAAGAAGGTTCCCCTTTCTCTACAACTTCTCCAATATTTGTTGTTTCTTGACTTCTTGATTTTTGACATTCTAACTGGTATAAGGTGGTATTTCAGTGTGGTTTTGATTTGAATTTCCCTGATGTCTAATGATGATGAACACTTTTTCATGTGTCTGTTAGCCATTTGTATGTCTTTGGAGAATTGTCTGCTCATGTCATCTAACCATTTTTTAACTTGATTATCTGGTTTTTGGGTGGTGAGTTTGAGAAGTTCTTTATAGATCTTGGATATCAGCCCTTTCTCTGTAGTGTCGTTTGCTAATATCTTCTCCCATTCTGTGGTTTGCCTCTTAGTTTTGTTGACTATTTCCTTTGCTGTGCAGAAACTTTTTATTTTGATGAAGTCCCAAAAATTCATTTTCACTTTTGTTTCCTTTGCCTTTGGAGACGTGTCTTGAAAGAAGTTGCTGTGGTTGATGTTGAAGAAGTTACTGCCTATGTTCTCCCCTAGGATTTTGATAGAATCCTGTCTCACATTGAGGTCTTTCATCCATTTCGAGTTTATCTTTGTGTATGGTGTAAGAGAATGGCCCAGCTTCATTCTTCTGTATATAGCTGTCCAATTTTTATCTATTTCTGTAAAAAAAATGCCTTTGGGTCATTGATAGGGATTGCCTTGACTCTATAGATGACTTTAGGTAGTATGGACGTCTTAACAGACAGTTATCAGTGATTCTTCCAATCAGTGAACATGGCATATCTTCCCATTTGTTTGTGTCTTCTTCAGTTTCTTTCATCAAGGTTTTGTAGTTTTCCTAACACAGGCATACCTCAGATATTACGGGTTTGATTCCAGATCACTACAGTAAAGTGACTATCACAATGAAATTATTTTTTTTAGTTTTCCAGGGCACATAAAATTTATGTTTACACTGTACTGTTGTCTTTTAAGTGTGCGGTATCATTGTGTCTTAAAAAAACAATGCATATACCTTTATCACTAAAAAATGCCAAACATTATTTGAGTTTTTAGTGAGTCATGATCACTAATCACATATCACCATAACAAATATAATAATAATGAGAAAGTTTGAAATATTGCAGGGATTACCAAAATGTGACACAGAGACACAAAGTGAGCAAATGTCATTGAAAAAAAATTACACCGATAGACTTGTAGGTTGCCATACACCCTTCAATTTGTTTAAAAAAAAAAAAAAAAACCTAAAAAGCAGTATCTGTGGAGTGCAATAAAGTGGAGCACAATAAAATGAGGTTCACCTATACAGATCTTTCACCTCCTTGGTTAAATTTATTCCCAAGTATTTTTTTATGCCACGTGAACAGGATAGTTTTATTTCTTTCTTTTTCAAGTGTTTCATTGTTACTTTATACCAACACAACTGATTTCTGTATGTCGATTTTATATCCTGCAAATATACTGAATTTGTTGATTAATTCCAACAGTTTTTTGGTTGAGTCTTTATTTGGGATTTTCTCTGTGTAAAATCAGATCATCTGCAAATATGACAATTTTACTTCTTCCTTTCTGATTCAGATGCCTTTTATTTCTTTTCTCGCCTAATTGATCTAACCAGGCCATCCATTATTACCCTAAGTAAGTGTGGTGAGAGTGGGCACCCTCGTCTTGTGTCTGATCCTAGAGGAAAAGCTTTCAATTTTGTTGTTGTTGTTGTTGAATATGATGTGAGCTATGGATTTCCCTTTGTGGCCTTTATTACATAGAATTGTGTCCTATCTGTACCTAATCTGTTGAGGGCTTTTATCATGGAAATGTGTTGTATTTGGTCAAATACTTTCTACATTTATTGAGATGATCATTTGATTTTTATCTTTCATTCTGTTAAATGTGTATCACATTTATTGATTTGCATATGCTGAACCATTCTTTCATCCCAAGCAGAATTCCTGCTAGGTCATAGCGTATAGTACTTTCAATGTGTTGAATTCAGTTTGCTGATATTTTTTGAGAATTTTTCCATCTCTTCTGGGTTGTTTTTTTTGTTTGTTTGTTTGTTTGTTTATCCCTGTCTGGCTTTGGTGTCATGGTAATGCTGGCTTCATAAAATGAGTTTTGAAGTGTTCTGTCCCTTCAGATTTTTAAAAGAGTTTGATTCATGAGTGAAACCAGCTTATCTGGGGTTTTCTTTGTAGGGAGGTTTTGGTTAGTGAGTCAGTCTCCTTACTCACTGGTCTATTCAGATTTTCTGTTTCTTCCTGATTCAGTCTTGGTAGGTTGTATGTTTCTAAGAATTTATCCATTTCTTCTAGGTTATCCAATGTGTTGGCATATAATTGTTCATAATAGTCTCTTATGATCCTGTGTATTTCTGTAGTATCAATTGTAATGTCTCCTCTTTCATTTCTAACTTCGAATATTGTGTTCTTTTATGGTTTATGTAGCTAAAGGTTTACCAATTTTGTTTTATTTTTTTGAAACCAGCTCTTAGTTTCACTGTTTTCTTCCTTCTTGTTTTTCTGGTCTCTATTTTATGTATTTCTGCTCTGATTTTTATTTCTTTCCTTTTGCTAATTTTGGACTCAGGTTTGTTCTTCTATTTCTAGTTCCTTGAGTGTAAAGTGTGATGTTTATTTGAGATGTTTCTGTTTTCTTATATGCATTTATAACTATAAAGTCTCTCTTAGGACTGCTTGTGCAGCATCCTATAAGTTTTGGTATGTTGTGTTTCCATTTTCATTTGTTTCAATTTTTTGTTTGTTTGTTTCCCTTTCGATTTCTTTTTTGACCTGGTTACTTAGGCGTATGTTGTTTAATTTCCACACATTTGTAGATTTTCCAGCTTCCCTTTTCTGATTCCTAGTTACATACCATTGTAGTCTGAAAATATACTTGGTATTATTTCAGTCTTCTTAAATTTGCCATAAGACTTGTTCTTTGTACTGTCATATGGTCTGCCTTGAAGAATGTTTTGTGTGCACTTGAGAAGAACACATATTTGCTGCTGTAGGATAGAATGATCTATAAATGTCTGTTAGGTCTATTTGGTCTAATGTATGGTTCAAATCCAACATTTCCTTGCTTTTGTTCTGCCTGGATGATCTATCCGTTGGTGAAAGTGGGGTATTGAAGTCACCTGATGTTATTGTATTGTTGATTTCTCCGTTCAAATCTGGCAATATTTGCTAATATATTTAGGTGCTCTGATGTTGGGTACATATATATTTACAATTTTTATGTCCTCTTGATTCATTAACTCCTTTATTATTATTATATTATGACCTTCTTTGTCTCTTGTTAGCATTTTTGGCTTTTCAAGTCTGTTTCATCTGATACAAGCCCAGCCACGCCCCTCTCTATTGGTTTCCACTTGCACTGAATTATCTTTTTGCAGCCTTTCACTTTGAGTCAATGTGTGTCCTTAAAGCTGAAGTTTACCTTCTTGTAGGCAATACAGAGTTGGGTCTCATTTATTTATCTAGTTCCTTTGTGCCTTTTGATTGGTGAATTCAGTTCATTTACATTTAGAGTTATTCTTGATATGTATGGACTTACAGTGTAGTCTTCTTAATGGCTTTCTGGTTGTTCTGGGTTTCTACTGATTCTTTTCCCCTCTTTTTCTGCCTGCCTTTCTAGATTTGTGGTTTTTTCCCCCCATTCTGTTTCCTACTTCTTTAACTTTTGTGAATCTGTTTTTGCTTCTTGGTACCATGAAGCTTACATAAAATATCTTATAAAACCATCCATTTTAAGCTGATAGCAACTTCAGTTGTGTAAAAGCATCACCTTTTACTCTTCCCCCTTTCATATGCTTGATGTCATTATTGACCTCTTTTTATATTGTGTTCATTAACAAATTATAGTAGCTATCATTATTTTTGACACTCTCCTTAGCCTTTCTAGTACAGTTACATGGTTAATAAACCATCCTCTTAGAGAATTAGGATTTTCTATGTCTGACTATGTATTTACCTTTATCCAGTTTGTTGTATACTTTCATCTGTTTTTGTATCACTAGTAACATCTAGTAACACTAGAAAAACTCCTTTCAGCATTTCTTACAAAGCAAGTCTAGCAGGGATAAGCTCCCTCAGAGTTCACAAGTGAATTGTTAGTCCAAGAAAGTAATTACTTCTCCTTTGCATCTGAAGGATAATTTTGTCAGATAAGAGTCTTCTTGGCTAGCAGTTTTTTCTTTCAGTTCCTTGAGTATGTCATCCTGCTCTCTCCTGGCCTGTAGGGTTTCTGCTGAGAAATCATTAATAGCTTCATGGAGTTCCTTCATAGATTACACTCTTTTCCCTGGGTGCTTTTAAGATTCTCCCTTTGTCTTTGATTTTTGGCAGTTCCTTTATACCATGTGTTGGAGAAGGTCATTTGCATTGAGATAATAGGGTGATCTGTTAGCTTCGTGTACATGGATGTCCAAGTCTCTCCCCAAGTTTGGGAAGTTCTCAGCTGTTATTTCTTTCATGGTTTTTTTTTTTTTTTAATTTATTTATTTTGCCAGAGAGAGAGAGCGAGTACACACAAGCATGCAGAAAGGCAGGGAGAGGCAGCGAGAGAAGCAGGCTCCCTGCCGAGCAAGGAGTCCGATGCGGGACTCGATCCCAGGACCCCAGCATCATGACCTGAGCTGAAGGCAGCAGCTTAACCAACTGAGCCACCCAGGCGTCCCAAAGCTGTTATTTCTTAAAATAAACTTTCTGCCTCCTTCTCCCTCTCTTCTCTGGAACTCTGATTATTATATTTGTTCTTTGATGGAATTAGATAGATTCAATAGGCTTTCTTCACTTTTTAAAATTCTTTTTATTTTTTCTAATTGATAATTCAAAATTTCTAGATCATTTATTCTGCATTCTCTTTGCTATACTCTGCCGTACATGTTCTCTGTTGGATTTTTTTCATTTCAGTCATTGAAATCTTAAGCTCCAGAATTTCAATGTGGTTCTTTTTTTATTATTTCTTCTTTTTGTTAAATATCTCATTTTGTTTGCATATTGTTTTCTGATTCCATTGAATTGTCCTTCTGAGTTTTCTTGTACATCACTGAGTTTGTTCAGAAGAACTACTTTGAGGGTCACCTGGGTGGCTCAGTTGGTTAAGCGTCTGCCTTCTGCTCAGGTCATGATCCCAGGCTTCTGGGATTGAGCCCCACACCAGGCTCCCTGCTTGGTGGGGAGCCTGCTTCTCCCTCTCCCTCTGCCTGAAGCTCCTCCTGCTTGTGCTCTCCCTCTCTCAAATGACTAAACAAAATCTTAAAGGATTCAAGTAGTTCCTTTTTTTTTTTTTTTTGACAGCTAGATTGCAAAAATCTGTGCTTTTGGTTGTTGAATTACTGTTCTTTTGGTGATCATGTTTTTTCGATTTTTCATGTTTCTTGAAGTTTTGCATTTCTGCTTTTGTGTTTGAAGTAGGAGACCCCTTCCTAAATCTTTACTAGTTGTCTTCAGATGTGGTATATTCTTTGTTGGTGCTATTATATTTGGATTTTCTCCACCTTTTAGATTTTCCAGAAGGTGGTGCTCGAGTTTGTGGTTCCTCACTTGCCCAGACGTCCTGCTGTTTTCCTGATAACATTCCATTTACTGGGTTTGCTCTCACCACTGCACTTGGGAGTGAGCACAAGGAGCCACTGCAGAGTGAAACGGGATGTGGTTTTAGCACTTGGGCCATTGAGGTGCCTGTAGACCCAGTGCAGTGGGGGGTATCCTCTGGCGAAGTATTCCTAGAGGTTCATGGGCAGGCTTCCTGCTGAAGTCCTGAGTACAGTTACCAGCAACTGTGTATCTTTAATGCCCCTTTATATTCTTATCTTTCTCTTTCCTGCTCTCTTCCCTTCCCCGTTTTGGAGGTCCTGCCTCAGTACTCTGGGTGCTGCTGGAAAGAAACTGGTTTCTCCTGCCACGCCCTGCACAATGGGTCTAGTTGGGTACTCACTCACTGCTCTCCTTTTCCCTTATTATAAAGGTCTCCACTACTGGGTGATTCATTCCCATGGAGTGTTGGCTTTGGGGAAGTAGGGGAAATGGAACTGGCATTGGGAAAATTCCTCTTACGGTTTCCACTGTGACCAACCTTTTTTTTTTTTTTTTTTTTTAAACAACATCTGTCTTGTATGGGTATCTGCCTAGGTCAGCACTCTCCAGGTTTTTTCCCATTATGGCAAGAGTGGTTGGGGCAAGTGGACTGATTCTGCAACCCATATTGAAGTCTGCCCTCCTACTACCAGATACACAGGTGGTTGAGACAACTCCCAAGTCCCCTGGCATATGGTGCTGAATCCCACAATTCCCACAAAAGCACTACTGTTTGTGGATGTATTTCTAATCCATAGCTTAAAAAGGGGGACAAAAAGGAGGATCATCTTATGCTGCCATGTCAGTCTCATGCTGACATCTTATGCTGCCATCACTCTTCCAATTTTAAATAAGATAGTCAGGACAGGCTTCATTTAGAAGGTGACATTTGGACAGACTTGAAAGAGGTGAGAGAGAGTACTGAATGGAAGGAAGTAGAATATATGGAAGAAAAACATTCCAGACAGGGTACAGGCAGTACAACGGCTCTGATGTGAAAGCCTGCCTATGCGCAAACAGGACAGTGTGGCTAGACCAGAGTGACCAAGGGTGAGGGAAATGAATGGGGATGGGAAGGGATAAACTCTGAAGGCTCTTACAAGCTATGAGGATGACTTTGGCTCTTATCCTTATTGGAATTGGAAGCCTTCACAGATTTGAGCTAAGAAATCAAATGATAGCTTATGTTTTATAAGGATCACTATTTATCAAAAAGAAACTGCAGAATAACAAGGGGAGAATCAGGGACACCAGTTACATTAACTATTGTAGTACCCCATGGTAAAAGACAGTTACTCTGACAAGAGTGAAGAAGTGAAGAAAGCAGGGCGCCTGGGTGGTTCAGTGGGTTAAAGCCTCTGCCTTCGGCTCAGGTCATGATCTCAGGGTCCTGGGATCAAGCCCCCCATCAGGCTCCCTGCTCAGCAGGGAAGCTCCCTGCTTCCCCCTCTTTTTCTTGCCTGCCTGTCTGCCAACTTGTGATCTCTGTCAAATAAATAAAATCTTTAAAAAAAAAAAAAAAGTGAAGAAAGCTGTTGGATTTTGGATATATTTTGAAAACATAGCCAACAGGATTTCCTGATGTGAGACCAAGAGAAAGAGGAGAGTCAAGATTGATTGTAGTTTTTGTCCCAAACTACTAGAGGACAGAGTTGCCATCAACTGGGATGAAGAAGGCTGAAGGTTGAGCAGATTTCAGGAGTATAATCAGTAGTTAAGTTTTTGACGTGTTAGATTTGAGATGTCTTTTAGATATCCGGGTACAAGTGCCAAGAGTCAGTTGGTGTCTGAGTTTACATTATAAGAGAAAAGACTGGATTCAAAATGGAAGTTTAAGAGTCACTGGCGAAGTCGTGGACCTGGTTGAACTTACTGAGGGAGCCAGGCAGGGACTAAGCAGTGGTACAAAGGTAAAATACTTAGCTGCAGATAATGTTGGGTTAAAGCTAGCACACCTTGTTTGTTCTTCATTACTTTATACTGTTTTCTAATTTTTTATCACATCAATTCATCTAATTTAGAAAGTGTGCGGGAAAGGGGACAAAGGATAAATTGTAGCAAATCTGATGAACTCTTATGGGAAGTTTATGTTCCTGAGCCTGCTGTTCTGTTTTGTTACATCCTTAAGTGTCACTTGGAATTAGATTTTCCATGTTATTGGGGGTGGGGGGGGAGAAGAAGAAGAAAAAGTGGGGAGAGGAGGGGAGGGAGGGAAATACTTGTTCTGTCTCAGCATCTTCTTCAAGTACTAAAATAAGAGTAGAGTCAAGTCTTGATAGATACTGAGAACTATCAAAGAGAACTTATACTCTCATTTCTAGATTCCTCCTGCCCCTCCTCAGATATAAATGACATCATAAAACAAAGCCTTATCTTTCATAGGAATTAAACAGACTGGTCATGTTTATGCTTTGTTTAATAATTGGGATCTCAGAGATCATCTAATAAAACAGGCTCATTTTGAATTTAGGAGGAGTTGAAACTTACAAAGGTTAAATTATTTGCCAAAATCACATTTTCTTAGTGACAGAACTAGAAATTCAGGTCTCTAATGCATCACCTACTTACTCAAGACTAGATATCCAGTTCTGGTAGTAGCCAAAGTTTATACTAAGAATTAAGTGTTCCATGATCATTTTCCTTCCTTTTTGAATTTAGATGGACTTTTGAAAGATAATATTATATAAAATATAGATAATAGAATATAGATACAGATATATAGAATATAGATATAGAAAGATAATAAATATATATGTAAGTTCCCATTAAAATTTTAAAGGAAACCAGTTTTTCTCTGGCTGGATAAACTTCCCTGTAGTAAGTTATGAATATCTTC
The DNA here is from genome assembly GCF_010015895.1 of Lontra canadensis. NCBI lineage: Eukaryota > Metazoa > Chordata > Mammalia > Carnivora > Mustelidae > Lontra > Lontra canadensis. The sequence goes on from NW_022631055.1 coordinate 9,791,757, forward strand.
ATTGACATTAGAAATGCTGTCAAACAGGGATACCATACTCATTGATTCTAAAACAGTTTTTTCAACATTTTTATGTCTCTGAACTTGGAACACGTCTTACAGTGAAGGGCATAGTACTGTCACTGTTAGCTTGCTTTGAAGTTATATTTTCCCCAGATTGACAGCACTAGTGTCTCAGTGCTACCAACTAAACATTACATTTACTGCTTGAGGTTTTTGAGGGACCACCCTCAAAAAAAAAAAAAATTATAATCTGTAATCAGATTATAAACCTTCATGAGTCCTGAGTTATAGTTGAAATGCTAAGAGTAAATGAGTTTTCCTACCTTAATGCAGTGCCTAGAATGAGCCATACACATTTCTTCACTGACACTTTCTGTGAGGCTTCTGTTACCTCACTCCCTGCTTTAAAATAGGAAGTTTCTACTTAACTCTGCATTTTTTAGTGTGTTTTTCTTTCCTTTTTGTTTTCTTGGTGTGTTAAAAAATTAAACATCTCTGTTATAAGCACTGGTATCTTAGATGGGGAAAATGACATTCTTTTCTCAAAGAGCCTTGAGGCTCCTCTCTGTGCCCTTTGGTGTCAGCAGCAAATCCTTGAACTGTCAGAGGAGTAATGGAGGTGGTAAGTAGGTGGCCAACAATATGACCCTTTATAGTTAAACTCACAGCAGTGGAAATTATGGAGACTGCCTGTGCTCAGTGAAATTATCCATTTCGTTTAGAGATTTTTGTTGTCTTAAAGTAGATTTGAGTTTACTCTTGCCTACTGATAGTGAAACCTAAACTTTCGATTACTTGTCCTTGCTCCAGGAAACTGGAAGACCCTTATAAAAACTGAGACCCTTATAAAAAAGGTCCAGGCTAAAATACTGTCTTGAGTGAATGTGCAAATGTATATATGTATATATTTTTATTACGGTATACTCTCAGTAAAATTCACCCATTTTATTTTTTTTTTAAAGATTCGTTTATTTATTTACTTAACAGAGATCACAAGTAGGCAGAGAAGGGGGGTTGGGGGGGTGCAGGGGATGGGGGGGAAGCAGAGAGCTCAATGCAGAGCTCGATCCCAGGACTCTGAGATCATGACCTGAGCCAAAGGCAGAGGCTTAACCCACTGAGCCACCCAGGTGCCCCGAAATACATCCATTTTAATGTATAGTTCTGAGTTTCAAAAATTCATGGTCCTGTAATTGACAGCTCAGTCAATTCAAGCCTCTGAGTATACCCTATTCCAGAGGTTATGTAGATAGGAACCATGCATTACCTAGCTTTTGGAGTCCAACTTCTTTCATTTAGCATAATGCATTTCATGTTATCTAGGTAGTTGGATGTATCCATTCTTTGTACCGCTTTATTTCTCAGTAATACTTCACTGGATGACAGTATTACAGTTTGTTTATCCATTCACCATTTAAAGACATTTACATTCTTCCCACTTTGGAGTTATTATAAATAAAATCACTATAAATATTCACATACAGATTTTTGTATGAACATAAATTTTCTTTTCTTCATTTCCCTTAATATAAATACTTAGGAGTGGAATTGCTTGGTCTTACGCTAAGTATATGCTTAATGGTTTCTCATAATGACTGTACCATTTTGCATTCCCAACAGGAATGAATGTATGCTCCAGTTGTGCAGCATCTTTGTTAGTACTCTGTACTGTGAGGATGTGTTCTATTTGCTTGTTTTTAGTGTTAGTCACTCAAATAGTTGTAGTGTTCATTTTTATTTTAATTTACATTCATCACTGACTAATGGTGAACATCTTTTCACCATCTTTAATGCCCCTTTATATTCTTTGATGTGTATATTTTCTTTGCCATGCATATATTTTCTTTGGTGAAATGTCTGCTCAATTCTTCTGCCTGTTTTTTAATTGGGTTGTTTTCTTAACTGAGTTCTTTAGAATTCTTTATATATTCTAGATATAAGTCCTTATCATATATGTGATTTGCACATCTTTTCTCCCTGTTGGCAGCATATCTTTTCATTCTCTTTACAGAATGTTTCCAAAGACAAGTTTTTAATCTCCATGAAGTCCATTTTATCAAGTTTCCTTTTATGGGTCATGCTTTTTGGACTTGTAGCTAAGGTTTGCCCAAACCAAGGTCACAAAAATTTTCTCCTATTTTTCTTCCAGAAGTTTAGTAGTTTTAGATTTTATATTTAGGTCTGTGATCCATTTTGTGTTAATGTTTGTTTATGGTATGAGCTGTGATTCATGCTCATTTTGTATTGCATATGAATACACAGTTGTTCCTACACCATTGATTGAAAAGACTAGTCTTTCTCATTGAAACCCCTCTGCATTTTTGTCAAAAGTCCGATGACCTCTAAGTGTGGGTCTGTTTCTTAGACTTTCCATTATGTCCTAATATGTATCTAATAGATTCTTAAAATGTCTACCCTTTCATCAATACCACACTTTCTTGTTTACTGTAGCTTTTTAATAATTCTTAGATATTGTGAGTCCTTCAGTTTTATTTTTGAAAATTGTTTTGTTTTTTTTTTTTAATATTTTTTTAAAAAGATTTTATTCATTTGCAAGGGATAGAGCATGAGCACGGGGAGGGGGCCAGAGGGAGAAGCAGGTTCCCTACTCAGCAGGGAGCCCAACACAGGGATCGATCCCAGGACCCCAAGATCACGACCTGAGCCAAAGGCAGACGCTTAACCAGCTGAGTCACCCAGGCGCCCTTGTTTTGCTCTTTTTATTCGCTTTTCTCGCCATCTAAATTTTGGAATCAGCTTGTCAATTTCTTTTGTTTTAAATCTTTCTAAGAAATTATTATTATGTTATTTTGATATACTCTTAAATGTATAAAAAACAGTACAGACAGACTCCTTATATCCCTTACCCAGTCTCTCCTAGTGCTAACATCTGATATAATCAGAGTACAATTATCATAACAAGGAAATTAACATTAGTACAATATTACTAAAAAACTTATATGAGGGACGCCTGAGTGGCTCAGTCAGCTCAGAGTGGCTGAAGCGTCTGCCTTCAGCTCAGTTCATGATCTCAGTGTCCTGGGATTGAGCCCTGTGGCAGGTTCCCCACTCAGCAGGGGTCCGCTTCTCCCTCTCCTTCTGCCCCTCCCTCCACTTGTCATGACCGCTCTCTTATCTCTCTCTCTCTCTCAAATAAATAAAATCTTTTAAAAATATATGAATTTCATCAGTTTTCCTATCAGCAGTGTACTTTTTCTGCTGTAGGATATTATTTCACATTGCATGCAACTTTTTCTCTGACTGAAATTTTTATTGCAGTTACATTGGATATATAAATCAGTTAGGGGAGAACTAACATCTTAACAATATTAGGTCTTCTAATCCAGGGACACAGTATGTCTCCATTTTAAAGGCTTCTTTTTTTTATTAACATATAATGCATTATTTGCTTCAGGGGTACAGGTCTGTGATTCATCAGTCTTAGACAATTCACAACACTCACCATAGCACATACCCTCCACAGTGTCCATAAGCAGCCCTAAGTTTGTTTCCTGAAATTAAGAGTCAAGAACGGTTTGTCTCCCTCCCCGGTCCCATCTTGTTCCATTTTTCCCTCCCTTCCCCCACAAACTCCCCCAAATTCCTCATATCAGAGAGATCATATGATAATTGTCTTTCTCTGATTGACTTATTTCGCTCAGCATAATACCCTCTAGTTTCATCCACATCGTTGCAAATGGCAAGATTTCCATTTTTGATGGATGTGTAGTATTCGTGTGTGTGTGTGTGTGTGTATACACACATACACCACATCTTCTTTATCCATTCATCTGTCGATGGACATCTAGGCTCTTTCGACAGTTTGGCTATTGTGAACATAGCTGCTATAAACATTCAGGTGCACGTGCCCCTTCGGATCACTACATTTGTATCTTTTTGAGGAACCTCCATACTGTTTTCCAGAGTGGTTACCCCAGCTTGCAGTCCCACGAACAGCGTAGGAGCGTTCCCCTTTCTGTGCATCCTCACCAACACCTGTCATTTCCTGAGTTGTTAATTTTAGCCATTCTGATGGATGTGAGGTGGTATCTCACTGTGGTTTTGATTTTTATTTCCCTGATGTTAAAGGCTTTTTTTTTTTTTATCTCTTTCAGCAATATTTTGCAGGTTTCATCTTACAGAACTTGCACATTAATAGATTCACACTTCAGTATTTGTGTGTGTGTGATTGTTAATTATGCTTTTTAAAAAATTAGAATTCTAAAATTCATTGCTAGTATATGGAAATACAACTGATCGTTATATATTGACCTTGATTACTGTGACTTGGCAAACTCTTTTATTCTGGGAGAATTTTTGAAGATATTTTTGAAGTTCTTTATATTGACAGCTGTGTTGTTTGTGAATAAAGACAAATTGTTCTTACTTTCTAACGTGTATGCCTTTTATTTCTTTTCCTTGTCTCATTGCGCTGACCAGTACTTCCAGTATAATGTTGTTCAGCTGTCCTGAGAGGACATCCTTGCCTTGTTCCACATTTTGGCACTCAGTCATTCACCGTGAAATATGGTAGTTCTAGGGTTTTTTAGATGCTGTTTATCAGGTTGAGAAATTTCTCTAATATCAGCTTACTGAGATTTCTAATCATGAATGGATATTGAATTTTGCCAGTTTGTTTTATGCACCTTTTGAAATGACCATCTGATTTTTTTTTCTTCAGTAAGTTATTAGTATCAGTTACATTGATTTGACTTTTGCATGTTGAACTTGGGTTGCATTGTCAAGATAAAACCCACTTAGTCGTATGGGTGTATTATCATTTTATTATATATTGACTGGATTTAATTTGCCAATATTTTGTAGTTGATTGTATGTCTACATTCATGAGACTTACTGACTTTTCTTTTCTCATCATGTCTTTGGTCTTGGTATCAGGGTAATGCTAAGCCAGTAAAACAAGGTGGGGAATGTTCTTTCCTTTTCTATATGCTGTAAAGTATGTAAGATAGATACTAATTCCTTCTTAAATAGATGATAGCGCCTTCTACCATTCTGCCAATGAAACCATCTGGGCTTGGGTTTTTCTTTGTAGGAAGGTTTTAAATGACAAATCAAACTTCTTTAATGGGCAGAGGTCTGTCCTTATCATCTGTTTCATTTTGAATGAGCTCTGGCAGATTCTGGTTTTCAAACTATGTGTCCATTTCTTCTAGTTATTAAATTTATGGTCATACAGTTGTTTATAATATTCCTTAGTCATCCTTTTTATGTGTAAAAAGGTACATGTTAATGTCCACATTTCAGTTGCTTATGTTTTTATCTTCTTCCTTTTTAATCTTGGTCATTTTGTTCAAGATTTTATCAGTTTTATGGACCTTTTTGAAGCATTATCTTTGGTTTTATTGACTTTTTGCTGTTTTCTGTTTTCTACTTTATTCCTTTCTGCTTTTGTCTATTATTTTCTTTGTTTTGTATATTTTGGTTTTACATACTCTGTTTTTAGTTTCTCAAGGTGGGAAAAATAGATTTTTTAAAATTATGTTCAGTTAGCCACTGTATGGTACGTAATTAGTTTTTGATGTAGTGCTCAGTAATTCATTAGTTAAGTATAACACCCAGTGCTCATCACAGCACATGCCCTCCTCAATACCCATCACCCTGTTAACCCTCTCCCCACTCTCCTCCCCTCTGAAACCCCCAGATTGTTTCTTGGGGTCCATAGTCTCTCATGGCTCATTTCCCTCTCTGATTTCTCCCCCTTTGGATTTCCTTCCCTTCCTCTATGGTCCTCCATGCTTATGTTCCAAATATGAGTGAAACCATATGATAATTGTCTTTCCTCTGCCTGACTTACTTCATTTAACATAATCCCCTCCAGTTCCATCCATGTCGATGTAAATGGTGGGTATTCATCCTTTCTGATGGCTGAATAATATTCCATTGTGTATATTTTTGCTTTTGTTTCCCTTGCCTTTGGAGACATGTCTTGAAAGAGATTGCTGTGGCTGATGTCAAAGAGGTTACTGCCTATGTTCTCCTCTAGGATTTTGATGGATTCCTGTGTCACATTGAGGTCTTTCATCCATTTCGAGTTTATCTTTGTGTATGGTGTAAGAGAATGGTCCAGCATCATTCTTTGGTATGTAGCTGTCCAGTTTTCCCAACACCACTTATTATAGAGACTGTCTTTCATCCATTGGGTATTTTTTTCCTGCTTTGTCGAAGATTAGTTGACTATAGAGTTGAGAGTCCATATCAGGGCTCTCTATTCTGTTCCATTGTCCATGAGTCAGTTTTTGTGCCAGTACCATTCTGTCTTGATGATCACATCTTTGTAATATAGCTTGAAATCAGGCAACGTGATGCCCCCAGCTTTGTTTTTCTTTTTCAACATTTCCTTGGCGATTCGGGGTCTTTTCTGGTTCCATACAAATTTTAAGATTGTTTGTTCCAGCTCTTTGAAAAATACCAGTGGTATTTTAATAGGAATGGCATTGAAAGTGTAAATTGTTTTGGTAGGATGGACATTTTAGCAATGTTTCTTCTTCCAATCCTTGAGCATGGACTATTTTTCCATCTCTTTGTGTCTTCCTCAACTTCTTCATAAGTGTTTTGTAGTTTCTAGCATACAGATCCTTTACCTCTTTAGTTAGGTTTATTCCTAGGTATCTTACAGTTTTTGTTGCTATTGTGAATGAAATCAACTCCTTAATTTCTCTTTCTACAGTTACATTCTTAGTGTATAGAAAGGCAACTGACTTCTGTGCATTGATTTTGTATCCTACCACGTTGCTGAATGACTATGTAAGTTCTAGTAATTTGGGGGTGGAATCTTTTGGGTTTTCCACATAAAGTATCATGTCATCTGTAAAAAGGGAGAATTTGACTTACTCTTTACCAATTTGGATGCCTTTTATTTCTTTTTGTTGTCTGATTGCTAAGGCTAGGACTTCTAGTACTAAGTTGAACAATAGTGGTGAGAGTGGGCATCCCTGTCGTGTTCCTGATCTTAAGGGAAAGGCTCTCAGCTTTTCCCCATTGATAATTACATTCGCTGTGGGCTTTTCATAGATGGTTTTTATGATATTGAGGACTGCTCCCTCCAGTCCTATACTCTGAAGAGTTTTAATCAGGAACGGATATTGTATTTTGTCAAATGCTTTTTCTGCATCAATTGAGAGGATTGTATGGTTCTTGTCTTTTCTTTTACTGATATGCTCTACCATGTTGATTGATTTGCGAATGTTGAATCACCCTTGCATCCCAGGCATAAAACTCATTTGGTCGTGGTGAGTAATCCTTTTAATGTATTGTTGGATCCTGTTAGCTAGGATCTTGTTCAGTATTTTGGCATCCATGTTTATCAGGGTGATGCTGGCCTCATAGAAGGAGTTTAGAAGTTTTCCTTCTGTTTCTATTTTTTGAAACAGGGCACCTGGGTGGCTTAGTTGCTAAGCTTCTGCCTTCGGCTCAGGTCATGATCCCAGGGTCCTGGGATCGAGCCCCATGTCAGGTTCCCTGCTTGGCGGGAAGCCTGCTTTCCCTCTCCCACTCCCCCTGCTTATGTTCCTGCTCTTGCTGTTTCTCTCTCTCTCTCTCTCGTCAAATAAATAAATAAAATTCTTATTTTTTGAAAGAGCTTCAGTGGAATAGGTATTATTTCTTCTTTAAATGTTTGGTAGAATTTCCCTGGGAAGATATTTGGCCCTGGACTTTTGTGTTTTGGAGAGATTTTTGATTACTGTTTCAATTTCGTTACTGGTTATTGGTCTATTCAGATTGTCTATTTCTTCCTGTTTCAATCTTGGTAGTTTGTTAAGTGTCCAGGAAGGCATCCGTTTCTTCCAGGTTGCTTCATTTGTTGGCATTTAGTTGCTAGTAAAAATTTCTAATAATTACTTCTATTTCCTTGGTGTTAGTTGTGATCTCTCCCCTTTCATTCATGATTTTATTAATTTCAGTCCTTTTTCTGGAAACAGATTATTGATTTGAAGCATTTCTTCCCAAAATAAGCATGTAATACTGTACATTTCCCTCCAAGTATTGCTTTAGCTGTAGCTAAAGCATTTTGATATGTTGTGGGTTTTTTGTTTTTTTTTAAGATTTTATTTATTTATTTATTTGACAGAGAGATCCCAAGTAGGCAGAGAGGAAGGCAGAGAGAGAGGAGGAAGCAGGCTCCCCACTGAACAGAGAGCCCGATGCAGGGCTAGATCCCAGGACCCTGGGATCATGAACTGAGCCAAAGGCAGAGGCTTTAACCCACTGAGCCACCCAGATGTCTCTTGATATGTTGTGTTTTAATTTTCAGTTGATTCAGAATATTTTAATTTCCTTGCGACTACTTCTTTGGTCTGTGGGTTATTTAGAAATGTGTTAATTTCAAGCTACTTAGAGATTTGCCAAGTATCTTTCTGTTACTGACTTTGGTTCAAGTGTGACCTCTATCTAGTGTGTCCAGCTTCCAGTGGTTGTATACTCCCCCTTTTAGCCCACCCTCAGCTTTTAGCAGAGGGTAAACATTTTAGCTGAATACATTTTACCCTCTTATATGGTAGCCTCATCTTCCCATTCTCTGCCATGGTGAGCCAGTACAGTCCCATGTCTCCTTGGAAGTGCATGTCTTTCCTTGAATTTTGGGCTACTTTTTTTTTTTTTTAAGATTTTATTTATTTATTTGACACAGAGAGAGAGAGAGAGATCACAAGTAGACAGAGCAGCAGGCAGAGAGAGAAGGAGAAGCAGGCTCCCCGCCAATTAGAGAGCCTGATGTGGGGCTCGATCTCAGGACCCTGGGATCATGACCTGAGCCGAAGGCAGAGGCTTAACCCACTGAGCCACCCAGGCGCCCCTTGGGCTACTTTTTACACAAACTCCATTATAGGTTCAAGAAGAGTTATGATTTTGTAAATTATTGTTTTGGTTGTTGATAAGCGGGGGAAGCGTTCTTTCCAGCTTTCTCCATCCTAAGGTAAAGCCAGAAGTCTCAATGCCATGTATTTTAAGCTACAGTCTGGACAGTGTTTTAGAGTTTGAGCCATAGAGGCAGAGAGAGAGAGGTTGATGACTCTGCATTGTAAGGCTTCATTGCAGACAGAATTGGAGTCACATTCTCTTTGAAGTCCATGGAGTAACCCAATTGTTCTGTTGTAATAAAGTTTTATTTCACTAACAACAGTGACATCTTCAGTCTGCACAAAATAACAGGAGTGAGTTTCTGCAAATAACTGCCACCCCTGCCTTCTTTTCTAATTTAAGTTGTGGGCCCATACAGTGCCTTGTGTGAATGGGTGACGTAGGTCAGGGGGCTGAGGCCTGGGCTTATTTCTTCTTTGAAATAGTACAAGTTGCTGCTTAGTAATAGAGTAATACATCTGTATAAGAAGTTTAGCTTTGGCTCAGTCCCTGCCTGATTATGTGTTGAGGGAACAGCCTATAATTAGGCACTTCATTCCAGCCTAGTGGTTGTTGAAGGAACAGAATTTAAGGAAACTGTCTGCTCTACAGGGTTTTAGGCTGGTAATTGGCAAAGCTATATGACTATAGACATCAATATGAAGACATCTTTTTATTATTTTCCATTGCAGAATAATTTAGCTAATTTAAAGCTTATACCTTCACGGGGGAGAACCTAGTTCATGGAAATATTTCTAAGATGATTGTTTTAGAGAACTTCAGCTACTTGACTGTGGTCAGCACATTTGGATTTTTTAGTTGTTAATTTAACTTTATTTATTGCTGTTCTTTTTCAGAAAATACTTCCAGGAGGAAATACATCATTTGATGTAGTTTTTCTTGCAAGAGTAGTGGGAAATGTAGAAAATACTTTATTTATTAACACATCCAATCATGGGGTATTTACTTACCAGGTAAGAACCAGGAGTAAATCTTTCATTTTTTTTATAAAATAGAGTTCTCGTCTCTGAGGTGTCATATGACAGCCTATCAAGAACCCTCTTTAAAAACTCAGGGATAATAGGAAATATAAGAGTTTAGCCTTAGAGCATTTTTACTCACTGTTGTGTCTGTGACTATCCCTATTCAGATCAGACTGAACAGTCTAATGGTTGTTTAAAGCTACAGCTAAAGCATTAATGTAAGATTGGTTAGCAAAATAATAGTAAAAAATATCTTACACTAACTAAATTTTTTTTAAATTTTACTTTGCACATTATACTTTATAATAGTTTCAAGAGTAAAATATACATGGCTGCTTTTCTTAGTAAATGATTGTTTAAAAATTGTTCTTTTTATATGTAATTATTGTCTAGGTTATTAAAGTTAATGTTTTATGAATCAAGACTTTTGTATATCAAGGTTATCAAGATTATTAAGAAAAAATGCTTATATGGCACTATACTACATACCTTAGATGCATTTCTGCCTATGTTATCGATACCGTTATCCTCATTTTTTGAGATAGGGGAGGTGAAGTTTAGAAAATTTAAATAATTGGTTCAGATTATGCTACTGGTAGATTATTGAGCAGGGATTCAAACCCATGTCTTTGTACCTACAATAACCATCCTCTTAACCACTGTGTTATACTGTGCTTGGAACACATTGGTTTAACTCCTTACTTAGCTAATGTCTTACTTGACAGTGTCTATGATTTTGTTTTCAACATTCTTCTCCAGGACCCAGAACATACCATGTATCTTGAAAATTAGTGTTGCAGTAAACTGATTAATCAGGCACCTGTGTTTATGTATGGTGAATAAGTCTTTAATGGTTGTTTAGTAAGCAGCCTGCATAGATTAGTAACTTTGAAGTATCATATATATGACACTCATTTAACAAGAACCTCTTGAGTAAGTGAAGACTATTGTAAGAATATTAAGACCTTTGCTCCACAAAGGCACCCCCAGTTGCCTAGGTGGTTGTGGCCAAGCTGGACTACCTGAGGCTTGTGATCAGGTCATTCTCAAGGAGAGCCTCAGTGGCCACTGTCTTTCTTCACTTCTCCACATCTAATCTTTTACAAAGTTCCCCTCCTAAATATATCTTGAGTCTGTCTACCTCTCTTCTCTTCACTGCCATTGCTGTCTTCTAAGCCACCATTGCTTCTCTCTGGATGACACAGTAGCCTCCAACCAGCCCTCCACACCCCTCCAGTCCCTGCCATAGGCCATCATTCACTGTAATCAGAGTGACCTTCTGTGAACATAAATCACATCTAGTCAACTTGCCCATGGAAATCCTAATGTTGTCCTATTGCTCTTAGAACAAAATGTAAACTTCTGACCAAGGCCAACAAGCTCTGAGGTTCTCACTCCCATAGCTCTGCCACCTCACCCCATGACCCTGCTTCTCATGGCATTCCTGGTCTTCAAACAAGTCAACCCATTTCCTGCCTCATTCCCTTTGCATACTTCCCCTTGCCTGAATACACTCTCACTGCAGCTTTTTCTCATCTTGCTGGTGACATTAGCTCACATCACTTCCCCAGAGAAGATTGCTCTAACCGTGTTCTCTAAAAGAATATTCCCAGCCTCACCCCAGCCAGTTATTCTATATCACATTACCTGGTTTTTAGAACTTTTTTATTGTTACCTAGTCTGTTCCTCATACTAGAATATAAGGTTTATGACATCAAGCATATTATTTTTCTTATTCACTATTAAATCATTCACTATGTGTATATTTATGCCTAGCACATCGTAGGCACTTAATAAATATTTGTCATTTGAATGACTGGCTCACCCTGTTTAGTAAGTCAACCCAGGGCCTTGCCTTCCCCTGTTGGTGTGACCTGGAGCTGAGCTTGATATTTGAGAAATTCCTTGGGCCCTAGATCCATCTCCTTCTGGTTAGAGTAAGGAAATCTTTTGAGTCCCTATTTTCTTCTTTCGTCTATTCTATGAGCTCATGAAGGCCTGCTATCATTTTAATTTCTGATATAGAAATAATTCCAAATACACATATATATGTAGTAAATCAAATATGTAGCCAAATCAAGTATAGAAACTACACGTGTGCTCTTTTTAAATTGGTTAAGATTTGTCCATCTAAATAAGACTCACTCATTTTCCCTGGATCTATCAGTTATAACTATAAAAATGTTAATTATCAGAGCAACTCAGATTTTTTTCATCTTTGAAATAGGTATTTGGTGTTGGGGTTCCAAACCCATATCGATTGAGGCCATTCCTTGGGGCCAGAGTTCCTGTGAACAGCAGTTTCTCACCTATAATAAACATACACAATCCTCACAGTGAGCCTTTACAGGTGAGTTTATGATGGTGATTTTGAATGAGTTTCATTTGGGCAAAAACTAATGCTTAGCATGAAATCTCAGTCTGTTAGAGTTTTCATGACTGTTTAAAATAGTGGGGTTGAATGGATGCATCACAGTGGTGGGGGCTTTCTTTTAGTGCAGCTTTCTGCGGTTGGAGTTTTGGATCACAGTAGTCCAGGTATTGAATTTTGGGGACCACTTCTAAAACTGTGTTTCCTCTGGTATTAGATTTTAACAGGTCTACATTTAACTTAGGAGTTCAGCTACACAAGGCCACTACTTTTCTAGTATGACATAAATTTTTTATAACACTGTTCATGCTTACTTTTGGTAATGAGTTTTTGGTGATGGGGGCCTGGAAATTGAAGTCCAAGGGAAGGGTAATACAGAATCATGATTAAAAGCTAACATTTTTTTTTTATTTAAAAAGTCCACTCCTGATCTTACTCAGTCTGTTAGTACTGAGTGTTTTCAAGTTTGAAATCTCCTCGTCTCTGGCACAGTGGGAGTGGCTGATGTTCCTCCCTCATGTACTTCCTAAGCTCTCCACCTGCATCCCCAGTGACTCCAACTTCGTGACATTTGCTGCCACTTGTGTCATCTGGTTGGAAGGAGATGTGGATGCTTTCCAGAATAGTCCATAATATTCACACCCAGAGTTCTTGAGGACCAGTGCTGCAGGCCTTAAGAGTAGTTTGAACATAGCCATTGGAGGGAAAGCACTACATATTGTGGTGAACTGCAGAGCTTTCACAGCCAGAATGGTTCTTGTCATCCCAGAACCGCTGGTAGAAATGTTCATAAACAGAAAGTGAGGAAGAATATAGTGAGATTTTTAGAACATGAATTGTGAAATTATATGCTGAATTAGCAAGAAAGGGGTTTGTCCCCGACACTTAGCTAACATTTGGTGAGCATAGCTACTCATAAGAATATTCTGCCCAAATATTAATGATTTTTTAGCTAGATATCTTTGTTACAAAAGAAGAAAATGCCTTGCCTTTCTGTCCTGTTTTTACAAGTGAAAAGTGTTTCTTCTTCATCATCAGTTGATCATTTATATCCTTTTGGCTAACTTTAGGTAATTGTGTATTTTCCCTGTTCTGACTAATTTTTATGACAAATTATACAGAAATCTCATAAATTCCTGTTGCTTTCTTTCCTTGTCTGTTTTCAGTCAACTGATTTTTGTTGTTGTTGTTAATCTGGGCTTTTTCCAGTTACTACATTTTAATGAAGAATATATCCCACACTGGACTTGGCACCAGCACACAGGAAAGCAAATGGAAAAGCCAAAGCTGCCCTCTTAGAACCAGTACAGATTATTTATCTGGAAGGCACTTTAACCTGATAGTTCTGTGTTATACTGTATCATTAGTCTTATCCTTAAATTTAAGAAAATACTGTAAATCACAGGTTGCATCTGATTTGATAAAGCACAAATATGAGTATGTTCTCACTGCACAAAAAAAAAAAAAGTTAACTCAAACATGTGAAGCAAAAATCCTCTTGAGTTCCAATTTTTAATCCAGTGCTATCCAATAGAACTTTCTTCAATGATCTATCTGTATCTGCTCTGTCCAGCATAGCAGCCACCAGCCACATGTGGCTAATGAGCAGTTGAATTTGTGGCTAAGGTGGCTAAGAAACTGAACATTTCATTTTATTTTATTTCAGTTAAATTTAAATAACCACATAGCTGATAACTGTTGTATTAGCACAGCTCTAGTCCCAAACCCCCCCCTTATAGATACTATCCGGTATGATCTTGGTGTGTCTTGTTAGACCCTTTTCAGTGCATTTGCATATATATATGTGGACACAAAAATAAACATTCTTGTGCAGGTTTTTTTTATATAAATTATATTCTCTATTGTTGGCTTCCTTTTTTTCTGTATGTTGTTTAATTAGAATAAATATTACTAGACTTAAAGTCAGGAATATGTCATGTTCCTAGTTTTAATGTGATCTTTCCTTTGAATTTTATAGTGCAGCCTTTTTCTGTCCCCATTTCCTTATTCCTTTCCCTACAATCAGTAGTCTATGTTTTAATCTTCTGTTTCCACACATTGTTGTGCTTGTTTCCTTAATACCTTGGAAGAATAAACAAAAATAGTATGTGATATCTTCTGGTTTTTCAGCAAAGTTTCTAGAGTCACTCCATCAGTTTAGATGGTATCACTATTAATACAACTGGGACTATAGGGGAACACTGTAATAAAACAGAAAGCAGGCAATAATACTCAAAGAAAATCTTAGCTTGTTAGTCTTTGCTAAATGTGTTATTTTAACAATATACACCAAAAACCTTGAAGTTTATACTAAAGTATTGCTGTTTTTCCTGCTTTGTCTTTTTTTTATGTATTCCTAAAGGACTTATGTGGTAAAACAAGTGAAGGTCTTCCATCCATTCTTTTACTTCACCCCAAATTTGTATTTAATTAAGAATATTCTTGGGGTGCCTGAATGGCTCAGCCAGTTAAGCAGCCAACTCTTTGATTTCAGCTCAGGTCACAGTCTCAGGGTTGTGGGACCAAGCCCCACCAAGGACTTAGCGCGAAGTCTGCTTGTCTCTCTCCCTCCACTCCTTCCCCCACTTGCGTGCACTCACTCTCTCTATCCCTATCTCTATCTCCAAAATAAATAAATAAAATCTTTTTAAAAAATTTTTAAATAAAAAATTAAGTATATTCTTTCTTTTTAAGAGGCTGGGTTACCTGCTCTTAAAGGAATGTCTCCTGCCATATGACCCATTCTATCCCTAGGTATTTACCAAAGAGAAAAGAAAGCAGATGTTCACACAAAGACTTATAGAAATGCAGTGTTCATAGCAGCTTTATCTGTAATGATCAAAAACTGGAAGCAATCCAAATGTCCATCAGTAGGTGAATGGATCAAAAATTGTGGCATAACCATAACATAGAAAAGAACTATTAATACATACAATAACATGATCAATCTCAAAGTAATTACAGTGAGTAAAAGCAGCTAGGACAAGTGTGCATACTGTATGATTCCATTTATATAAAGCTCTAGAAATTCAAACTAATCTTGAATGGCCAGATGCAGCTCATTGGTTGGCTAGGGGGTGTGAGGGAGCAGAAAGAGACAGTTAGATTACAAAGGGCATGAAGAAAATTTGAAGGAAGGGTTATATTTAATGTCTTAATTGCAGTGGTAGCTCCACACCTATATATGTATGTCAGAATTTATCAAGTTGTGCACTTGAAATATGGGTAGTTTATTTTACATCAGTTATAGCTCAGCAA
This sequence comes from Lontra canadensis, assembly GCF_010015895.1. Lineage (NCBI taxonomy): Eukaryota > Metazoa > Chordata > Mammalia > Carnivora > Mustelidae > Lontra > Lontra canadensis. The sequence goes on from NW_022631055.1 coordinate 9,807,228, forward strand.
AATCATGAGTATAGGTGCAAGCCACAGAGGTATTAACAGTTCCTGTGATTTTTGCCGCCAAGAGAAACCAAATACTGTCATACTGCATTAAAAATGTTACATATATCCCAGAATGATGCATTCTTCACTATTTCACTATTACAGTAATTGTTAGATCTGCTGCTAAATCTTGATATAAATGTGTGACTGAAAAAAGCACTGTGTTGGGCACCTGGGTAGCTCAGTTGGTTAAGTGACTGCCTTCGGCTCAGGTGGTGATCCTGGAGTCCCAGAACCGAGTCCCACATTGGGCTCCCTGCTCGGTGGGGAGTCTGCTTCTCCCTCTGACCCTTCCCCTTCTCATGCTCTGTCTCTCTTTCTCTCTCATTCTCTCTCTCAAATAAATAAAATCTTAAAAAAAAAAAAAAGGTACCATGTTACTATAAAAAGTACAAAAATTGTATTTCCATAAACTGTTTTTCCTTTGGAAAAAAATAAAAGGTGTTCTGTGGATGGATTTTCTTTAATCCAGTGTCCGATATAACTATACTCTAAATTTAATATTTGGAAGTTACTTTGTTTTAATAAAAAATAACCACCATTGGTCACACATATGAATCACTGACTCCAGTGATACTTATCCTACTTTTATATCTGTAATGTTTTTAAGTTTTTCTAAGACACAGGATGTCAGATGTATTTCTGTTTAACAGCAAATCAGTTGCATTGAGAATGTGATTTTGAACTTAACCATCACATGCTGTTTTGTCATAGGTTGTAGAAATGTACTCTAGTGGAGGAGATCTTCACCTAGAACTTCCAACGGGTCAACAAGGAGGTACCAGGAAACTGTGGGTGAGTGATGGTGTATTTTTCTCTCATGTGTGGTCACATGGAACCAATTATGTTCTTAAATACACCAGAAATTATACACCACATTTATCAGCTGTATAAATGTGGGTGACTTTCCCTTAATTATATCTTAATTTTAAACTTACATCAGATATATTTGAAAATTAGATGATACATGGAGAGAAAAGTATAAGTAGTAATTTTTGGGAAGAGCAATGAACAAAATTGGTGGGAGCTTTAACCCACTCTGTGAAAAGGAAGAGATTTCAACTATTCTTTCATAGAATTATATTGGTAATGTTGTCTCTGAATATAGTCATTTATTATGTGCTTTATACCAAGATTTAAAAAAAAAACCTGTGGGAAAGATCCATTATATGTTTGAGGTAGAGAGTTGAACATGCAGATTTATTGTTGATAGTGATGACATTTTCAGAGAGAATGTAGTCAAGCCCTCGTGACAATTTAGAACATTTTAAATTCCTAGGTAATTTACATCCACCTTTAATATTACTGAATAGTTAATACTAGTTTGTGTCAATTCTTAAAGAACCACTTTTTCTTAGAGAATATTGGCAAATATTAGCCAAGTCACTGAATATATAGCAACTACCTTATTTGTACAGTTTCCTGTCATCAGAGGGTTTTTCTTTAAATGTTATTTACCACACCTTAATCAAAGAGGGGAAAAGCATAGGAGGTGCAGTTCTTGTACCGAGGGCACTCAGACCGCTTATCATCCATAATTGGAGACAATAGACTTTACTGGTATGAGTAAATTCAGAATATCAGATTTATTTATTAATTGCTCTATTAAACACACCTAGCCTCTTGTTCTGTCTTCTGACCAGTCTTATCCTAGGAAGGGATGCAGAGGGGACATTTTTAGAATGTTGACTTGAGCAATTAGAAACAGATTTGTCAGGGATTTGGTTAACTCCTCCGATACAGGAACACATTAGCAGATAAAAATATGTAATGGATGGTTCATGTATATCCTTTCACATAAATATTTTATCTTGAAATTATGTTATTGTTTGAAAAGCCTTTGGGAGAAATCGTATTTAAAACAGTGCTTCAGAGAATTAACTATAAGCTATTCAACTTGTATTCTAATTCTAGATAGAAGAACTAAGAATTTACTGTGAAATATAATTGGTAACCAAAAAACATCAGAGAATTGAGATTTCTCATTATTTAAGAACTGTGATCAGTGGTAGCAGAGATGGCATAATGTTTTAAGATTCCCAGTGGCTACAAGAAAAGATAAAGTTATTCTTATTCCTACAAACCTAGAGTAAGAAAAGTCAGTTGGCCTTGACCTCACCCTCAGCCCATTTACAGTGTACATAAGAAAAGCCCAGAGACCAGTCAGCTCCCTAGAGATGGGGAAGTGGATGGTGCATCTCTAGTGGTCCCAGGAGGGTTCCAATCACTTCTTTCCTACTTTGAGGCTAAAAAGTTAAGAGAATAGAGGTAAGTGAAGACCAGTAAATTCTGTGTCACAGGGATCTCCTCAAATATACCAAAAGGTGGGTGGAGAGAAATTCTGGTGGTCCCAAGGAAGCCAGATTGTTGTAAAACCAGGAAAAAGTACATCTAAAAAGAAATTTTTTTTTTCCTGATGAATCTTCCTTCTAGTGTATTTCTGAATGTTCTGTCATTCCAGGCCTGAAAATGTTTGCTATCTTACTTGGTAAGAGTCTTGCTGAAAGCAGTTGGTGAACTGCGATTGCCTGGGAAGCTTTGTTGTGTTTAGTTTTAAATGCAAGGACACTTTCATTCAAAGAGCTCTCTCAGTTATTATTTAAAGAAATTTCTGTAGACTTCTGGAAAAGCATTTCCCTCTAATAGTGACATGTCTATTAGAGAATTTTAGGAATGAATTGTATACACAAACATCACGTTAAAGAATAAATGATTTATAGAATAATTCAATCTTTTAATGATAACTTTGCAACTGACTGTTTGTTTCCAGATGATTTTTTTTCTTTGCTTGATTTTTTATATCATGCTTCGTCAATTCTAAGATGCACTTTTTTTCACATTTAATGTTCTTCAAAATTGGAGTGTGTTATGATCCATGGAATATATTTAAGTGGCAATGTGGTTTTTTTCTTAGTAGGCATATAAAATAATAACGCATCTTTCAGTCATTCTCATCTTATTCACTAAACTGCGGTGGTTTTGGAACATTACAAAATCTGTGCTACATATGGTCTGTTAACTTGTCAGGAGATCCCTCCTTATGAAACCAAGGGAGTGATGAGAGCCAGCTTTTCATCCAGAGAAGCAGATAACCACACAGCCTTCATCAGAATAAAAACGAATGCTTCAGACAGCACAGAGTTTATCATTCTTCCTGTTGAGGTAGAAGTTACAACAGGTTAGTAGAAAACCGAAGGAGCTGCAAGTGTGTTTGTTTTGTTTTTAGTACATCTTACTCTGGGCAAAGTAAAATCTAATGGTTTACTTTTCTCTTTTCCAAGCTCCTGGAATTTATTCCTCAACCGAAATGTTAGATTTTGGTACACTACGAACACAAGGTAAAGAAAAGAGACAGTATTTTTCTAAGTCTTTAAAAAAAAAAAAAAAAAAAAAAAACTCTGTTCAGAACAGTGCTGAATGGCTGACTCTTCTTTAACTCTTTGGTAACTCAGCTTTGGGAGTTACCTTTCAGTGAGTTACACGATCTCGTAGAAACCTACTGTTGGGAACTCCGAGCCCTCATGAGTTCATACCCCATTTCTCTGAGGGACACCATTGCCTACCAGGTGGGAAAGCAAGGTCATGAGATAAGTTAAGTCTTCTAAACAGAAGAATGAGGCAGAAGTTATAGTTTCTGAGTTTTTTAATCTAGTTTGTCACATATTCAGTTATGCTGAATCTTTTTTTTAATAGTAAAATAGGGGTGCCTAGGTGGCTCAGTGGGTTAAGCCTCTGCCTCCGGCTCGGGTCATGATCTCAGGGTCCTGGGATCGAGCCCCACATCGGGCTCTCTGCTCAGCGGGGAGCCTGCTTCCCCCTCTCTCTCTGCCTGCCTCTCTGCCTACTTATGATCTCTCTCTCTCTCAATATAAATAAATAAAATCTTTTTAAAAAAAATAAAAACAATAAAATAAAAAATAAACTATTTCTGGATTCTTAGAAGTAGATTATGCCATTTTATTATTAATTTTATTAATATTTTATTATTAACATTAATTATTCAGTTATATTATAATAACATAATGTTAAATTTGCCCCAGATGTTCAAAGAAAGTATTTGATTTCTAAAATTGAAATCACTCAAGTTAAAGGATTTATTAAGAAAAAAATAGAAATAGTTATAATTTGGGACTTCTGTGGCTCATGTATAATTAGAATTTGGTTGTTTAGGATTGAAGACCCCTTTTTGAAAACTAGATTTGGTTTTAATGTGATAATTTCACATTGCACATTATTAATTTGCTTCCTTATGCTTTCCTGGAAAACTGAAAGATTAGTAATAATGTCTAATTCCACTAAAAAATTATGTTTTGTTTTTCTGGTTATTTAGGAGGGCATGGTTCTTGTAATACACTGTATCCTTATGAGCTGGGTAGGATCACATTCTTTTTACTAATGTAATTGTAGTTCTTTTTCATGTTCTAGAATAGGTTCAGTCTCATATCTAATAAGGTAAAAATTCTAGCTTGCTGTAAAGCACACATGTTAAAGAAATATTTCTTTTCTTCAATTTTAACAGATCTACCAAAAGTTTTAAACCTTCATTTATTAAATTCAGGAACAAAAGATGTACCAATAACAGTAAGTTTTTATCTATTTTCTCCAAATTTATATATTCTCTGTTTTTAAACTTAAGGGAAAGTTAAAAATAATTAAACTCTTCTAAATGATTCTGTTTTATGGTGGCCTAGTGTAGTTGGGTTCTAAGTGTGATGTGAGAAACCTGTTCTTCCTCTAACCACCTTTAAAGATGAGAAGGAAAGTCGATGATCTTCCCCAAGCCAAGTCTGAACCAAAGTCCCTGAGGTTCTTCTTTAGGTGTCATTTAAGAAGCTTGTGTATTCTGATAAATCCTAGGATGTGTGCCATGTGCAAAGAAAAACGGGTTATAACGATTCCATCAGGTTTAGCTGTTAGACGTAAGGTATGGGTACGTAAAGAGAGAGGAGTAGAAAGGGTTCAGATGAGTTGGGAAATAATAATAAAGCAAAGAGATATGGTAGGTAATGTGAGAATGCTGTTAGTATTTGTCCAAAGTATCCTTCTAACTGGCAACTACTACAGCATGCTAGATAGCAGACTACAAACCAGGGTCATCTTTTTCCCTCACACATGCACATGAAACAAGTGAATTTTAGGCCTTACAGTGGAATTGGGGAGCCATTACATGATTTTAGGGGAAAAAAGAGAGACCCAAATTTTGCTTTGGTCCACAACTTTACCTCCTGGTGAAGTCCTGAAGATACATATATAGGAAATAATGGAAAAAGAAAGTACATTTTTATTATAATTTGTGCTAATGTCAGTAGCCTAAAATCAGAGAATTCTGATAAAATGAGATGCATCAAATAGGCATGAGACTTAGGGACCTTTGTCCATCCATGGCCAAACCCAGAGTTTTTAGCCAGCTGGTAGCATGGACCAAAGAGAGGAGAGTTTGCAAATCCTAAATGAGGGAGCGAGAGACGGTCATCCCAGGTAACCATATTTTAATGTACAGTAACTGTGCTCATTGATCATAGTCCAGGAAGTGTCCTGCTGTCTGACCTAGTATTTTTTGCTGCTAAGTAGAAGAACTAGGGAGATGGGGTCTGGTAGGGAGCTTCCCTGACTCTGCTCTGGGCTGAAACTGCCCCACTTGGAGTTCCTGCCTGTCCACTGTTGGCAGGCTGAAAGAAACCTGTGGTACAGTTGCCTGGGTCTGCTGTGATTCACACCCGTCCTTCTCAGGGGGTCCTTACATGTTGGGACCCCACCACAGATGACAAGGAACAGCTCTTTTGACCCGGCCACCCTGGTACCATTGAAACAAAACACAACAGTATGAACAGCAGCATTATATCTCTTTGTTATTTTTCTTTTTAAATAGCAGTTTGAAATATTTTTATATGCTTGCTTTTAAAAAAACTTTTTTTGATTCAGTTTTTTAAAAGTTTACCATCGAAGTCTCTGTGGAATGAACTCACCATGTTCTCCAGTAATGACCTTTCACATAAGAAAATACTACAGTGAATATTTCTGTTGTATGATATCTTTGTAATTCCTATTTTAGCAATAATTAATTACGTTTTCCTAAATACGTAATGCTGATTGTTACTATATTGAGGGGTTAGGGACTGATTTTGTCTCTTTAACTATATTGACATTTTCAAAGTATATGGAAAAATGAGCAAAAGAAGAACAGTGTAAATGTTTATAAAGATGTGAGTTATATGTGTGTTAATATGAACACCCTTCTGGACAAGGACCATTCTGTAATAATATACTTGTTTTCTTTGTTTGATGTTAAAATACCTATTGTCTTATAAAGGTAGCTATGTTTTGTTATTATTGTTTTCCAGTAGAATGAGTTGGGAAGTATTCTCTCCTCTTCTATTTTTGGGAAGAGTTTGGAAGAACTGGTGTTAACTCTTCTTAAATGTTTGGTAGAATTCACCAATGAAGTCCTGTGAGCCTGGGCTTCTCTTTGTGGGAAGTTTTAAAATTCAGTCTCTTTAGGCCTATTCAGATTGTCTGTTTCTTCTTGCCTCACTTTCAGTGGCTTTTGTCTTCCTAGAGATTTTGTCACTGTGTCTCAAGTTTCTAATTGTTTGGTGTACCAGTGTTCATAGTATTCCCTTATGATTCTTTTGTCCCTGTGAAGTAGGTAGCAATGTCCCATTTTTCATTCTTGATTTTAGTAAGTTAGTCTTCTCTGTATTTAAAGATGGTTTTGGTCAGTCTAGCTAAACGTTTGTCACTTCTGTTGTTCCTTTGAAAAAGGGCAGCTGGGTGGCTCCATCAGTTAAGCCTCTGCCTTCGGTAGCGCATGATCCCACAATCCTGGGATCAAGTCCTACATTGGGCTGCCTCCTTGGCAGGGAGTCTGTTGCTTTCTCTTTCTTTGTCAAGTAAGTAAATAAAATCTTTAAAAGAATTAATTTTTGGTTTTGTTAATTTTCTCTATTTTTCTTTGTCTGCCATTAAAACATCCTTTAGCTGATGAGTAAAGATGGTAGAGAGTAGGAGAACCCCTTTGTTCCCTTGATACCATTATCCTCACATTTGCAAACTAAAAAAATAGAAATCTGTTAGAGTTCCCTCTCCAACCATGAACACACACACGTTCTAGGTTGTAGCAGTCAATGAAATGCAAAGGCCTCTGTATCACTAAAATGTTAACATTTTAAAATCTTTCTTTACCCAGAATTATGATTGTTTTTGTTAAAAATTTTCTGAGTTCGCTTATCTGGGTTTCCTCCATAATAGAATATAATTCCTTCTGCTAGATTTGTTTAGATTCTATTGGCTACAACCTACTTACCTTTTTGAACTTTTTGATACTGATTTCTTCTTTAGCCCATTTGGCTACATAGAGCACATTTACTGTATCCGTGGTAGTATATCCACCACTCCTCCCAGCCCTTTTTCTCTGGGGTGAGCTCAAGTGCTTTCTCCACTGGGAAAGCCTCTTCTAGCACAGCTTCCTGGCAGCACACTGGAAGATCCCTCTTGTGCTGCAGGTGGCAGCTCTTCGCCTGTAGGGCAGGCACTGACTGTCACTAATGGATCACCCGGCTGTTGCCTCAGTTCGAGATGTCTGATAATTTTTATTTTTGTGTGTTCTCCATGCTCTTTGTCCATGGTTGGTTTCTTCTGTCCTTGGGACGCCATTGCACAGGGCAGGGTTGTTGTGAGAGCTTTCTTGTTGGGCACACTTGACGCCTGCAACTCACTTCCCCAAATGTGAGGGTTTAGAGATTTGATAGGAAAATGACTTTACTTAGCCCAAGCAATTTTGTCCAACTTTTTACATACAATGAACGGACCAAAACAAATGTCTTTTGGGACACCTGGATGGCTCAGTCACCCAGGTGTCTGCCTTCGGCTTAGGTCATGATCCTGGGGTCCTGGGATAGAGCCCCACATCAGACTCCATGCTCAGGGGGGGAGTCTACTTCTCCCACTGCCTGCCTCTCCCCTGCTTGTGCTCTCTCTAACAAATAAATAAATAAAATCTTGTTTTTTAAATGCCTTTTTCAATAAACATTTTCTTAAAAAATGAAATTATCAATCATAAGAATATGAATGAAAAAATACCATAGTTAGGAAAGAGAAGGAAATTCAGTTATAAAAGAGAAGGAAAGAGGCTCATGTTCCTCCTTTTTCTTAGAGAGTTTTAGGATACATTATAAGTCAACATTTTTGTTCTTACTATGGGTCAGGCACTATGCTAGGTTCTTTACATGGATTATCTTATTTAATACATGGATCACCTTATTTAATACAGGAGTCCTATAACATACACAGGTTCTGATTTTCCAAAGAAGGTAAACTGGAAGAGATTATGCTGAGTGAAATAAGTCAAGCAGAGAGAGTCAATTATCATATGGTTTCACTTATTTGTGGAGCATAACAAATAGCATGGAGGACAAGGGGAGATGGAGAGGAAAAGGGAGTTGAGGGAAATTGGAAGGGGAGGTGAACCATGAGAGACTATGGACTCTGAAAAACAACCTGAGAGTTTTGGAGGGGCGGGGTGGGAGGTTGGGGGAACCAGGTGGTGGGTATTAGAGAGGGCACGGATTGCATGGAGCACTGGGTGTGGTGCAAAAACAATGAATACTGTTACGCTGAAAAGAAATTAAAAAAAATTTTTTTTTAAAGACTTCTTCAACCATAAAAACTCAAAAGTTACTTAAAAGTATATTAGTATATAATGACACCAATCAAGTCTTTGCAAATATATCATTTTAATTTCATATTTAGTATTTCTCCTAAAATCCTATTGATCTATAATACTTGTCTGTATATCTGCATGTGTAGCTACCCGTGTATGTATTTTTTCTAATATCCAGAGCCTAAACTCTGCCAGTGTTTTGATAGTCTTGTCATATTTCCTCATTCATTCTTCCTTTATTCACCCAGTAAATATTTAATGAGCGTCAGCTATATGCCAGCTTCTGTGCGAAGTACTGAGAACACAGCAGTAAATCAAACAACCAAGGTTTCCACCCCTATTGAGCTCACTTTTTAGCTGAGAGACTGATGACCAGTATACAACATAATTGTAAATTGAACCAAGTTCTAACAAAAAAAGAAACAGAATGGCATGTAAGTGGGGGGAGGGAGATGGTTTAGATAGGGTTGTCTCTGAGGAGCTGACATTTGAGGTAATAACTGAAGAGTAAGCAGTTGGCACCCATAAGAGAAGCTGGCAGATGAAAGTTCCCATCAAAGGGAACGGCAAGTGCAAAAGCCTGAGGCAGGAACAGCTTTGGATGTCATGGGAAACAAGGAAGGGTTGAATGTATAAGGTGAGGGCCAGAGAGTTAATCATGGCTTTCTGTGCTTTGGGAAGTGTTTAGATTTTATTATAAGTGCAACAGCAAATTACAGAATTTTAAGCAAGGGAGTGACATCATCTGATTTGTAAAGGTCATCATCTGTGTAAAGGTCATAGTAGCTACTTTGTGGAGAATGCACTACGTAGAGTTAGGAGTCTATTGCACTGGTCCACTTGAGATGATGTTAGCTTAGACTGCTTACCTTATCGGCCAGGGGACAAGCCCATCTACCACGGAAACTGAGTTTTAAGAGAGCTTCCTAAAGTTTTTTTTCCCTTTCTGCATAGCATGCCAGACATAGAGACTGACACATTTTTAAAAGTGCCCCTGCCTCTGTCCATTTCACAGATATGTAACATCTTAATCAGAAGCTGGAGGGTTTTTTAATTCCCCTTCAGGGAATTCAGAGTCTCTTCATCTTTCTAGATATGGGAACCCTAAAGCAAGTGTCTCAAAATAAAAGTTTCTTACCTGCAATTGGACAAGATACCTGGTTCAAGCCTACCTGACATTGATGGTGTATAATGCAACTCTGAGAATATGATTTTCCTCAACACTTAAAAAACATTAGTGTGGTATAAATGATGGAATAAATTCGCATAAGATATCTTAAGAGGAACATTTGCATAAAGTTTCCTTACTGATAATGAATAAGAAACACAGATATATTTGTCAGTTTTACCACTGTCAACTTGATGTGAGCTTTAGTGAATTTGTGTAGCTACTGTTAAAAATACAATTGTTATATTCTGAAAGGTGTTTTCCTTACTTGCTCAAATGTTTTTGTAAGTAGTTTTAGAGTGTCCTGGACCTTTGAATCTTACTTGAGAGTTACTGAGCTTTAATTGGGTATGAATATCATGAGAAAAGGCTAGAACTATATTTAGAACATGTGCAAGCTGCCTTTCCTGGGAATCTTGCCATATTTTTTCACTTCTCAATTATCTTTAGTAAGCAACAGTTAGTGACTGATACTAAAACAGATTGTTAGTGTGAATATGCTTAATACAAGTTAATGATTATGTATTATTTTTCCTTTAAAGCCACCAGAATGAGCCAACTATTTAAGTGTTTTGTTTGGCCGTGTTTTTGTTTCTTTGGAAAATGAATTTTAACTGGTTTAGGGTTGGGTGTTTGTTTTTTTTTTTTTTAATGATAATAAGTGAACAGATCATCCATATAAAACACAAATCAATTAAATACTTACTGTTGCTATAATATATATACATATATATTATATATGTAATAATACTGAATATAAAAATTTTCCTCTGGTAAGGAAAATCTTTAATATGTTTCATGTGAGAAAAACATTTTTCATCAAGTATTCTAAGATCTTACTTCTTACAGTGACTATATATTTTTAATTTAAATTCAATTTAATTAACATATATTGTAATTAGTTTCAGGGGTAGAATTTCGTGATTCATCAGTTGCAAATAACACCCAGTGCTCATTACATCAAGTGCCCTCCTTAATGCCCATCACCCAGTTACCCTGTTCCCTGACCCACCTCTGCTCCAGCAACCCTCAGTTTGTTTCTTATAGTTAAGAGCCTGTTATGGTTTGCCTCCCTTTCTGTTTTCATCTTATTTTATTTTCCTTCCCTTCCCCTATGTTCATCTGTTTTGTTTCTTAAATTCCACATACAAGTGAAAGCATATGGTATTTGTCTTTCTCTCACTGACTGACTTTGCTTAGCATAATATCCTCTGGTTCCATCCACATCATTGCAAATGGCAAGATTTCACTTATTTTTAATGGCTGAGTAATATTCCATTGTATATACATACAACCTCTTTATCCATTCATCTGTCAGTGGACATCTGGGCTCTTTCCATATTTTGGCTATTGTGAACATTGCTACTATAAACAATGGGGTTCAGATGCCCCTTCGAATCACTATGTTTGTATCCTTTGGGGTAAATAGTGCAATTGCTGGGTCGTAGGGCAGCTCTACTTTTAACTTTTTGAGGAACCTCCATACTGTTTCCCAGAGGGGCTGCACCAGTTTGCATTCCCACCAACAACTTAGAGTGACTGTATTTTAATAAATATCATTGCTTAGCTATTTCTGGTTTGTGCAGGCTGATAACACTCAAAAAGTGTTGTGGTTGTTCCTACTGAACTGCCACCTTAGGCATGTTTGAAAATGGTCAAGATTTTGTTGCTGCTCTGTCGCGTTCAGTAGAGCATGTAACAGTCCTCTGCAAACTATAGAGCTTTATCTGATCATCTCTCTAACAAATCTCGACCTCAGGAGAAAAGTGGCTCATTTGAATAAAGAACAAAATTAATAGAATCACAAAACTTTGTAGATAGATGGAATCTGAGAAAATACCTAATCCAATCCTGGTGTTTTCAAGCAGGAAAAATAAGGCCCAGAGTAGATGGGCAGCTTACTCAAACTGACACTTCTACTTAAATAGTTAATTTCTTCTTTGTGCATAAACCCATCACTATGGGACTGTCACATATGCTTCTGTACTGCTCTCCATTCTTTTGAAAGAAGTATTAGTGTAGTAGTATAGTATATGAGACCTTTCCTATTTGTAGTTTATCTCACAGGTGAAACTGCGTTGTTTTATTCTTAAAAATAACACACACATGCACACACAGCCTTCAAGGAAGGAAGGGATTTGTATTTTAAATGATTGCTACTAACAGCAAGCTTATTGATAATAAATATATCAATATGAACAAATCCACTTGCAGCTCCAATTAGAGATTCAAAAACAAATGAGAAATTCAGAAGAAAGATAAACTACTGAGAGAGCCTGGGGCCAAGAGCTCAGGCAGGCTATTATGATTTCCAGCTCAGAGAACTGCAGAACCACCGTCCGGTCCAATAAAGACAAACAGCGGTGAGAAGGGAGATGCCCCACCATTTAATCATCATGTGTATAACCAGGTTTGTTCCCTTGGATCACGGACACAATGCAAAAAGAGTTTTTCTTCATACTCCTCTCAGGCGCTTCTTGTGCCTTCCTGCAACTGCCCTTCATTCGGTTTAGTCAGATTTCCACTTTTATAGATCAACTGGAAGGGTGGGTAGGGATCTGACTGTGCCCGTGTTAGCAGGTGCACCTGGTGAGTGTCACAGAAGTTCTTTCTATGGGAAGCATCAGGCTTTGACAACAAGTTCAGGAAGCCCCTGAAAATTCAGCAAAAACCCTAGAAAGGTTTCAAGACCCAAGTAAGATTCAAATTGAATTCTAAAGGAATATTATTGATCAAGATTTGTATACAGTACCATGACTTCATTCACACATGTTTAGGCAGTAGGATGCCAAGTAGAGGGCCCAGACCCTGGATCAAGTCAGGACACCCGGTTTCCAGCCCCACTTCTTGATGCCTAGGTATTGAAACATCTCTTCGTACTGCAAGATTCTCTTCATCTGTAAAACAGGGAAGCAGGTTGGGATCTTTGTTCCTTCCAATGAAAAATGCTTTGTGTCAGTAAAGATTAAAAAAAAACAAAAAACAAAAAACTAACGGGGCACCTGGGTGGCCCATTCAGTTAAGTGTCTTCCTTCAGCTCAGATCATGATCCTGGGCTCCTGGGATTGAGCCTCGCATCAGGCACCCTGCTCAGCGGGGAGTCCGCTTCTCCCTCTGCCCATTCACCTGCTTGTGCTTTCTCTCTCTCTCTCACTCTCTCTCTCTCAAATAAACAAATGTAAACTTAAAAAAAAAAAAAAGGGTAACTGCACTTTAAAATGCATTTATTTTTCTAGCTTGCTCCAAAACTACAAACTTTTACTGTGTTTGTTATTATAGGTTTAGTTGGTGAATAGAAAGATACGATTTTTTAAATTAAAACTGTTCTGACCTCTCCGAGCTATACAGCCCTTCAGTCCTCCCCATTGCTCAGGCCCACAGCTGGGAGCACAGCCCTATACAGTAAGAGCAGCATGCCTCACTTGCACAGCCATGCCCTAGAGACATAGAGAAAGTACCACCAAAAGTGGGATCTGCAAAACTACTGGCAAAGGGGTACCGGCTCCCAAATTCATGTTCATTCTTCATATAGTCAGGATATTACATTTATTATTGTGGAGTTCTTTAAGAAGGACCCTATCATAAATCTTCATGTCTCCTTCTCTCTTAATATGAACTGGGCACTTGTTTAGAAAATAAATACTTTTCTGTTTTATGTATTCATACCTAGTGTACTGGTTTGTCTCTAGATTTTTACACTCACCTATCATACACTTTTCCTCTAGCCATCATTTTATTTCATGAAGATTCTTTTAATTGTGTTATGTTAGTCACCATAAAATACATCATTAGGTTTTGATGCAGTGTTCCAAGATTCATTGTTTATGTACAACACCCAGCACTCATGGAGATACTCTAATGACATTAATGTGAACTTGTGTCGTTTGGCCTGTTCTATTTAAAGGGAGCACGTAAAGTAAAACTTTTCCAGTTTTGATTCTGCCTCACTTTTCAGTACACTCTCCAGTATAAAGTAACTGAGCCATTAGACCAAAATAAGGCTGTATATATTTTTCTGTTTGCAGAGTGTTCGACCTACACCACAAAATGACGCTATAACGGTACACTTTAAACCAATTACATTGAAAGCTTCAGAAAGTAAATATACCAAGGTTGCAAGTATTAGTTTTGATGGTAAGTATTAAGCTTTCTCTCTCTACTGAAGTGATCTTATTTTGATAAACCAGAAGCATGTATATTGATATCTTAGGGTAGAAACACTGACCATTTACAGTCAGATTTTATATTACTGCTTAGGTTGGTTTATCTTACAAACCATCACAAACTCTTATTTGATTGCTTCATGAAAGAAAATGCAAGTTCATAAACTGCAATTAGTATTAGCAAATATGTTAGGATTAGAATTAAATTTTTGTAATCTGTGTTTTCACATATATACCTAGTAAGGTTTGCCTTAACAATGAAGTCATTATTTTTTGTAATTGAGTGGTAATGTATTTGAATTTCAGAAGTGCGTTTGAATTTGAGACTAGAAATAAAGTATTCTCTGTAACAGTTTCACATATTGGCTTTTTAAACAAGGCAGACAGTTCTGCCTAACCTAAAATAATAGCCTTCATGATAGCATTGTCAAATTAGAGAACTGTTATTTCAGACATGTATACTATATATTTTGACATTTGAAATGTTGACCCAGACTTTACCATATTTTAATAGCATGTTCTTATTCAGCTTTGCCCACTTTACTAGAACATTTATTGAGTTTGCTGTCAGAAATTTTTAAATAGTGATTTAGTGGCTGCTTAGCTGTACTTATTGAGAACTGACACTCAAATGGGACTCTTCTCATAAGGGCCCTTGCAAATGAGGAGCCCCAAAGCTTACACTTCGGCTTTATGATAAAGCCACCTCCACTCATAGCCCACATTTTACAGCTAACTGCTCATCAGAAAAGAGCATTTGATTACTCTGCCCTACCGAGTGTAGCAGAATACTGGAAGACTCTACACAGTGTTTGTAAGAGCATCTGTGCTTACTCCTTGTACATGAAGAGCTCTGGGGAGGTTCTGGAGCAGTGCACAGGCTGGGTGCCAAGCTTTAGTGTTCATCTTATGAGCTCAGAGAAAACTCCTGAAGAAACAAGATTAAATATGTGGCATACTTTCATAACCCAGCTATCAGGAAATAGTATTGTAGAAGGTTTTGATGCCCCAGTTACTTCCAAATCTGTGATAAATTATCTTCTGTGTTGCTGGAATACCACAGTCATGTCTACCAGTATCAGCATCAGTGAGTGCCTTCTCTTCTCTCAACAAGGAGAGCAGCTGGTAGTATCCTGAACCTGAGAACTTTCAGGATCCATCCTTCTGATAAATTCAGGCAGTGGGGGAGTGTGCACCAAGAGCAGGTGTGCTGTATAGTTCTCCCACGCTCTTCTTCTCCAGCTCCTGAATCGACAACCCAGTGAATGATTCCCTTCTTGAAATAAATTAATGTCAGTACCTTTAGTTCTTCTGAGATCACAGGCTCTAAAAAAAGTATTTCTTAAATTATGTAGTATTAATAAAAGGAAAAGCATCTTTTAAACCAATGCTACATTTCTTAAACGTGGTTTTTATCATCATGGGAAAATCCTTCCACCTTTCACCTCCCACCTCCCCTTCTACCACCCCAGTGCATGGTGGGTATATTGTACAGCATCCTAAGATAATGAGCCCAGTAAGGGCTACACAGCAAACAGAAAGAAATGAGGATTAATGCAAGTTTTAAAAATCTGAAATCACTGTCTGTACATAGCCATATACTAGATGTCATACCATCTTTTTTATTTTTCTTTCTTTGTGCTAACGTTGGGTAACACACATTTGCAGAACTCACATGAAGTTCTCCTAACTAGAAGTGTTCCTAAACTACCTTAAGTGGGATAAAGATAAACAGCTTCTTTATTTGCTTTGAAAAGAACATCTAATGGGTACCCAGAATGGATCCAACTGAATCTCTTTCTGTAATTCCAGATGGAATTATTTATAATGCTACAAAATTTAAAGATTTTACTTCATCTCTGAGGACAGTATGATGGCTTAACACTCTTGTGTTAGGCTTGGCTAATACAGAAGTCAGAGCTCGCAGCTCCTGACACTTTTTGTTCCATGACACTTTACTGATATTTATTCCATGCTATTTTACTGATATTTATAACATGGCTCTGGCATACAAGGAATGTTAGTTCTTGATACAGCTGTAAACCAGTGGTTCTCAGTGGGAGCTGGTTTTGCTTCCCAGGCCAGGGGACATTCGGCAGTGTCCACAGCCATTGCTGGTTGTCTCATTTGGGAGGCTGCTACTGCTGTCTAGGGGCCTGGGATGCAGCTGAGCATCCTCCAGTGCCCAGGACAGGCAGCCCCTGCAACCCAGAAGGAACTAACCTGTCCCAAAATGTTAGTAGTGCCCAGTGTGAAAAGCGCTGGTGTAAGGAAAGCCGTAGCTTCAGGCTCCATGGAAGCAGCTCAAATAACTATTTTTTTCTTCCTCAATTATGTTCACTTGCTAATTCCTTGTCTGTTTAATCCCATTACAGGAAAATTAAAATATTTCTCCCTTTTTTGGATGAAAAATGTGATATTTGATGTATCAGAGTCTGTTTGCCAATCTGAAAGCTCAACTTTGTTTTTTAAAGATTTTGTTAGTCTGTAGTCACTCTCAACCTCTGTAGAAACTCTTGTAACAAAACGTGACAGAGATTGTTTTTTATGTTTCCTTTTAGCATCAAAGGCAAAAAAACCATCTCAGTTTTCTGGGAAAATAACTGTTAAAGCAAAGGAAAAGAGTTATTCTAAACTCGAAATACCATATCAGGCAGAAGTATTAGATGGGTGAGTTTCTCTTTAAAATAAGCTTTACAACTTTTCGCTAATCGGTAAATTGTTTTTCTACTAATTGACCTTAGCAAAAGTAGTAACCAAATTCACATGAACCCCCTGGAATTACTATTAGAAAAACAACTTACACTTCATAGTTTTTACTTTTTTAGAAGAAAAAGGTAAATGGGATGATAGGATTTGGGCTTAAATGAAGTCTTAGTGATTCAGTAATAACAGAAAAAGGAATCTATGATTTTTAAATAACATTTAAATCATTGGAGCTATTTCCTTTCTGTAATTCCTTTTGTAACATACAAGTGGTTGTGTTTTGTTATTAAAGCATATTGTCACTTGAAACAAAATCGTGTTCTAGAATTACAACTTTTTATAAATGGGAAATAATATAATGTAGTTCATTTTTTATTATACTTAAAACAATAATAGTTTAATATGCAACTTGGTAGGAACTCATTTTAACAAAGCTGGTCACAGTTAAATGATAAACATGATCTTTTTTAGGTAGCTTAAAACTTTGTTAATATGTTCTTGATTTTAATTATTCAATTGCATATAATTCAATAGAGAATAATTCTTTATGTTACATATCAGTATTTTGCAGTCTAAGGTTTGTTTTAAATCGTGTGCTCAAGCTCTAAAATATTCATTGTTCTGATTCTCCAATAACAGTCTTTAATGCTAAATGTAAAATTAATACAACAGAAGAACTTGGATTTTAAATTAACGCATAGAGATAAAAATGATTTATTTTGTTTATGTTTTTTCAAATAGTTATTTGGGATTTGATCATGCTGCCACATTATTTCACATCCGAGACAGTCCTGCTGACCCTGTGGAAAGGCCGATTTACCTGACTAACACTTTCAGCTTTGCTATCCTCATTCATGATGTATTGCTACCAGAAGAAGCCAAAACAATGTTTAAAGTATGTCTGGGACCCCCCCCCATATTCTTCATTTTATTGATCTACCAACTAGATGATGCTGACCCATTGTTTTTTTCTCTCCCCTCATTTCCTAGGTTCACAACTTCAGCAAACCAGTCTTAATTCTCCCAAACGAATCAGGATACATTTTTACTCTGTTTTTTATGCCCTCCACATTGTCCATGCACATAGATAACAATATTTTACTTATTACCAATGCTTCTAAATTTCATTTACCTGTGCGGGTATATACAGGCTTTTTAGATGTAAGTATGTTGTCTACCTTTAACATTTAAGCTCCCAGCCGATCTTTTTTGTGTTCAGGTATTATTAGGCGATCATTTTGTACGTGCTTAAACTTTGCCGTTTTCTGAGCTCTACAAGTTGCTCTAATCTCTCCTCTTAGTACTTTCAAGGTAACTTGTTTTCACCCTTCCCAGTAGCCATCTCTTGTAGGGACACAGTTCAGTCCTTTTGTGACAGCTGGCATTTAGATCTTTTCCACATTGTGCTTTCTCTTGGTTTTTCTTTTAAACAGTTATAGTCACGGGGAAACTGAAAACAAACTAAGTGGAAGAAAATAATAAGCAAAAAAAAATAATAATACAAGGAGGGCAAAGAGGAAATTATTTAAGGAGGTGGTGACCAAAATCAGGAAATACGGGGGTGCCTGGGTGGCTCAATGGGTTAAAGCCTCTGCCTTCGGCTCAGGTCATGAACCCAGGGTCCTGGGATTGAGCCCCGTATCAGGCTCTCTGCTCAGCGGGGAGCCTGCTTCCTCCTCTCTCTCTCTCTCTGCCTGCCTCTCTGCTGACTTACAATCTCTGTCAAATAAATAAATAAATAAATCTTAAAAAAAAAAAAATCAGGAAATCCAGCATAAAGAAAAGAACCAAATAATAAGAGAGTAAGGTGGTAAAAACACACAGTTGAAATAGCAGAAAAGAATAAAGGTCATTCTAATACAGAAAAGAAGCCGAGGCTGGGGTCTAAACTAAGCTATCCTTAGGATAATCAATGAAAGAACTTTAGATAAGAAATAAAACTGGTAAGAAAGATATGAAAGATAAAATGAAAATTAGAACATATAGAGATGTAGTTCTCTAAAAAGTCAACATCAGTAAGAATTTAAGAGCTGAGGGGACTTCTCCTTCATTTGTTTTGCTTGAGTGATTACACATTTTTGGCTACTCTCATGAATACGTTGTTTACTAAGACCAAGGACTTTTTGCCTAAGCTCTGGGGCTCTACTTACCTGTGCCTAGTACTTTAGCTTCCTGCTTCTTTTATGGGTCTTTAGAGGAGAAATAGTTATTCTGTAGAGACTATGAATGTCTTCATTTCTAATTACTGAAAATACTTCATTGTACAGAATTCTTAATTATATTTTATATATTTGTATCTATGTATATATTGCCATAAAATATAGAAACCTTAGTATGTTTATATAGCTACTTTCTCTTGATAACATGCTTTTATATAAGTGTGATTTAATGTTTAATCTGTTTTTTTTTATATCTTTCCAGTACTTTGTATTACCCCCGAAAATAGAGGAACGTTTCATAGATTTTGGCATATTGAGTGCTACAGAAGCAAGTAATATTTTATTTGCAATTATAAACAGCAATCCAATTGAGGTAAGAAAAAAATTTGTTTTTATTCTAAGTCACATTTAGGGATTTTATGCTAGAGCTACAGTAATACCTTTCATATCTTTCTCTTTTTTTAAGTTGGCTATAAAAAGTTGGCACATCATAGGAGACGGTTTATCAATAGAACTGGTAGCTACTGAAAGAGGCAACAGAACTACAATAATTGCAAGCCTTCCGGAATTAGAAAAGTCATCTTTATCAGACCAGTCATCAGTAAGCAAACTTTCTTATTGTTTCCTTAAACTTACTTATATGTTTAAACCCCAAATAAAAGACTATTCCTATGACACATACTTGAACTAATGTTTTTATGAGACTCTTAATAGCATCAGTTATTTGATATTAAAAGGTTCTTTAGATAATCTACTTCAACTCCCTTCTTTTATGATGAGGGCACTTGAAACCCAAAGGAGTTAAGTTCTAGCTTGTCATAAAAAGTTCCGTAACAAAGAAAATTTAAATGATCTTTTTGTAACACAAGTGTCATTACAAGAGAAGTTCCCATTGGTACTACACTAACCCTGTGTTCATTGAATTTACTTGGCCAAAGAGATAGCCCTGTGCATTGGTAGAAAGTGTTTTTAGTTATACAGAATATTTCTGGACCGTTTTCCGTAAGTGAGACAAACCTTGTTTGATCCCTTTGTAGATCTGCCCATGTACTTCAACTCTGTCTTAGAAATAGGTACAATTGGTCATAAAATAGCATGAAACAAGAGAAAACAGATATGTCAGTCAAAGGCCTTACCATTACTGAAAGTGGAACTTGGAGTTTATACCGATTCACAACAGAACTAGGAGAGTTACCTTATGTGAGAAGGAGTGTAACATACCTCATCTGTAAGTTAAGGATAGAACTTCTTGTGACAGTCTTATAAAAGAACGAGAGAATGTCCTTATGCACAGAGATGGTTGGCAAATATGCTTCCATGGGATGCCATCAGCTATAAAAATTTATTTAAATAGTTTGTGCCAGAAGGACCCTCCAAAATAACGATTTTGGAGGGCATTTTGGCACTATGTACCACTCCTGGAATTCTTCCCATGGAAGTAATTTAAAGAGCTAAAAGCTCACTGGTATAAAACTGTGCTGCCCAGACAGTCAGAACTAATTAACATATGGCTACAGAGCCTTTGAAACGTGGCTAGTCTCAGTTAAGATGTCTTATGTCAAATACACACCAGATCTGAAGACTTAGTTTGGGATTGTAAGCTGTTAATAATAATATTAAACTACTGATAATGTTTTAATATTGATTACATGTTGAAATGTTAATAACTTGGATACATTAGTATAAATGAAAAGTATTAAAAAATTTTTAAAAAGCTAAAAGCTGTGAAAATGAAGATGTTTGTAATAGTATTATTAATAATTTCAAATACCTGGAAACAGTCAAATACATAAAGTAAATCATGATTCTATGATTGCATATGAAGCAAATAAAAAAACTATAAATATAATTGTGTGTAGAAACTTGGAAGATGATTTTTTTTTATTGTGTCCTATTAGTCACCATAAAATACATCACTAGTTTTTGATGCAGTGTTGGAAGATGATTTATGAGAAAGTGGAAGACAGTACTAAATATTCTAATTGCAACTATGTAGCATTCGAGCTACATAATCAAATATTTGTGAACAGAGGTAATTTATATCTGTTTATATTTTAACAATTTATAACATTTTAAATTTGATTCAAAAATAAAGCCTCCTTTTAAAACAAGTATATATATGTCCATGAGAAGTAATATTTGTCATTCCAGCTGAGGTTTTATTTTTAATAAAAGTAGAATGCTGAGGGGCACCTGGGTGGCTCAGTATTAAGCGACTGCCTTCAGCTCAGGTCATGATCCCAGGGCCCTGGGATCAAGCCCTGCATCTGGCTCCCTGTTCAGCGGGAAGCCTGCTTCCCCCTCTCCCACTCCACCTGCTTGTGTTCCCTCTCTCGCTGTGTCTCTATCAAATAAATAAATAAGATCCTAAAAAAAAAAAAAGAATGCTGAAAAAGGGTAATAATTAAGCCAGCCATTAATGTATTCCTTTCAACAGTAAAGTTAGAATAAAAGTGTATGTATATCTACTCCCAGCTGTTTGCATTTTACTGTTTCCTGGGAAGACATTAAAAATCTAATAATTCTAGAAATCTGGATCATTTCCTAGCAATAAATAGCATATGTTAACACATACTATTTAAACTTGTAAGGTCCATTTAAAAACATAAAGCCAGTTTGATAATTTAGGGTTTTAGAATTAGCTTTTATATAAAAACTGTAAATTTAAAAACAAGGGACAGAAAGATGAGATCATTGTTATGAACTCTTAAAATAGGAAGTTGTAGTGAGTTGCCAACTTCAAAATAGCAACTCCACAAAATGATAATGATTTTTCTTTAAGCTTATAACGCTTTAAACTTTCAACTGTTTTTCCAAAACCCAAAGCTATGAACTAAATTATCCTATTCCTTACAAAACACACATTGCCAACAATTCAGTGTTCTTCAGACCTTTGTACTGATTTGTGCAGTCTACACAGTAGAGTAGAAAGCATTAGAATGGCGCAAAACCAACACAGAAAATGCTTCTTAAAATGAGAAAGTGACTATGTTTGGTGTATCACCATCTTCTATTTTAAGGTAACCGTGAATTTTAGATAAAATATAACTAATAATTAAGGTGCAGCTTCACAAAATGAATTACTTTTCTTTGGGAATTTCACAATTGAAAAGTGCTGACAGGAAGAGGGGACAACCACTGTTACACACCACACACAAAAATTGACTCGTACAGATGAAAAACTTAAAAATTTAAGACCTGAACCCATAAAATCCCCTAGACGAAGGGGGCAAGTCCCTTGACATCAGGGTTGGTGATGATTTTTTTGGATCTGACTCCCTTTGCTCCAGCCCTCACCCTCTCTGTTGGTGCAGGTACATGCAGGATGTGTGAGGACCATACCCCTTTTGCACCTTGGCAGACGGGAATCTGTTCCTCAGGGAGCCGTTGTCTCAGTGGCCCATGGAATAAGTGTAATAAATAGGGATCTAAGAATGGGCATTATTTTGAGATATTTGTACAAGATGGTATGGTAATTCAGTGTCATACAGTATATGTTAGAATTTGGAGGTCAGGTCATTATAAATAGTGTTCTTTACCGTTTTAATAGGAAACTGCAGCTAGCGAGGCTAATGAATGATATCCTTTCTACCACACACAGGTAATATTAGCTTCAGGCTACTTTGCAGTATTCAGAGTCAAACTTACTGCAAAAAAACTGGAAGGGATTCACGATGGAGCCATACAGATCACCACAGACTATGAGGTAAAGACTATGGGGATTCATGTCAATGAGGTTTTTCTGATAATTCAGTCTTTTTTTTGTTTGTTTTTATAGAAACGACTAAGTTTGCTAATAAAGTTATAGTTTACCTATTTCATACCTTAAAAACTGAGCTTTTGAGAATAGTTTACAAAATCTTGGTGTTCATTAGCTCCTAGTTTTCAGAATTAATCCAAACCTCTTAACTAAAAACAACTTCAGAAAAATGGCTTTGGCACATTTTTAATTTCTCTCTTCGAAACCTGCTTAAACATAGTTACAGCATTGCACAGATCCTGACTGAAATTCCTGAATGAGATAACTGATTCTTCTGCAATCATTAATATACTCCTGTGTAATATTCCCAAAAAGGAAGATACAATCAAGAAATCACATCTTAATTTGAGTTCTTATGATACTGTATTTACATGAGTCATTCTAAGTCAAGGGCAGAGTGAAAATCATTGAGCTTTTGAAAGACTCTTTGTGGTGTTTAGCATGTTGCATTCAGTCAGATTTTTTAATGGATATATTTCTGCCACACTTAAGTATTTTAATTTAATATTAACAAGTTCTTCAGGAAGTTGAACACTGCTAAATTCAGCAAGTTGCTTCCGCTTATCTCCTGTTTTCAACCCATACAACCCCCACATAAAAGAAAGCTAATTCAGAATAAACAGAACTGGTCATTTAATAATAACATATGTAAATAATATATAGTAATAATAATAATAGATTTGTTGGGAGTGTGTCAACTAATTACCTCCAAAAGTGAAAAATTCTTGTTTTCACTCTGAAAGAGAAATAAGTACATTTCATAGCTAAGATAAATTTTTATTAGTATGGATAAAGGTGAGAATTAGGAAAAAATATCTTAAGTATTTTTATGAGTTACAGAGTGTAAGTTGATATTCAGCATCTATTCTGATAAACTCATTTTTTAAATTAAGTTGAGGTCAATTGCTGCATACAAAAAATTTAGAATCACATAACTGTAGAAAATGCTAAGTGTTGCATACATTGTTTTAGGAGCACAGTTTGACTTTCCTTATTAATGTAATCATCCACAGAATAACCTGTATTATGAAAAATCTATTCTTCATTTCTTCCCCATTGTTTCATCTTATTTACCATGTTTTCAATGAATCATTGAGAAATACATAATAAATTATGGAGTACATTGGTCAAATTGAACAGTTTTCATGGGTAATTTTAATATTGCTTTTGAGTTGGTTATTGCTAATATAAGTCCGAAGATGACCTTCTTTTATATCCTCAAGAATAATGCAATAATGATCAAGATCAAAATCATACTTAAACACATTTCTTTATGGTCTGCTTCTTCACTTTACAGATCCTAACAATTCCTGTGAAGGCTGTAATTGCAGTGGGTTCGCTGACTTGCTTCCCAAAACATATGGTTCTTCCACCTTCCTTTCCAGTAAGAGATTTAATTTATAGCATTTATATATATATATATATATATATATACACACATATATATGTTTTTTCTTTGCCTTTACCTCTGTGTTCCTAGAATCCAACAGTAAAGTGAGTTATTCTTTATTAATTGCTTATTTTAAGGTAAAACATTGAACTAGGTTCCATAGGAGGTATAAAGAGGAATAAGAAATAATCCCTTCTCTCAAAAAGTTTTCTATTTAGATTGGGAAATGGACCCATGATTCATAAATGTAAAGCAGGATGTAAAAAATGCCCTAAAAGTTATAAAAATGAAGTGCTATGAGTGAACTACACACATAATTGATGAAAGTCCATGTGAGCTAGCTTAGAATTTCTTTTGGCAGGATAGATGATTGAAAGGGTAGTTAGAACTTACATTCAGATCCCTGGGATCAACCTGAAGGCACAGAGGCAGTAAAGTCTGAGATGGCTTTATGTAGTAGTGAGTTGCCTAGTTTGACAAGAATCGAGGGAAATTGTAAGAGGAGATAAAATGACATGTTGGAGTGATAGCTGAAAAAAATGCATTTAAGTCCATGAAAAATCTGAAGTTTTTAAGCAAAGGCATGACATCATTAGAGCTGAGCTTTAAACATTGTTTCTCTGGCAGAAGTAAATAAAGGGCACATACGGAAGTGACAGTAGAGTGCTTGAGGTCAACCCAGGAACTCTGTTCATAGTCCATTTGAAAAATGTCAGGAGGGGCTTTGAGCTTAGGGCATTGGCAGAGGCAATAAAGCCCTTTCATACTTCTAAGCCTTGGCTGTTAGTCTGTCTTGAATACCCTTCCTCATGGCCTACCAACAAAGAACTACACATTTCCCGAGATTCAATTCCATGTCGTCATCTCTCTGAAGATTTCTTGACTCTGCTAGATAGTTACTAAGTGTTACATCTTGGAATGATTTTAAATTACTCCTTGCAGCAGGTGTCACATGTGCTTTAAATATTGCTCTATGTGTTGGTCTTCCCCATGAGATGCTAAGATCCTCTAGGAAAGGGATAAGGGATCCTATATCCCCAAAGCAGGCAGTTAGTAAGTAGGTAATGGGTGGATGAAAGAGCAAAATAATGGAGAAGAGAGCTTAGGCAAGAGACATTTCAGATTCAAACTGTGCTTGAATATCCTAACAAGGTCCTAATAATTGAAGCAGCTAGGTAGAGTAGATAGAGTCAAAAATATGACTTAGAGTTTGAACCTAGAGAATAAAGAGAAAAGAAATGGAAAACCAAGAGACAGCCACAGCCTTTTGCAGGAAGGTGATGTGGTAAGTTCAGGAGACATGAGGGCAAATGTAGAAGTGTCCCTTACTGTGTGGAAGGAAACATGGTGGGTTATGAGAAAACAGTATGTTGTAAAAATCTTAATACTATATATAATAAAACCTAAATTTGGAATTTAGCACCTTAAAAAGATAACTTTTGAGTTCATAGTTTCAACCTGTTTGATTCTTAATTAAATTTTTGTCTTCTTATCATTCCACTTTGCACTTGACTTCATTATTTATCCAAAAAGACCTTGTTCCTTCGCCTTTTCAATCAATGATCTCCTTAAATACAGCAAAAATCCTAGAACAGAATAATTCAGTAGTGACACAGTATAAGGCCCAGGGATGGAGTAAATGAGAAAGTGTCTGTATAAAAACAAGGTGTTGATTTTGAACAAAAGTAGGATCAAACTTTTAAATATACTCAGATGGCTTACATTACCAGATTCTTACTTGGAATCACAAATTAACTTGATGTTACTGTCCTAGTCAGGCTGTTATAACAAATTACCATAGATTGGGTGACTTAAACAACAAGCATTTACTTCTCACAGTTCTGAATGCTTGGAAAGCCCAAGATCAAGGCACTGGGCAGAAGCGGTATATGGTGAGGGCATTGGTCCTGGTTTTACAAATGGCTGTCTTCTCACTGTATCCTCACAGAGCCAGCAGATCAGGGAGGGAGGGCGGGCAAGCTCTTTTGTCTCTCCTTTTAAGATCATTAATCCCATTCATTAGGACTTCCCCCTTATGACCTAATCACCTCCCAAAAGCCCCACCTCTAATACGGTCACGTTGAGGGTTAGAATTTCAACGCATGAATGGGGTGGGGGGGAGGGTCACATTCATTCCATAACAGTCACCAGGTTCTGTAAAATCCTTATCCAATGGAGTATACTAGCACCAATTAATGAAAACAATACATCCAAATTAGCATTTCAAGTACTCATAGTTTAATACTTAATATTTGAATACCATCATAAAATGAACTTTTGTACCTGTTACCTCTTTGTCCCGCCCCCCCGCACACACACACACTCCTGAGACAAAACATGGACTTGAGCAAAATGATTATTACCAGTGCATGCCAGGAAGACACAGCTGGTTAGAGGCCAGGCTCGGGCTATTGCTCTGTCTCGCTGTCAAAGACGGGCTTCCTGCTCCTTTGTTCTCCTGTCCCAGCACCATACCTGACCTCTGATACCTTTCTGCTGTGTTCCCCTCTGCCTGGGGTGCAAATGATGAGTATTACTTTTAACCTTACCCTCATTCAACTCCTTTTTTCTGTGTACTCTCTTAATTTCTGTGTCTTCTTATACCAGATATTTGCCCAGTGGGTAATGGTCATTTTTGACACTTCTTCCAATGACTAGGAATCAGATTATAAGATGGAATTCTGAACTCAAATGAAAGGAAAGATTATATTTCTTGTTGAAGATTATTTAAATTATTTAATTTTTTACTTAAAATCTGATACCCTATCACAGGGAGAAGCATGCAGCTGATAAGAGCAGTCATTGGTTATCTGGTTATTTAATCTGTCTGCTGTGTTAAGATATTCGATAACCTGTATTTTTAAAAGATGTCTAATTTGTTTTTGGCACAAAGGATATTTTTTCTTTTAAAAAGAAAGTACTTCTAAGTAAAATAAACCTGATTTTTTTGGTCTTGTTTGGCTTTTGATTTTAGAATTAAATTATTTCATCGTGAATTTGGATACTTGGAGGGCAGCCTGGCCTTGGTATAAACAAATCTTGCTTAACAAACTGACAGTGACCATTTCCTTTATTCAAAGCTATCTCTGTTTATTACCTTTGTTGGCAGCCTCATTATTTTAACATCAGATATGGACATTTTTCTTATTTTATTTCATTTTCACAAGATTATAGAGATTTGTCCTGCTGATTTTTGTATAACAGGCCATGAAAATGACAAATTAAAAAATAATTTTATATAAATATATTTATATACACATATAAATATGTATATATAAAATATACACATACACATATAGAGAGATAAGTATAGATATATTTGGGAGTGCTCGGAGTACAAAATTAGAGATTATCAAGTGATAAAAATTCCAAGTGTCTTTTGGAGTTTGGTTCCTGAAAAATATGTCTGTCACCTCTAAATTGTGTGTTCTTAAGAAAATCCAACCATATACTAATGAGTTTGTTTGTTTGTTTTCTTCAGGGGAAAGTAGTTCATCAAAGCTTAAATATTATGAATTCCTTCTCACAGAAGGTAAAGATACAACAAATACGATCTTTGTCAGAAGATGTGCGATTTTACTACAAACGATTACGGGGCAATAAGGAAGACTTGGAGCCAGGAAAAAAGTCAAAGGTTTGAGAACATTGTATTTGAGGATTCCCTTCTGTTAGTATTGTGTTACAGTGACCTTCTGTGGATTTAGGATTCACGGTTCTCCTGTGCCTCTTTGTAGATTGCAAACATTTATTTTGATCCTGGACTGCAGTGTGGGGATCATTGCTATGTTGGCTTGCCTTTTCTATCCAAATGTAAGTTATCTTGCTATTCTCTGTCATCCCCTTCACTCCACCCAAAATATTCTTTGATGAAAGGCTGCCACTTTCAAAGTCCATCTTTATCCCTTGGTAGCATGGAAGTCATTTGAAGGGAAGTTGACAAGTGGATGTAGATTGTAGGGCTGAGTTTGTCATAAAGTATGTGTCCTTGTTGTAGCTGAACCCAAAGTACAGCCTGGTGTAGCCATGCAGGAGGACACATGGGATGCTGACTGGGATTTGCATCAAAGCCTGTTCAAAGGATGGATGGGAATAAAGGAAAATTCAGGTCATAGGTGAGTGGTTTTGCTTTAAGTATGTTTAGCTATTTTTGCAAGTTTGAAATGTCTCTGTTGATACTACTTTCTAAATGTTACTCTTATATTAGGTTCTTTTACTTCTCTATAGCTAAGAAAATAATGCTTCATCTTCAGAAAATTATTAAGAAGGAGTCTTAAATTGCCATTTTAATTGCATGTTGCTCAGAAATACGCACACTACCATTTTTCTCTTTCCTTCAGTGCTCGAGATACTTAAAGAACTATTTGAAGTTGTCTTTATAGAGGATGTGTTCACCTGAGATACAGCCATTTGCATAAGAGCTACCACTGCCCTCTGCTAAAGGCAGAGAAAACATTTCCTAGGTTCAACCCCGCAGTGGAGACCAAGTGTTCATTTGCTCCTTGTGAAAAGAACTGCCTCTTCCCTTTCCAAGTGCTGAGCCATTAGGGGGCACCTAGAGCCCAGTTCACTGAGGCTCAACCATATATCATTGGCAGGCAGAAAATGTGCTAATGACAAACCCAACCACACCTGGATTCAAAAGCAGAAACATACTTCCTCAGCAAGGTAGAAGTACGATCTTTCTTGTGCTCCAGAAGAGAATTTGATTAGAATATTGATAACGTGGTAACTGATAAAAACTGCTCTTCTTCACTTGGCTAATTTGAATGTATTTGTCAGTATCTAGATAATCTAATTTATAGTACTATAAATTTTTCAAACCATTAGTGATTGAATCTGAGGGTTTCGTTTATCTGAACTACCTACTATCAAAAATTTTCTTAAGGCAAAAGAGTTAAATTTCTACTTTAAAATGGTGAAAATAAGTAGAGAGAAACCTCTAATGAATTCACTAGTTCTTAGTCACCTACATTTCCATTACAGACCTTACAGTGTATAGACATTCTCCAAATGTTAACATTATGATTAGATGAACTTGGAGCGGTGCTGAAGAGCCTCTTCACCTCTCCCCCACCAAAACCTCTCCCTTCCTCCTTGTATGCCCAGCACTCCACAGCTAAGAAGCTAGGCTTCTCGTCTGTCCCATGCCATCATGTCCCAGGTGCACAGTGACTGTGGCATTCTCCCTGCTGCTGACTTTGTGTTACAGAGAATTTCTGTTCTTCGCCTTATAAAATCTGTACTCTTACCAATATTAGAGTGTCACAATTCAGTAGTATTGTGGGTTTAAATGGGCTTCAATGGGGGCGCCTGGGTGGCTCAGTCATTAGGCATCCGCCTTCTGCTCAGGTCCTGGTCCCAGGGTCCTGGCATCGAGCCCTGTTTTAGGCTCCCTGCTCAGCGGGAAGCCTGCTTCTCCCTCTCCCAGTTCCCCTGCTTGTGTTCTCTCTCTCTCTCTCTCTCTCTCTCTGTGTGTGTCTCTATCTCTCTCCATCAAATAAATAAATAAAATCTTAATTTAAAAAAACAAATAAAAGTGGGCTTCCGTGTTTGGGCCCAGGAACCTTAGCCCCGTGTGTAATAGTGTTTCCTTAGGGAATATGTTCTTGAGTTCTAAACAGCTGGCTTATGAATGCTCATAAGTAGAGAAATATTCAAATGAGGTCCTGAATATTTTTGACAACTCTACATATATCTGCACAAAACCCTCATATGTATTACCACTTCAGCTGACATCCTCGTTGCATATTAAGATTTTCCTTCATTTTTTTTTTTTAAATCTCGGGGGGCAAAAAGCCATATGCCAAGCAACGCACTGTCTTCTCATAAGTTCTGCTGATGAATATTCATCAGCACTCTGCTGTTGGTGTCTAGATCTTTCCACTAGGCTGCAAGTTCCTTTAGGATCCCTTAACACCGTATGTTATACATATATGCCTGCCTTGTCCTTCACTATTCAGTACAAAAACAACACAGGTGATCAGTGATAGAGACTTTGGCAACTCTTTGTGCCAAAACAGACATCTTCATAGATGTCTATTAAAAACATAGTAAAATGTCAGAACAAATAAAACTATATTTATTCAGGGCCAGAATAAAATTTCTGAAGTATACAAGCCTAATTAGATTTCTTATATTCAGAAAACTCAGATATTTCATTTTGATATAGTAACTAACAAATTTTTTTTTTTTTCTAGACTGAGTGCTTTATTTGAAGTAAATACAGACCTTCAAAAAAATATATTATCAAAAATCACTGCTGAGCTCTCCTGGCCTTCTATAATTAGCTCACCCCGGCACTTGAAATTTCCACTTACTAATACAAACTGCTCCTCCGTAAGTATTCAGAGTGACATTGGTTTTTGGAAATTCGTAACAGGGCTGTTAAGTATCTACTCTTACTTTTAACTATGGAAACATTTCATTTACTGTTTTGTTACTTTGTTTAAGGAAGAAGAGATTACTTTGGAAAATCCTGCAGATGTTCCTGTCTATATTCAATTTATTCCTCTGGCTTTATATTCCAATCCTTCAGTCTTTGTAGATAAGTTAATATCAAGGTAAGCACTGCTTTAACTAATCAAAATGTTCTATATTAGCATTGAATTATTATTTTACACATTTAGAACTCTATCACAGCTTATACAGTTATAGATTTGACTTAGAGAAATTCTAAATCCGTAATTAAAATTGAGAGGGGTTCTGGAGAGAGATATTCATAATATGTTAAGTATCTAGAAGAGTTTTCGGTGTAAGACAAGAAAAAGTAATGTTGAACTCCTTTCTAAAAAAATATAAAAAAGTGAAAGATCATAAAGAGAAAGCAAGTGGAACCTTTTAATATTTTAGTTTCAAAAACTGAACAAAATATTAACTATAAGTTGTAGCCTTTAATTTTTGGAAGGCTATTAATCTGGTAATACTGACCTCAGAATCTGCCAAAAGGTAATTTGCAAATAAAGTACAGACTTGATAATTACTCTAATTACCCATTAATTATGATGCTGTTTATGAAGAAATATATATACTTTTTTTATTTTAGGTTTAACTTGAGTAAGGTGGCAAAGATAGATTTAAGAACGCTAGAATTCCAAGTCTTCAGAAACAGTGTAAGTATGCAAACTTCATACTATTCCTGAGAAATAACTCTATGATATGATAAGTACAAACATGGAGGAAACCTACTGATTCTCCTTAAATTTGGCTGAAGGGGAAGTTACTGAAGAAGTCAGAGCAGTCCAATAATTAGAGGCAAAAAAAAAAAACAAAAAAACCCAGGAGGAATAGATGGGATTTAGATCAACATGAGGCACACTGGGTAGAAGATTCCAGTTTGCAGACATTATTCCTTGAGTCCATGAAGGTTTACAATAATGGCTACCAGAAACCCTGAGAGTATCTAAATGAGGTATATACTAACATAATTTATTTTTATTAAGCTTCAAAATATTGAGCTTGATCATTTAAATTTTTATTTTGGATACTTCCAAATAAAATTGTAAGCTCCATTAATGCCAGACCCATAGTTGTTGAACAGATTAAACAAACTCATGGGAAGTCCTTCAAACGGTTCCTTGGTGCGTAGGAAGACTGTGCTAAATGTTGACCAGGTAAGTCAATCTGTGGCTAAGTAGGCCAGGAAAGAAAAGCAGTAGGAAGGTTTTCAGTATTGGGGGGCCATCTTGAAGAATGCTTCCCAGTATTGCATGAGCATCTAGTATGTGTCAGCATTATAGCAGGTATATTCACATCTGTAATTTCATGGAATCATTACAGGCAGCCAGGCTGAGCAATTACTAACTACCCCAAAAGGTAAAGATTTCCTTGTTCTGTTGCTGGGGAAAAATAAAGCTCAGGAAAAGGAAGGAACTTGCCCCAGGTTCATACCTAGCAGGTATGATATAACTGGCAGGGCGAAATTAAAGTTTGGTTCTCTCAGATCCCAGAGCCCTCCCCCATACTGTCATGCCATGTAGTCAGTGTCCCTAATTAGCCTGTCAAACCAGATATTCTGTAGTTCTTGAAATACTTGTGTTCTTTCCCATAGTTTTGTGTTTTAGTCTATAAGGCATGTGTAAGCTAAATCTTTGTAGAATAGTAGTTTTTTTTATACTGTCTATAAGTCAATTTTGTGTAAGAAAGTAATTTTCAATGTAAGAAAGTAAATTTCAATGTGTCTTTTTTTCTGCCAAATAATAGAACACCAGACTGGAATGTAGACATATATTCTAGTCTTGTGCCTTTCTCTTGGAATCTTTTCCTGGTCGGTTTTTTCCATGCATAAAATGCATAAAATGACAACCTAATAAGCTCAAGATCATCTAGATTCCAAATAATTAGAAAGCTCAATAATCAGATTTCTTTTGCCCTGCTTTTATAAGGGAGGAAATACACATAAGAAGTAAATGAGCTAATATTTACCTTTTTTTCTTATCAAACACAAGTTCTTTAGTGTTACTTACAAGGTATAAAACACTGAAGTGTAGGCACTGTGAAAGGTAGGAAGATGTGTAAGAATATTCTAGGATCTCACAAATTTATTCTAAACATGAAATACTAGATCTTAGAGTAAGGTTAGGATGAATTCTATCACCATCCTCTACAGTGGTTATAAAACCTATGGTTTTCAAAGTATTTGGTCTCAGGACTCCTTTACAGTCTTAAATTATTCATGACTCCAAAGAGGTTTTTTTGTTCATGTGGGTCACATCTCTCAGTATTTACCATATTAAAAATTAAAACTGAGAGATCTTTTCTGCAAAAGGCCAAAAAGTATATGAAAACATGCTCAACATCACAGTCACTAGGGAAATGCAAATTAAAACCACTATAAGATACCATCTCACACCTGTTAGAATAGCTATTATCAAAAAGACTGGATATAACAAATGCTGGTGTGGATGTGGGAAGAAGAGTAGGAATATAAATTGGTACAACCACTGTGGAAGACAGCATAGAGGATCCTCAAAAATTTTAAAATAGAACTACCAAATGAGCCAGCAATCCCACTTCTGGGAATATGTGCAAAGGAAACAAAAACACTAACTCAGAAAGATATCCGCACCCCCATGCTCATTGCAGTATTATCTATAATAGCCAAGGCAACAATCTTAAGTGTCCATTGATGAGTGAATAGATAAAGAACTTATGGTATATATTTATACAGTGGAATATTATTCAGCCAAAAAAAAAAAAACAAGGAAATCCTACCATTTTGTGGCAACATATATGGACCTTGAAGGTATTATGCCAAGTAAAATAAGTCAGACAGAGAAAGGCAGTACTGTATCTCACTTATATGTGGAATCTTAAAAAAAGGGAAAAAACTCAGACTCCTAGAAAAAGAGATCAGACTTGTGGTTACCAGAGGTAGAGGGGTGAGGGGAGAGGGAATTGGGAGAGAAGTGGTCAAAAGGTATAAACTTCCAAGTACAGGACGAGGACGTACTAGGGGTGTGATGTGTGATTACAATATGTTGACTAGAGCCAACACTGCTGTATATAGTAGATAGTTGTTAAGAGAGTAATCCAAAGAGTTTTCATCACAGGGAGAAAGTTCTTTTCCTTTTATTCTTTTTTTCATTCTTTTCTTTTCACTGTGTCTGTATAAGAAAGAAGGTGGATGCTGGCTGAGCCTGTTGCAGTAATCATTTTACAGTATATGTAAATGAGACCCCTGTGTCTTAAACTTATACAGTGATGTATATCAGTTATTTCTCAAAACTGGGAAAAAACTGTGAAAGATCTTTAAAATATTTAATTCATTTAAAATAAGAAAATAAACTCATTCCATTTAACACAGGTAACATAAAAATTAAAAATAGCTGTATTTTCCCAAAAAGACTTTTTGCAAGAAGAGCAGATTGTTTTACATTTTTACAGATCTCTTTTAATGGCTCTCAGACCTAATACACAGATAGAGTCCCACTGCTTCTGCATTTAGTCTCTCATGCTGTATTGTTTTGGTTGAAGTATATGACAGATACCTGACATGACCTGGCACAGATACGTAGTTACAAAAAAAAAGAGTATCTTAACTGCCTTTTTAATTAATTCTAACCGCATGCATCATTTATTCAGAAAATACTGGTTCACTGAGATAGGCAGAGCTTCCAAATGTTGACATGATTCACTCTACAAAATCCAAAAGAAACATATTCATTTATATAACTACCAATCTCATCAAGGAATTCCTTAACTATTGGAAAGCTATGAAGTTCACAGGGGGTAGATGCACGTTTTCCAAAATTCTGAATTTTCTCACTCAAATTTTATCATGGGCAACAAATACTTCAGTTGTTTTTCCTTAATTGGACAGATGCACTTCATTTTTGTGAAAATCTCTACCAAATACCCAAGTCTGAACAACCACAGACTGTCAGTCATTCTTTCAACTATAAATTGTCTTCCATGAGAAAAGCAGCTAATTCAGTTTGTCTCTCAAATGGTAGACAATGTGATGCTTCAGTAGGCAGCTTCATTAAGTCTATTGACTGTAAGTTATGTTTGTAGAATCATGCCAACACAAGTAGATAGATCTGTATGTTTTAAATCTAACTATGCCAAGTGGAGGAGAAAGTCATGCAAACCTCACTCCCCTTCCACATATTAGCAAAGCCATGAAGAACCGTGGACATTTGTAGCCAGGTGTTTCCAACCCTCCTCCCCCCCGCCAAAAAAAAGCTTAAACTTAATGTTGCTTAAAAATCAGAACAGCGTATCCTTAAGTGTGAACTATCATATTTTTAATAAAAAGTATATTTTAAATCTTATCTGTAACTGGCTGTCAAGAAGCCATCTTTTGATTATCAAACTAAGCTATTTAACTTTCAGTCAATCAAATGTTAAACAGTAATTATGTGCTGAGCTTTCAAAATAATATTCAAAGATACATGGATATGAGTTGGAAATATTTTTACAAATAAAAAAATCTGATACACCCTGAAGACTCTTCAGCTGATACCCATCAGAAGGAGAAGGAACAGGAAAATTGGATGAAAGTGGGAACGGCAACATAGGACTTTGGGGTGCTGGTTGCACAGCTCTTAGCTTTGTGCTAAAATTTTGAGCTTTGCTCTAGGTTTGTGTCCTTTTTATATATGTGTATTACATTTCAGAATTTTTTAGTCTTAAAAAGAGATGTATACAAAAACAAATGCCTAGTACAAATATAGGGACTTTGGTGAGAGGAGATCAAAGCCCTTTTGGTGACTTAAAGCACAATGAGAAGGGCCATCACTGGTTGCTACTTCTGTCTGCAGGCTAAACGGTATCTGAATCATGAGGGGTAAGATTGTTCACACATTTAATCAGGTCAAGAAACTAGTAATGGGCTGTGGATGGGGTAAAGAAAAAAACTACTTTCCAGAGAATATAGTAGTGACTTCTGTTGTTTTACTTAAGGCTCATCCACTGCAGAGTTCAACAGGATTTACAGAAGGCCTCTCTCGACATTCAATTTTAAACCTAATTTTAAAACCTGGAGAAAAGAAATCTGTCAAAGTAAAGTTTACTCCAATTCACAATAGAACTGTTTCTTCACTAATCATAATCAGGTATGTTCTGTGATTTAAATTTGCATTGATTTTTAGTACTTACTCAGAAGTCCTTACTTGATTTGTCTTAATGTGAGTTTGTGCGTCTAATTTATTAAATAGGGTATTCACAGGTTCCTGGGTGGCTCAGCTGGTTAAGCAATTGCCTTCGGCTCAGGTCATGATCCTGGAGTCCCAGGATCGAGTCCCACATCAGGCTCCATGCTCAGCAGGGAGTCTTTTTCTCCCACTGACCCTCACCCCCATGCTCTCTCTCTCTCTCTCTCTCAGGTAAAAAAATAAGATCTTTTTTAAAAATAAATAGGGTATTCACTTTGTCCAAAACATGCACACAACATATCACACTTGATGAAATGTACCTCTGTGATTATATTTAGAACTTGAAAACCTGAATAGTGTTCTCACTATACCATGTGTGACTCTTAAAGATGAAAAACTCTTGCTTCTCTCTATGTAAAGATTTTTAAATTCTTGAAGTGTAAATGTTTCATTCTAAAGTTTAGTATATTCATTTTTACATGGTTTATTAAAAAAATAAGAGTTATAGATCAATTATCTATAATTTATGCAAATTTATGATTTATTAATGCAAATTTTAATGGGAGAAAATTCTGTATTTCTTGCACAGAAATAATCTGACAGTGGTGGATGCTGTGATGGTCCAAGGACAAGGAACGACTGAGAACTTGAGGGTGGCAGGCAAGCTTCCAGGTCCAGGGAGTTCCTTACGCTTTAAAATCACAGAAGCATTGTTGAAAGATTGTACAGATAGTAAGTATTCCTAACAGTTTCAATGGCACAACTTTCAGTGTTTGTTTCCAAAACTAAATAATTCCCCCAAAACAAACAGTATTTCTCTATGTGCACGTGTGTATATTAGTGATGAATACTTAAGATTTTTAATGAAATACCCTGACTTGTTTTCAGGGTTGTTTGATTTGAATCTTCAAATATTTAAAAGTTCAATTTCCATTGTATGTCTTAGATGATTTACTCTGAGTATGAAAAATAAAGCATAATTAAACTTTTGCTATCTCAAATGGTACAACAAAGTGGGATAGTACTTCCTGATGAAGTCTGGGTACCAGCTGATCTCTTCGGCATGAGGAGGTGGTTCATAATGTTTGGCATACATTTATGGTGAATGTGATAATCATTTGGACCTACAGCACATGCTAACAAGATTTTATACTCTTGACATTCCTTCCTTTAGGTTTGAAACTAAGAGAACCAAATTTCACATTGAAAAGAACATTTAAAGTAGAGAATACGGGGCAACTTCAGATTCACATAGAAACCATTGAAGTCAGTGGGTACTCGTGTGAGGGATACGGCTTTAAAGTTGTTAATTGTCAAGAGTTTGCACTAAGCGCCAACGCCTCTAAAGACATAATCATATTGTAAGTACTATCTTGGGAGGTGTAACAAATTACTGGCTTCCCATCACCCTCAAATAGTACAGTTGTTCAGACTGTGCAAAGATACGTTTTCATACTCGCAAAAAAAGTCTTTATCCACAAATGTACTCATTTGATTTGTTTCCCCTTCATCTTTAGTTATTTCTTCGTGTCTTTGTTTGTGAAACTTCCTATATTTCCAAAGTCGATCAGATAATCTTAGAAACCGGTTTCACAATTATTTCCAGGGCTGTGTTAAAGCATAAGGTTTTGGTAGGAAATTGATTATAAATTCAGTCTCAGTAACAGAGAGGTCCCTGCATCGCACACATGCAGTTTTTCCATGTTGTGCAATGGAGGAGTGCATAATGGTCTGGTCAGAAGACATTGTTAATGCCTGTATTGGGAATAATACAATTGCAATTGTATTATTATTATACATCACACCACCACCACATAATAAATGTATTATTACAATTGTAATAATACAAATTGCAGCCTATTTTGACAGTCAGTTGGTAACTTGTTAGATTATAGAGTTTGTGTAATAAAATGTAACCTCTGTCCCCTTAACTGAGTGATACTTTCATGATCTTCAATGGGTAGTCACTCAGTACGGAATGATAGTACTCAGGTACGGCGTAGTGCTTGATACCTAATGGCACAGTGGAGAAGAAGACGCCTCTCCTCACAGTGCCGACCATCTGGTTGGAGAGCATACAGTTGGCAAAAAATAAAAAATAAAATAATTAGGGCAGAAGTCAGTACTGCAAGAGATGAAGAGAAGATCACCAGAGCGAAGATGGTTTTTGGTTCTGTGTGTTTGGTTTTTTTTATTTTATCTCTCAGGTTCTGTGTGCATATATTTCGCTTTATCTCTCGGGATATGTTAGGAGTATGTCCTGAGAGAAAAGAGTGGATTCAGATAAAGGAGAAAAGAGAAAGGGAGAGAAGCTCAGAGAGCACTTCCTGAATTAATACTTAAGCTCATTATTCTTCTTTTTCATGCAGTTTTCTCTAATTACCAACAGAATATAGTTGTATTTGTTATTAACCTCAGAGAATAATGCTTTCTCGGTTTTAAAATGAGACCTTAAAATGAAGTCTTAGAAGTTGAATAGATGTACCAAACTCTAAAATTCCCCGTTAGGATCCAAAGGTGTGTAGCACTGGTATTAGATGTAACCAGCTGTGGTGTATTTTTAAAACTAGTCTAACTGCTGCTATTCTGTTTTAGGTTTACTCCTGATTTCACAGCTTCTAGAGTTATTCGTGAACTGAAGTTTATAACAACCAGTGGCTCTGAATTTGTATTTGTACTGAACGCATCCCTTCCATACCATATGTTAGCAACCTGTGCAGAAGCCCTGCCCAGACCCAACTGGGAGCTGGCTCTGTACATCATCATCTCAGGAATAATGAGGTACTTGCATCTTCTTTTGAGGTTGGTGTTCAGGCATCACTTGACACTACTGCTCGCACACCCGCTGTGTGCCAGTCACTGTTCTAGCACTATGTCCGCAAACAGAACAGACCTTTTTGCCTTGATCAAACCACGTCTACTAGTGGGAGCAGTCAGAACTGAACCCTGGTTTAGTAGCATATACAATAAGCAGAAGTCTTCTACCTTTAAAATTTCTTATAGAAATTAAGTACATGTTAATTTCTTAAAGGAAAGAAAACACTCATAATTTGCCAGGTAAAGTTACTTGATTTGGGCATAGGTAATTTACTCAACATTATATAGTATTTTTTTAAGCAGACCTAAGCAACACAAAACATGAGAAATATTTTTTAAATCCTCAGCAACCTTACCTTTTTTTCAGTATATTTACGGGTTTAGAGAATCTGATACACTTGCCTCTAAATTTACATAGTTACCCCACACATCCTTTAAGGGAAAAGAATTGGCCTTGAAGGTTAAAATCGCAAGGTAAAAGCTTCTTCTTCATAAAAGGAAAAGTAACCTCCAAGTATCTGTTCTGATACAAGTAATTATTTCTTCTCTATCAGCCTCCATGTAAGTTGGCATTCTATAAAAAGGACCCTGCAGACTTTTATTCGTGACGCTTTGTTTTTGTCTAGTCCAGTAAAAATTGTCTCAGGCATCTCTGCTTTATACATCCAGTTGTACTTTACCAAGAAACTCTGCCTTTGATATAAAATTTTGTTATCCTTACACTAACAAGTGAATCCCAACTCTCCACGTTCTGTGCCCCTACAGTGCACTGTTTCTCTTGGTAATTGGAACAGCCTATTTAGAAGCTCAAGGAATTTGGGAGCCATTTCGAAGGCGACTGTCCTTTGAGGCCTCGAACCCACCCTTTGATGTGGGCAGACCATTTGATCTCAGGAGAATCGTTGGTATTTCATCTGAAGGAAAGTATGTTCACATGCTGGAAATAAATTCTCTAGTACACATAGATGTGGCTGATATAATTAAAAGAAAAAATAAGTTTTTCTTTTCATCTTTGCTCAAGGGGGAAGAAATCTTAATTCTAATAACTTCATAATCTCTTGTGTATACCTCTCTTCTCTACTAAGAACTCACAGCAAATCCCATGTTTTTATTATTATGTTAGTGAGGATTAAAATATTCTTAGATCACTGACTTGATTGCTAAATTTTCAGAGAGAACAGATACTATAAAATTGTGGAAAGCATCCCTATTTCTTGCTTGGGTTTTTTTTCCTTAATTTATATTTCTCTTGTGGCTGTCCTGAGGAGGTGACATTTTTTTAATCTTAGATTTTGTAAGTTGCTGTTTACTGATCTGCAGTTGGTCCTTTTTTCAGCTTGAACACACTCAGCTGTGACCCCGGTCACAGTAGGGGATTCTGTGGAGCAGGCGGATCATCATCCCGAACCAGTGGAGGGAGTCACAAGCAGTGTGGCCCACCGGTGCACCCACACAGCAGTCACAGCAATAGAAACTCAGCTGACGTGGAAAACGTCAGAGCAAAAAACAGCTCAAGTACCTCTAGCAGGACTTCTGCACAAGCTGCTAGCAAAGCAAGCCCCCTTGTCTTAGATTCTAGTGCAGTGGCCCAAGGTCACGCAGCAGGCAGAAAGTCCAAAGGAGCCAAACAGAGCCAGCACAGCAGTCAGCACCATGTCCACAGCCCGCTGGAGCAGCACTCTCCACCTCCACCACCACCACCAGTGCCTCAGCACCAGGAGCCGCAGCTGGACAGGCTGTCCCCCGCCCCCCTCTCGCACCCTGCCCACCCAGAACGTGCCGGCAGCACAAGGCACAGCTCAGAGGACTCAGACATCACCAGTCTCATAGAAGCCATGGACAAAGACTTCGACCACCACGATTCCCCACCCCTAGAAGTGTTTACAGAGCAGCCGCCATCACCGTTGTCCAAAAGCAAAGGTAATCATCGGTTCTCACTGGCAGAAAAGCATGACGTATGAGGGGAAAGTGGGTGCGTGATTAAGGGGCTATTGTGATTGTAGTTGTGATATAAACAGCTGATGTAGTAAGTGTTCTTCTGGCTCTAATTTACCTCCAGTTTGGACTTCCAACGTTTCCATATCTGATGCAGATAGAGAGGTATCCACTTATCATAAAAAATATTGGAACTTCTTAGGTTATTTACCAAATTTAGAAATTTCCTGAACATCTGATTCCATGTTCAGCTGTCTGTAATTGTTGTGCTGTGACAGGTTGAGCTTTTTTTTTAATTGTTAAACTAATTTTTAATACAGTGGTAAAATGGAGACCATGCATTTTAACTCAGAATATTTCCGGGGCACCTGGGTGGTTCAGTCCGTTAAGTACCTGCCTTCGGCTCAGGTGATGATCCCAGGGTCCTGGGAATGAGCCCGTTGCCTTCCCCTGCTTAGCGGGGAAGTCTGCCTCTCCCTCTCCATCTGCCTCTCTCCCCTGCTCATGCTCTCTCTGTCTTGCTGTCTCTCTCAAATAGATAAATAAAATCTTTTTAAAAATGATAATAATAATATTTCCACAGAATCTGTACTTTAGAGCAGGGATTGGCAAACAAACTACAGCCAGGGGGCCAAATCACCACCTGTTTTTTTAAATAAAGATTTATTGGAACATAGCCATGCTTATTCATTTCCATATTGTCTATGGCTGCTTTCATGCTACAACAACAAAGTTGAGTAACTGCAAGAGACCATGAGGTCCACAAACGTGAAAGTATTTACTATCTATCTCTTTACAGAAAAAGTTTGCTGATCCCTGCTCTGGAGTTCTGTATACTGTATTAGTTACCTATTTCTCAGTAACAAATGACCCCAAAACTTTGTCACTTAGAATGCCCACATTTACTATCCCAGAGTTGCTGTGGGTCAGGCATCTGGGTGCAGCTTAGCTGGGTTCTCTGGCTCACAAGACTGCAGTCAAGGTGTTGCCTGGGGCTGAAGTCATCTTAAGGTTCAGCTGAAGGTGAATCTGCTTCTAAGCTCACTCACGCGGTTGATGGCAGGATTCAGTTCTTCATACACTGTTGGACTGAGGATCTCAGTTCCTTGATGGCTGTGGCCCCCACCCTCATGAGTCCTCTCCATGTGGCACTTTAAAGCAGTTGGCTTCACCAGAGCAAGGAAGTTTAGAAGGCAAGAGAGAGAAAAGCTAGCAGGACAGAAGTCACAGTCCTTTACGACCTAATCTTAGGAGTGACATCACATGACTTTGGCATTGGTCTGCTACTCAGAAATGTGGTCCCGTCCATACTCCAGGAGAGGGAATTCCACAGAGCATAAACACCAGGAGGCAGGGGTGCACTGGGATCTTAGACGTGACCTATCAACACATACACAGAGGTAAGCTGTTTGGTAACTTCCAAAATCAAAATATAAAAACCAATAAACAGCCTGTAGCTCTATTTCAGTTTAATCCCTTTATAGCCCGAGCTTTTGCATCTTCCTCTCTCCCATGGCAGCTCTGCCAGTACACGTGATTCCAAGCCTGTTTCAGGACCTCTCTCACTGGTGTACCATGTACCAGGGAGGGCTTTTGCCTTTCATTTACACGGGAAACAGGGAGCTTGGCTGTCGTGAGAGACCAGGAGAAACCCAATGTCCCAGAGTCCAGGACTTTTCTTAGAGAATTTCCTACTCTTGGATATGAAGACTAGTTACGTAGAGTCCTCTTAGAATTACATGCATTTGGATTTGCAAAGTAGTAAAATGTCTCAAATATTAACTTTTTCCAGAGAAATGTTTTTTTTTTTAAATTTTATTTTTTATAAACATATATTTTTTTCTCCCCAGGGGTACAGGTCTGTGAATCTTCAGGTTTACACACTTCACAGCACTCACCATAGCACATACCCTACCCAATGTCCATAACCCCACCCTCCCCCAACCCCCCTCCCCCCAGCAACCCTCAGTTTGTTTTGTGAGATTAAGAGTCACTTATGGTTTATCTCCCTCCCAATCCC
Source organism: Lontra canadensis (assembly GCF_010015895.1). NCBI lineage: Eukaryota > Metazoa > Chordata > Mammalia > Carnivora > Mustelidae > Lontra > Lontra canadensis. The sequence goes on from NW_022631055.1 coordinate 9,849,638, forward strand.
ATCTTGCTTCATTTACTCTTCTCCTACCCCCTTAACCCCCCATGTTGCATCTCCTCTCCCTCATATCAGGGACATCATATGACAGTTGACTTTCTCTGATTGACTTATTTCGCTAAGCATGATACCCTCTAGTTCCATCCACGTTGTCGCAAATGGCAAGATTTCATTTCTTTTGATGGCTGCATAGTATTCCATTGTGTATATATACCACATCTTCTTTATCCATTCGTCTGTTGATGGACATCTAGGTTCTTTCCATAGTTTGGCTATTGTAGACATTGCTGCTATAAACATTCGGGTGCACGTGCCCCTTCGGATCACTACGTTTGTATCTTTAGGGTAAATACCCAGCAGTGCAATTGCTGGGTCATAGGGTAGTTCTATTTTCAACATTTTGAGGAACCTCCATGCTGTTTTCCAGAGTGGTTGCACCAGCTTGCATTCCCACCAACAGTGTAGGAGGGTTCCCCTTTCTCCGCATCCTCGCCAGCATCTGTCATTTCCGGACTTGTTCATTTTAGCCATTCTGACTGGTGTGAGGTGGTATCTCATTGTGGTTTTGATTTGTATTTCCCTGATGCCGGGTGATATGGAGCACTCTTTCATGTGTCTGTTGGCCATCTGGATGTCTTCTTTGCAGAAATGTCTGTTCATGTCTTCTGCCCAAGAAATGTATTTTTTGCTAACTCATTATTAATAGAGCTTATTTTAGGGTAATTTTCATAGTAACAGGAAATGAATCCTTAAAGTTCTTTTTATTAGATCAAGTTACATAATGAGTTTTTTCAATATTGAGGGCATGAATAAAATAAACATATATAATCATTTCTTACCAGAAGGAATTTGGCAGTCAAACTGAATACCTCACTACCTATGTCTAAGATAGTCCGCTAACATCAGTGTGATGGGTCCATTTTTACTTTCGTGGTCATCCATCTGGAATATAAATGTTAAAACTAAAAAATGATTTTAATGGTCACAGTGGTCCTAGAATCGACCTACTAAAAGGTATTTTGGAGATGGAGTACGTGTACCTCCACATCATTAGTGATTCTTGAGCCCACGAGGACACAGTGATTCCAGGCATCATATCACATCGTATTTGTTATCCTTCCCACTGCTGCTGTTTGGAAAGAAGGAAGGAAACAAAACCTTTAATTTTTTTTAGCAAGTATTTTTTATTGAAATGTAACATACATGTGGAAAACTGGCCTCTTAGAAGAACTTATAAAAGTGGGCGTTGATCTCCAGGTTGCAAAACAGTGGTGTGTCATAAAACCATAGGCTTTTAGCTGGGCAGAACCTTTATAAGCTCTCTAAAGCTTACCCCAAGCCCCTGCAAGTCTTCATCATGTTCACATTAAGTATGAACCTTCTGTTTTCAGAAGCACCCTGTTCCCCTCTGTCCCTCCCCAATATCTCAGACAAAAAGTCTACCTTATAATAAGCTTGTGAAATTTCCAGCTTTTGGGGCAACTGAGTGGCTCAGTTGTTAAAGCATATGCCTTTGGCTCAGGTCTTAATCTCAGGGTCCTAGGATTGAGCCCCACATCGGGCTCCCTGCTCAGTGGGAAGTCCGTTTCTCCTTCTCACACTCCCCCTGCTTGCATCCCCTCTCTTGCTGTCTCTCTCTCTGTCAAGTAAATAAAATCTTAAAAAAAAAAAAACTAGCTTTTGGACTGTTCAGAGTGACTTCTCTTCAAATAAATAGCTCTCCCTAGGTTTTACCTAGATTGTAGGCCATCCAAGCCATTTCCTTAGTCATTCCTCCTGTCACTGCTCCTCATGGAAGATGGCACCCAGAAATGCCCTCTGTTCACAGGCGGCCTGTGCAGGGCTTCATATAGCTGCGCAGTCGTCAGACTCTACGCTTGTGTGGTTTCTTCCCCTGCAATACAGAATCCTAGGCACTGGATGGAGGCCATTGCTGGATTGAGGGTTAAAACCTAAGGAAGCTCTGCACCTGGTGCAGTCAACCTGTCGGTATCCGCATTAGCTGAAGAAACGGTGCTGTCTGCAGCTGTGCTAATTTCTCACTATGGTTGCATGAGGGGCAGCTTTATCTAGAGTAGGGAGACACAGAGTGGCACATGGTCATGAGGCCAGACATAAGGCAGGCCCAGATTAAATCATGGCTCTGCTCCTTACTAACTGTGTGACTCTGACATTTACTTCTCTGAGCCCCCATTTGTTACCTTTAAAGTGGAAGACATAGCTACTACTAACATTGTGGGACGTAGCTCCTGCTGGGACTGTTATTAGGCAGGAGATGGCGCTCATGGTCTTCAGCCTGCTGAGTTGAAGGGAGCTGTGGAACACCGCAGCACTGATCTTAAGGGTGAGAAATGGGACAAACGGGACTACGGAAAGAATGCCAACGGCAGGGCCAGCAAGGAGAAGGCCAGCAGACAGGGTGACAAAGCAGGCAGAAGATGTGGTCGCCCTATCCCAGCAAGGCCAGAAGAAATAAAGGTAGAGCAGAGCTGCACAGAGTCTGGCAGCTAGGACATTACTTGACCTTGGCAGGATAGTTGCCGTGAAGTGATAGGACGTGAAACCTGGTTACTGTGATGTAGAGAGTACTGTTCACATCAGACTTAACAGTGGCCACTTCTTAGGGTATGCATTGGGGGCAAGTAAGTGTAAGGGAGCATTTATTCTTTAAACTGTAGTTTCCGTATTTAACTTTCAACAAAAAAAGAAAAGATGCAGGGGAATGAATTTTTTTTTATAGATTCTATTTATTTGAGAGAGAACAAGTAGTGGGGAAGGGCAGATGGGGGAGAGACAGAGAGAGAGAGAGAGAGAGAGAGAAGCAGACTCCCCGCTGAGCAGGAATCCCAATGCAGGGCTCAGTCCTGGACCCAGAGATCATGATCTGGACCTAAGGCAGACACTTAATCAACTCAGCCACCCAGTGCCCCGGGGTGAAAATACTGTGAGGTTGTATTTTTAATGAAAAAAATGGGGAGCATGGCGTTTGGAAATATCTGTGAGTGAAGGACAAAAAGGCAGTAGAGCTGAGAGCGAGAATGTTGGTCAACACTTAATTAACATTCCAGGCCTGACTGCACATGCCTCGTGCACCCTGGTGGCTGGCATTGCTGTGACCCCGTGTCTCCAGTTAGAAACTCAGTCCAGAAAGAAAGGTTGCAACAGGCGTTATGGGAGACCATGACCAGGCTCGATTGTAAGCCCTCAGCTTGTAACTACACTGTCCTGCCACCTCCAAAAAGAAGAGAAGCAAGTGCCCAAGGAGGTGGTTGGGCGGGGCCCCAGTTCAGTAGATTACAGAAGATGAGACACTCATTCCACAGGTGTGTGGATGCAGATGAATGGGTAGAGATGCAGAAGCGGTACAGGGAGTCCAAGGAGCTTCTGTTTGAGCTGAAGTCACAGCTGCTGGGACTGAGGGGCAAAGTGGGAGGGCAGAAACAGGAAACACTTGAGAGTGGTCTGGTGCTTATTTCTGGAGCTCACATTTCTGTGGACTGGGAGTCCATGGGACATGAGAGCTGGATGTGCAGAGCAGCCCCGCAGGTAACATTGGGACCCAGCTGAGGCTAGAAGGAGCTCTACAAACGGGGAGAGCATGGACAGTCAAGGGATGGGAGATCCAACATGTCCAACTGCAGAGATGGTGGAAGCAAGGGAATGACGGGAGACTGGTCTGCAAGTGAGACCTGAGACTGTAGGGCTTCAAGGAAACGCAGTTCTGGGCGGTAACAGGTTCTTAGGTGCAGCCTTGGCAATGGGATGTGGAAGTAAAGCCCATTAGCAACAGTGAGGCCACAGAGCCTTACAAAACCCTCTGGAAGCCTCACGTGTTTGGGAATTGAGATTCTGGAAAGGCACACAGTGCATGCACCATGTGATTCATAAATCTAACTTCAGTTCAGCACTAAGAGTTTAGTCCTCAAGTTCTGTTTCTGAATGCGTTAGGGAGAGAAACTCCGAGAGCTTTTTGGATTTCAGAGGTCCTAAGGAGAGATGACTGACCTGACCCATACGAGGCCTGGAGCCCAGGTGATAGGTTGAGAGAAGAAGTCCGTGAGGCTGGTGTCAGTCTCCTCAGTGAGGACTGGAGACATGCAGGGTACAGTGGTGAGGCCAGTGTGTAGGAATGTAGGGTGTGTGCAGTTGTCACAGACATAGAGGATTCTGCGCGTGTAGATCTGATCCGCCTTCCGGGCTGTCTGCAAGGAAACAGACTAGATTCAGAGCTAACATTAAAAAAACTCACCTGCCTCCCAAAGCAGGGCATCTCCCAAGTATTGGTAAAGCCTGAGGCTTGGTTGATAAACTTTCCAGTCCCTCCTCTACTACTGTATATTGTCCCACAGGCAAAGGTAACCAGTCCTCGGAGTAAATCTAACGTGATTTGCCCAATAGGGGCGGAGAAGTGGACCTGAGCAAGCAGAGAGAAGGGCTAGTATCAGCGCAAGGGGAGCGGTGTTGGTAGTATTTGCTACCGAAAGTTGTGGTCCAGGGCCTTAAGAGATGTAGAATCATGGGCGCCAGCCCAGAGTGCTGAGTCATACTCTGCATTCAACAAGGTCCACTGGTGATTGGGATAACTTGTGTTAACCCACTAGTGAACGTAACCAGTGAATGTCCTTGGGAGGTGGGCACCGGTCCCTCTAGTGGTTTTTGGGCAGATAGGGAGTTGCTCTTAAAGGGAATGGACAGAAATACCTAGACAGAACAGAAGCTATCCTCTCCCAACATTAAATTGTAGTTCAGTGTGCTTTTGAATATCTGTGATAAATCCAAAATGAGTTGAGTATAATAATTTTATGAAAACCCTATATAATTGAATTCTGTGTACTGTAATGTTTTTGGTGGTGCAGGAATAAGGTCTTGGGTACCTTATTTATTGGTTCTGCTTAGGCACCACAGTTGGTGTATACAACCTTATAAAGGTACCAGAAAAGCTAGAACAAAAGGAGTACAGGTGTTGATACAAATTCATGAATTCCTTCCCCGGCTTAGAAGTAAAATTATTTCATTATAAGGGCTTATTTTCTAACTTGAATTGAGCCAAACTAGTATCTTCACAGTCTGTGCACAGAACTTAATCAGAATAAGTTTGAAAACCATTATTTGCTTTAAGAACTCCTAAAGACGTTTTTTCATATGCATGTTTTGTTATGTTTTAGTTTAACATGCTTATATAAAGTTACTATGTGGGGAAATAAATTTGCATGACTGGTACTGACCCCAGTAAATTGTGTATGGGTCTGTATTATTTATTGGCCTCATTTAGACCATTTCAGCAGCCAAAACACAAGGAGGAAGACAAATTCCTTTCAGGATTAGTGCTTCTCCAGAGCGTGTGGTCAGCTGTTACATGGCCTGCCTTGGGCCTGCCACTGCCAGGGATAGCACATACTCAGAGAAACCACTTGCTGCTAATTGAAACTTTACTGAAACAATTCTTTTGGGTTGAAGTTAATGAAATGACTTAACGTGGGAGAGAGATAGCCAAAGCAGCTTGGCCAGACTAGTTGATTACAAATTTATTCATTCCTTTTTGAAGGCAAAAAGTAAATGACCAGGATGTATTCTTTAAATTTATAATTCTTACTCTGCCTCCTTAAAATAATTGGAGGTGGTTTAAATTATTAAAGCCTGGGTAAAACAGTGAAGACAGAAAGGAGTTTTTGATGTTTTATCTGTTTGTTTTTAATTATGGTGCTCACTCCTCAGAAACTTAGAAAAAACTGTGTTGTTACCATTGAGTGTTAAATTGAGCAGCATGGTTCCTGGCAGCAAGAGCCAAAGTAAAACATTGTTCTGTAGTTCTCATGCAGGAAGAGGCTGCCTGAGACTGCATCTGAAAAAAGAAAAAAACAAAAAAACAGCCTTCGCTGGCACTGAGTTCCCGCTTCCGTCGGAGGACACTGATTAATACAGTGGGCATTTGTCTTTATTGGAGAGAACATGGGAATGTTCTTCACACAGATTTATGCTTAGCCTCAGGTGTGTGCACAGTACTCATGGTGACTACAGTACGTATATAGTGCTCGTAGCTGGATTATTTGATGAGGCTTCGAACTTTCTGTTGAGTCAGGATGCTAGAGCAGTAAGAGGCAGATGGTACTCTGCCATAAATGTTTAGCAGCCTGCCTTATGGCCCTGTATGCACAGGTCAGTCCTGAGGTACCCTGCAGATAAGGACAAACGGCTTTTGCCAATAAAGTTTTGTATCCACTCAATTATTAGAAAAAATATACTTAATTGGGCTTTAAAGCAATGAAGAAACGGTTTCATTCTGACTGTTTCTGTGAGCAAGCATCGCAGCCGCCAGCTGGGCATAACTTTATGGGCAGCAGGTTACCACAGCCGGGGTTCGGACATGTGCACCTCCCTGGGCCTGGCTTTGTTGCCCTGCACAGATAACTGAGTTTTCCTACAGTTTGTGGCAGTCCTACACAGAGCAAGTCTGTCCACGGCACTTTTCCAGCAGCATTTGCTCACTTCGTGTCTCTGTGTCACATGTTGGCTCTCCTCGCAATATTGCAACCTTTTTCATTATGACTAAATTTGGTTAGTAATCTGTGATCAGTGATTGCAACTCGCTGAAAGCTCAGATGATGGTTAGCATTTTTTAGTAATAAGGTATGTACCTTGGGTTTTTTAGATATAATACTATTGCACACTTAATAGATTGCACTGTAGTGTAAAGATAACTTCCATATGCACTAGGAAACCATAAAATTAATTTGATTCCCTTTATTGTCGTGGTCTGGAACCGAACCTGGAAACGTCTAGAGGTATTTCTGTACTGATGCCTATCTAGCCAAGATACAGCACATTTACATCACCATAACGATCCCTTTCTTGTATGTCCTTTTCTAGCCACACCCACTTCCCTCCCACTACTATCCCTTCCTTAGCCCCTGGCAGCCTTTAATCTCCATTCCTATAATACGGTATTTCAAGAATGGTATGTATGTGGAATCACACGGTTTGCTATGAAGACTGACTTTGGATTCAGTCCTTGCTACGTTAGTCAGTTGTGAAAGAGTGAAATGGGATAAGCTTCCAGACTAGGGGCGGCAAGTCCCGGAGCAGATCACACAGTAGCCGTCTTTCAGTGTTTACAAAAGCACAAAACCGTCTTGTACAGCTTGGCAGACACTGTCTGAGCGCTTGCTATGTGCTGGGCACCATGCAAGGCACTGAGGATGGAGAGATCAGTAAAGCTTATCGCTGCCCTTCAGGTGTTTAAACTGTATGTGGAATATCACCAAGGGGGTAAACACTGCCCACGGTAGGACAGGTAGCATCTTCAATCAAGAGTCTGCTTGGTGGTGGTGGGAGTACGTAGACAGTGTGAGTAGCCTTGGGGACCGTTCATCCAAATGGTGGGATGAAGCCTGAGGAACCGGTAACTCATGTTGGGCGTATCCCTTGGCCACCGCTGGAAACCTCAGTTTTTCTCAGCTGCTTCTCCCTCCAGTTTTACTGTCGTTATTTAGAGGGGTTAGTTTTTATATAGATTATGCACCAGTTAAGGCATGGTTCCCTTAAGACGGGATATCCTGTGTCCTCCCCTGTGTATCGTGGTAATAAATGACTTACCTTTGAGAAGGCAGTTTCCCTCTGACTTCTGATTCCCACTTCCCAGTCTCCTCCTAGCAAAACATTTTAGACTGTCTTTCCCTAGAGCACATTCGTAGCCCTGGGAAGCAGTTCCTGAGTTCCTTGGGAACAAGCTTTCCTGAGAAACCCCGCACTAAGTGGCAAGAAGGAGAGGCCACCCCCCATACATACAGCCTTGCAGGGCACATAGTTCTGTCATCAGGCTCATCCAGTCTGAATTCTTATTAGTCCTTTGATGAAAGTATGCTCTCTTCCCTCCCACCAACATTTGAAATTGGAAACAAAAGCAGCCGAAGAAACCATCCAGGACAGTGAGGTAGCTGCTAGCCTGGGCTGTTGGATTGATATAGTGGTGACTGTGTTGAGACCATGACTAATGACTCTCAGCCTAGTTACACAGTAGAATCAGTTAAGGAGCTTAAATACTTACCCACACCAGGTCCCACGCAGAACTGCTTCATCAGAACCTCAGAGTGGAGTCCAAACAAACCAATATTTGTTAAAAGCTCCCTAGGTTAGGCTAAGGTACAGCAGATTAAGAATGATTGTTACAGACTGAGAACCCAAAAGAAGTTTTTAGGATATATAACTCAGTTTGGGGCATCTCAGATTTGAATTGCTTATGTCAAATTAATTAAAGTCATCCCCCAGAATATAAAGGAGGAAGAGAAGTTCCAAGGGCTGATCTTTAGGGAACACCAGCAAAGAGCTGGCAAAAAACGTTGCCAAAACAATCACAGTATCAGAAAAGGATAATGATGTCTGGTCTGGCAGGAGTGGGAAGAGGGATAGTCCAGTGTCCAGTCAAACTTGTAGAATGAGGAGTGTTAGAGGTCATTGGTACTGACAGTTAAAGAGAAGAAGTCCAAGGGCAGGACATTAAGAAATTTGTAAAAGATGGGGATTTGGAGATAAAAAGCATCTTTCATGAACTAAAGTTTTTTTACCCAAATTTTCGGCTTAACTATTGGTTTGTTAAGTGTTTCTTTTTCTCCTTTATGTATCCATATTTTCAAAATTTGAGCCAGTTTAAAAAAGAAATTACTTCTAGTGCTTTCCTATTTAATTAAGCAGGTTTTGAGTTATTGTAAATACTGGTTATTCATACAAATGGTGCCTCTCACCCAGAGAATGTTCATAAGCATGACAGAATTGTTCACTGCATGGGGCATCGATCTCAGGCAGTGGGAAAGGCTGAAGTACTTGCAGCATGAACTGTTGAACTCAGAATCTAAGAAATCCCGGGGCTCCGAGAGCCAGAGCCAGACAGGCTCCTTCCCGTTTACCATGGCAGAAAGGAGCTCCAGGCTGTCGGGGTGGAGCAGAAGCTGTTGTAATTAAACCAACTGTCCAGTCTTCTCCTAAAACAAAGGCTTCTCAATTTTTGAGACTTAATGTCCCAGTTGTAGTTTCAAGTTTATTACCTCCTGGAATTAGTGTGAAAGAAAATGACAAAATGTCATTCCTAAAATCCAGTCGGACCTTTACCTGTTCTTTTTCTAGATCAGGCCCATCAAAGGTTTCCTGTAAAGGGCCAAACAGTAAATACATGAGGCATGGTATGCCACATACAGTCTCTGTCATATATTCTTTGTTTCTTTTTTTTTTTTTTGATCACTTGAAAATGAAAAAATCATTCTCACCTCACAAGCCATACAAAACAGGCTGCAGGGTAGGTTCCTTCCAGGGCCATCGTTTGCCAACCCCAGTTCTAGACGCCAGAGTTGGAGTTTCTGGCAACAGTTAACCAGTGGCCAGGAGACATTAGGATTGAAATAACTTGTTTAAGCCCCCATTATCAAAAGGATGTATTTTCAAATGGCATGTAGACAATGGGTGAGGCTGTGGCTTATGTAGCTTCTGCAGCTTTAGCCTGCCTGCCCACCCAGGTGATTCCACAGGTTTTGGAGTCTGGCAGTTTCTCTGCCGTTGTCTAACTCAGCTGGAACGGAAGCTGCAAGGGTTATGTCGTTGGGGTTGTTGTATTCCCAGGACATGGAGCTCTGCCTGGGAAGTAGTAGGCACTCAAATATGCTATGGGTTGGTTTCTCATTTGTCTTGGGAGCATCCATATCTTTTAAAATACTAAGCTCACTAGAGCTCTGTTTCATTCTGTCCATATAGAACATTCCATGGTGTTTATGTGTCAGGCACTGCTCTGAGGGCTTTATGCAATTCCTTATTACAACCCCGATGGGAGGCCAAGGTCATACACCTGGTTAGGGAGAGCCAAGATCTGGACTCAGCCATCATGGCTCTGGCACCAGGCCTCTTAGCATCCCTCGGGTGATGCCCAAGGACAGTTCATCCTGTGTCACCCTCAAGCTTCCAGCTCCAAAGAGATTGGAAAGGATCTCTGGTTTTCACTTCTGTCACTTTTCAAAGCCACATCATCCTCAGGGGTATCAAAAAATATTCTAAGACAGACGTAGATTTGTCAAAATACTCAGTTTGCCAAAAATCATTGAACTGTACACTTAAAATGGGTTTATGTTATTGTACATAAATTGTGCCTCAGTAAAATGGACTTTTACAAATATTCTCATCAAAAAAGTCAAACATGATTTGGAAAGTTTTAATCAGAGAAGAAATAAAGTAGAGAAAGAAACCTTCGCTAATGAGAGAGTCCAGCCTCTTGGAGGAAGGTTACAATGGCTGTGTTTTCTGAGCTATTTGAAAAATCAAGAAGTTACTTTACTTTGATTTTTATCCCCAGGGAAAGGAAAACCTCTTCAGCGCAAGGTGAAACCACCTAAGAAGCAAGAGGAAAAGGAGAAAAAGGGAAAGGGAAAGCCACAGGAAGATGATCTGAAAGACTCCTTGGCTGATGACGACAGCTCCTCCACCACCACGGAGACCTCCAACCCAGACACAGAGCCTCTCCTCAAGGAGGTATGACAGTCTCCCATAAACAAATGAGAGAAGGAAGTGTCCCCTGCAGCACTCGAGACATTGTCTCATAGATCAGGCTTTATCTCTAATGTAGGCACACGTTCTGGGAATTCCTCCTCTGAGTGCATAGGCATGGCTAGATAGTCACTGGTTCTCGGGAAGCAGTCACAGCCCCCACGTTGGAGGTCGTCATTCCCCCCCCCCCCGCCCGACAGGAGCATTGGCAAGCATGTTGATAAAGTAGTTAGAAATTTCAAGTCCCTGCTTGAAAGTCAGGGACTGTCTGGAATAGTAACTTCTCTGGCTCATGAAGTCAGTTTCAAATTTTAAGTATCAAAAGAGGATGAGAAGGAACTAGACCATTTTAATTATATGGGACTTCTATCTTACCACTGCTGGTACAGTGGGTGTCAATAGCAGTTCACTTCTCCCACAGTTAGGGCAGGGACTGTTGTGGAGAGGAAGGTGGCTCCCCAGGCTTCAGCGGTCACCCAGAACTAGGGACTCTGGTTGGCACACATTACCAGATCAAGAAAGCCACCTCACTTCTCAAAGTCCTCAGCTCTCAGGGTTGTCACTAGTGTCAGGTAATACTGCAAAATGCCTGGTACTTAGTGGCATTAGGTAAATGGAAGGTAAAGTTACTGTTGTGAACAGGTCTGAGACTGTAAGTTACAAGTGCTATGCAGAAAAGTGAAGGCATAATTCTATTTTGGTATTTTTATTTTTAGATAACTATATTCCAAATTTAATATGAGCCTAATATAGCCTTTAATATTACAGGCCCGAATTTCGTTTTCAGTTTTAATCTAGTGACCTAAGGAATCATTTCTTAAAGATGTCTAACAGCATTATCTGCATGTTAATTTTTAAATGAAATTTACATGTGACTTATTTTTCTTGTCAGCTCCCTTCCCCTTTGGGTCTGTCACATTTGGTGGGGTGCTCTGTGTGCCCTCAGGACAGTGCGTAGTCCTGGAGTTCTGTACTTTATTATAACCAAACATATTCCTTCAAAGAAGTAGAATGCCGTCTACTCGTCTTTAAGTGGAATCCCAATGGTTTCAGTGATGTGAATAAGCATTTGGAAAGCATTTTCAGGGCAGGCTTTCTTCACGTTTCGTCACTTCCTTTCCTGCCTTTCTGGCTTTTCTCCTAACACTTCTCTCCAGCTGACCCCATCTGCCGCCATTCTCTGTGCACCCCTGGCATCATTCTCCCCTCTCTGCTCACTTCCTCCCGCTCCTCCCATCTCCTTCCCCACCATTTGTTTCTTACACAGCACAGACTCCATGTGGCTCCATTACCTCTGTCCTCCCTCCGGATTGGTTTTTAGTCGTCCTCCTCAGTGCTCTTGCATACAGTTTCTGTGCTTTTATTTCTTACTGACTGATCTGCTTGCCAGTTGTGTGTGTTTTCTTCCTAACTAGATAACAGACTTGACAGGTCACTATCCCACAGATGTGTTTTCCAACCTTCCTCAACCCATTCATTCAAAAAGGAAGGCTTGAGTGGAATATTACATGGCCATTAAAAAGGGATGAGCTCCTGCTATGTGACTGCACGGGTGGAGGAAGTTATGCTAGGTAAAAAAAAAAAAAAAATCAGACTGAGAAAGACAAATGCCACCTGCTTTCACACATGTGTGGAATGTAAAACACAAAACAAATTAATAAACAAAAAGCAGAATCAGACCCACAAATACAGAGAACAAACTGGTAGTGGCCAGAGGCAAGGTGGGAGGGGGAATGGGCAAAATGAGTGAGGGGGAGTGGGAGATACAGGCTTCCAGTTGTGGACTGAATAAGTCACAGGGATGGAAGGCACAGCATAGGGAATGTAGGCAATGATATCACTGCAGCATTGTGTGGTGACCGATGGGAGCTATACTTGCGATGAGCGTAGCATAACTTAGATGTTGAATCACTATGTCATACACTTGAAATGTGTTACATTTGTGTCAGCTATACTCAGTCTTTTTTAAGGCAAATTAAAATGAAAAAAAAATTAGGTACTAAGCACCTGAGTGCTGACTTTGTGCATGGGAAACAACAGGACAAAAAGACCCATCTCTTTATCCTCAGAGAGCTCATGGCGTACAAAGTGCTTGATGAGTCAAGTGTTCAAGAAATACTTCTTGAATAACTCAGAATAGTCTTAAAAGGTATGTGGGCAAGAGGGTGGGTTAGCCCTTTCTCTGGTTATTTACTCCTGACAGTTAAACCAATTGACCTGATGTGGCCTGTTAAAACCCAGGGTTCCTTAATGACCATAAATGGTGAAGCTGGGTAGCATTTCATTGACCCGTACCAGTAACTCCTGTACCCACAGCTGTGCCCCTTGACTGAGCCTGTCCTTCCCCTTTCCATCTCCCGATTAGCCTCAGTGTTTCCCTGCACACCATGTTGCTCCAGCTTTGTGGGGGTGAAGAACCAGGATGTTGTTTCCTTCTAGTCTGTCATATGGGCGGCACATACCCATGCCACATGGGACTCCCCAATGAGTTCAATAAGACCTGAACAGATCTGTGCCTTATTTGGGAAGCCAGGCCACTGGTCTCATGCTTGGATGCCACAACGGTGTAGACTCACTATAAACATGCCTAAGTGTGGCTTCCGTACTTACCCGTCAGGGACCAGAAACCACAGTGGGCAGACCAGTGACACAGCACAGCTGTAAGGTACAGCTTAGGTATGGCCTTCTCCGTGCAGGCTCCACACTCAAGCCAGGTAAGACAGCCCTTCTCTGCTCTGGTCAGAGCCCATGAACAGCCCTCCACCAGGATACAAGTCTCCAACCGTCATATGCATCTGCCTCCTACTAGACTTCACAGTCCTCGGGGAAAGGGTCTGTGCCCCTGGGAGCCCCCATTGCCCAACACCAAGTGGGTGACCAGTAAGTGTCGGTTGAGTAAGTGAATAAATAATGAAGCCCCTCTCGTTGATGGTGAATGGTTAGCATTAAACCCACCGTAACACGTCCATGCTCACGGTGTTGCTTGTGAACACTTGGTGAACAGCTATGAATGTGTATTGCTTCCTGCACTGCTTTCTCGCCCCAGAGTTTACCTGTACTTAGGATTAGCAACATTGCCGGAAGTGTAGGACTTTATATTGTACTCCAAGCTGACTTTTCTTGTAAAAGAACAGGGTTTTACACACCCACCCCTGTGCTTAAAAATGAGAAGCTACCAATTTGCCACTGCCACCACCCACCCAGGCAGAACATGAGTATAAATAAAAACATTCTTTATAATTCAGGCTCTCCAAAACATAATTACAGTAAAGCAGGCTAAAGGCTAAAAAATTGACAGAACTACAATAAAGATAGAAAAATTTTATTCTTTTTATACATATAACATGTTGTATCTGCTGCCTCTTCGATTTTGTGTCTCTGCCTTCATATAGGGCTGTATCACTCATTTTTATTAATCCTTCATAGCAATTAAGTGTACATTTTTTACAGGATACAGAAAAGCAAAAGGGAAAACAAGCCATGCCTGAAAAACAGGAAAATGAAATGTCTCAAGTGAAGCAAAAAAGCAAAAAACTCTTAAAGAAAGAAATCCCAACAGATGTGAAACCCGGGTAAGAAAAACAAATGTATGCAGAGAAATCAGGTATACAGAAGAAATGACTGGTGAATCAGGTCATGTTTTTGTGGTGGGTTGGTTACTGTGGGGTTTCTGCAACAAAAGCCACAGCTGCATCATGCTCCTCTCAGGGTTTTTCTAATGCCTGGTGTTGATTGGGGACCACATGCTGCTGATATCAGACACGGAAAAGGCAGAGTTAAGGACTTGTTCTGAAAATTTAGGATGAAATTTTAGGTTGGTAGTTCGTTCCCAGGCAGAGAGCCATTTCAGTTCCGTACAAAGGTGGCTTTGGTGGTTTAACTACAGATAGGAGCATAACTTTCTCAAAAAGAGCTCTGAGTCTCTTCACTAACCCAGAGCTGCAATTGGGTTCTAGAATTCTGTGTCATAAAACTTGAAAGAATTTATTCTTACCTGAAAAATACTCAGGCAAGGGGGCACCTGGGTGGCTCAGTCCGTCAAACGTCTGACTCTCGGTTTCAGCTCAGGTCATGATCTCAGGGTCCTTGGATCAAGCCCCAAGTTGGGCTCTGCACTCAGCAGAAGTCTGCTGAAGATTCTCTCCCTCTCTCCAATTTAAAAAAAAAAAAAGCTCAGGGCAAATATCCCCTATCAGACAAGAATTAACTATGAAATAACTCCATTCCAGTCACCATGGAACAGGATTCTGGTGGGCCCCACAGGGAAGGCTTGCGGCAGAATGTTTCCTCAAGTGAATGAAGTTGAAAGTAGGTCATTAACTAAGGTTACTTTCATTAAACCTTAGATCTACCGAATAAGCTAAGTTTAGTTTTAGCATTGTTCATGCCCTTCATAGTTGATTGTACAAAATGGCCATTAGCATGGAAGCTGATATTTACCTTCTTGTGTGATAAGTGAGCATTGACCTAGGAGGTTGAGAGAATTGTGTATAAATTACTAAAGGAAAGCATTGTTATCATTAGAATTGGCCTTACTTTTTTTATTTTTTTATTTTTTGGCCTTATATTTTGGAAAGATCTATTCTTTGATTCTGGGAATAATACGTGAGCTTTCCAGAAATACCAATAAACTGGACTCTTTTCCCTAGAAGGGCCTAACTCAGGCACAGGCAGTCTCCTCCACAGAATCAACAGCTCCTAAAAATTAGGTGTTAACGCTAGTGAAATGAAACCTCGTCTCTGAATTTATGAAATAATACAGCATATGGCAGTCATTAATTACTAATAGAATATTTAGACCTAAAATTCACTCTTACGTGCAAATTGTTATTGGATCCAATCCCACAGTTTGTTGAGAACAATCTGATCCAGCTAGAAGCAATGGTTGACACACTTGGATCTCTCCTGAGAGAAATCAACCTAAGGCACTAATTAGTGCTAACAACATTCTGGCATCTCAGGACTGGAACAACACTCTAGTGATTAGGGATTATCCTTCTAGGCCTTTTAAAGCAGGCTTAGGTGATTGATAAGATATTCTTAAGTAAATGGGGCTAAAAATACAGATTATGAAAAACCATAGTTTTCATGGAAATCTTGTGAGAATAGAAAATCATGCTATAATTCTTAGCATGGATTTAAAAACCAACCTTCTAAAAATTACCATAACAAAACAATTCCATAAGTGGTTTCTGCCAAATCTGCATGATTAGCCTTGATGCGTGAGCTGTCAGACATAATTTTTTAAACAGATAGTACATGTTAATTCTTACCTTCATTCCTTTTCCACTGACTTCTGTTATATTCCAAATTTTTATGAGGTAAATTGACCATTAGCAGAATTACAGGTGATTTTACCCATTCTGCATTGTGTGTTAGCCTTGATGCCCGAGCTCAGAGCCATAGTAATTTTTAGACAAATACTACATGTTAATTTTTACCTTCATCCCTTTTCCTCTTCTACAGTATTCTTATTTTTTTATAAAATAAGTTGACCATTAGCAGATTTGATTTTGAAAATTTTATAAAAGATTTCATTTGAATGCTACTAATTTTATAAGGACTTTGGGTCTCTGGTTAACAGAAAGCTACAGGAGTCCATTCTCTACTGGCTCTCCATCAAGGGACAGTTACAAGGCTAACTCATGTCCTCTTGGTGTATAGTTAAGAGAAAAATTGTTACCAGCAAAATAGTTTAAGCACTGTCCTCTGAATTGCCTTTCCAAATTGTCTTTTGTAACTGAAGAAATCCATATGCAGCCTTACTCTTCTAATTTCCTTAATCTAATCTCTTTAAACTCACCAATTTTATTTTGTGTTTTTCCAAACTCAGGGATAAATCTATTAAAAGAGTCAGAATTCATTAGTACATCACTCAGATATGGCGTTAAACAAAGACTGGTTTCTGTTTTTGTTTGTTTTCACAAAGAATAGGCCATATATTCTTTAATTTTTTAAATTTAAATTAAATTAGCATATAATGTATTATTATTCAGAAATAGAATTCAGTGATTCATCAGTCTCATATAGTACCCAGTGCCCACCTTAATGTCCATCATGCAGTTGCCCCATCCCCTCACCAGCAACCCTGTTTGTTTACTAAGAGTCTCTTATGGTTTGACTCCCTCTGATTTTGTCTTGTTTTCTTTTTCCCTCTCTTCCCCTATGATCTTCTGTTTTGTTTCTTAAATTCCACGTATCCATGAGATCATACAAAGACTGGCTTTTTTAATAACCAGAAATGTGGCCTCTCTGAATAGAGCCATTTCCTGTCTACACTGAGTTATGACGGTAAAGGCCTTGCTCTGTCACTCAGGTAAAATCACTGCCAGTCCTTATGTTAATGATACCCAAAACTCCTGTCACTTCAGAAATGATGTCAGTGTGTTACCTGTGATTCCATGATCTGCAGGGTATAGATGCACTCTTAAAAAGAGATACCATTAATAAGGCATATATGTATTATCACCTTCTTTTGAAAGCTTTATATGATTGGGAATAAATGTTCCATCAGTCAGCCAAAACGCTGATAGTCAGTATTAGTGGGATGTTCTGTTATCTCTAGGCTACAAGACCCAATCCTGAAATGTCGAGGAATCTGTTTTCTTATAAATAGGTGGTGATAAAGGCAGAGCAGTGCCTCAGTCATGGTCTCTGCCTGTGCAGCCACCTCCCACTATACTCCCTCAAGTTCGCTTCAAAAAATCATTTCCTGGGAGTGGGGAGCATGCTGTTGCAATGGCAGAGAGCCAGTCAGTCCATCTTGGCCAGCTTCAACACCATAGAAGTAAGTGGACCTGTGGACTTCCAAAAGACTGTATTTAAGTCCAAGAGGCCAGGAAATGAGAGTTCCAGCTCAGGCACAGTGGAACCAGGCCTGGCTTAGGACAGCAGCTATCCATTCATCCTTTTGTTGTCTATTTATTTACCAACACTTTATATGACTTAAATGTAATAATCTAAAATGAGGGTGTGGGGGGGAGCCTTCACAGAGTAATTGTCCTCTTTACTACTCTGCCCTAACAGCACACTCGGCTCAGGGCCGTGGGCACCACATTTCACATACTGGCCTCCAGAGCACTGGCTCACCCTGACCTTGGCTTCAGCTCTCTGCCTTCCCCCCGCTCCCCAGACAGTGGCACAGACTGTGTATTACAGAGCAAAAATCAAGCCTGGCATCTGAACCACCTTAAGGTTTTTCCCTTTTAGAAAGAATCATTTAAATTAAGTAGGCTCCCTGGCAATTCACAGACCTTGTACCCCTGGTGCTAATAATACATTATATGTTAATAAAAAATTATAAATTAAGTAGGCTCTTTCCTATTTTACTCAGAAGCCTTTAAAAAGGTTTCTTGATAAAGATCATATAGCTTAATTTTGGAAAGTATGAATCAGCAAAAATAAAATAGTTGTCTGACATCTTTTTTCTTAAGAAACCAACTAATTTAACAGTGGCACAGAGTTTGCTTTGTATAAATAACCCCCAACCTCCGTACTTATAAATGACTTACCTAAAAATAATTCCCACACACCCATCTCTGCCACCAGCACCAGAGGGTTTCATGGGAGCCTTTATTGTTGTTGTTGTTGTTGTTGAGGTGGAATTTTTAAATAACACTGTCAGTCAGAAGTGGAAGGACATGGAAGGTTTATAAAACTGTAACATTAATACTCTTGCCCATAAAAAGTGAATTTTTTCCCATTGGTTTGTTAACCTGCCAAAAATTCTACTTACTTGGGTTAACAGAGCCCTTTGGATTTTTGGTTAGCTCTTCTACTGATTCCAAATCTAATACATATTTATTATAGAAAATTTGTGAAATGCAGAGATATAAAAAAAAGAAAATGACTTTAACCTACTACCATATAAATATTTGTAAATAGCCTATGTTAAAATGGGTTTATTTATATTATTATTAATATTTATATATTATTCTGTCACCTGGAAGGTTTGAACCATTCTGACCTTTGAGATCTGATGTGAATTAGTATGGTGCACTGTCCCCATCCCAGAACCTAGCAGAAACGGGCTGGCTTCTAGGAGTGAGAATTTGGAGTAGCAACAGAAGGAAGATGATGTGGTACATAGAAAAGAACCTAAAGGACAGGCTCAGGGAGGCCAGAGTGGTGTGCTGGAGTCACACACCTGAGGGTTGGGGACAGGACAGGAAGTACCCTAAGGTGGAAATTGCCAGAGACACACCCATTTTAGAACATCTACGTCAGCGCGTAAACTTGGTCAGATTTTTAATGAAAAGCAAGCTCTCTGCTCAGCCTTGAACCGACAGATTTCTGGCCATCACCAGAATGGTGGAGATAACTGATAAATTTTGGAAGAATCCTGGTAAGGGGCCACTGGGTTCTCTCAGTTATGTCTCATGCCTTCACTGGAAAACACCCTTCTTGGACCACAGTTAGCTTAGCTCCTGTCCAAGGCCTTCCCAAGCCTCTGACTTAATCTTGGTGGCCATTACAGAAGCAGCTTCATAAAGAATACCTTTATGGCCCAGACAGTTACATTGCTCACACTGTTACCTTCTATAGGTCATCTGTCCATTTCTCCTAGAGATTGTTTCTCTCCCAGCAGATTTTAATGTTTTCTGCATCAGGCTATAGAAACTAAAATAGCCCAGCATGCCTCCCATTTTGCCTTGGACAGGAAGTTCAGAGCCAATTAGTTCTATTTATAAATGTTTATTATGTTAAGCTTACCTCTGAATCTTTTAGAACACATATATACTGAGTGAATAAAAAATAATACTTAAATGTTTGCCCAGGGTTAACCTTGAGTTTAAGAATAAAGAAGAAAATTCATCTCACCCTACTCACCCTAGAGCTTGGGCAGATCTGTCAGTCCTGCTCTGCAGTGGGCTAGTGGATTTTCATAGGCAACCCAGGAACTTAACCCTGGTTCATTTCATGGTTTCTATGAGACAAATGTGCAGACCCTTTGACATTGTAAGTCGGAGACCTTTCAGAATCTCCACGTTCAAGAATCCCGCTAGTAGTCCAGATAATGGGAGAGACTCATTCACAAGCAAAATGACTGCATTTAGCAGCCCCCAAAACAGCACGTTTTGCCAAAGCCTTTATACATACGATGTGAGGTAGGTGCTCTCACCCATTCAAACCTTCCCCCCCCTCCCCAGACAGTGGCACAGACTGTGTATTACAGAGCAAAAATCAAGCCTGGCATCTGTATCAAACAACGGACCTCAGTTCACTGTCAGCACTCAGAATAGCAAAGGATAAATCTGCAAATGCTGCATGTCTTCTGAGCAGTCTTGGAAGCATTTGGAAAGCAGCCAGTGTTAGGACCATGACTACATAGCGTCTGAGGAAGCCAGATGAGAAAAACATATGCAATGGAAATTGTAGCGTGATCAGTAACTTCTACTCTCTGATCCAAAACAAAGGCATAAATTTGTATTTTCCATCCATGATTGTCTTTCAGTTCTTTAGAGCTCCCTTATACCCCCCCACTGGAAAGTAAACAACGCAGAAATCTCCCAACCAAGATTCCTCTTCCAGCTGCATTGACAAGTGGATCCAAATCACGAAATTCCCAGAAAATAAAAGGTACTTTTGTTTGACCATATGGATATTTTCCTGATTCATTGTACTAGTATTTATTAGTTGTGAGTTACCAGTAATCGATTAGTAGTCATTGGTCCTGTAAAAGGCTACGGTGGTATCCTCATCCTCCTTAAAAGGTTCATTGAAACAGACCTGAAAGAAAGGAATCATCCTCCATTAATGATTTTTTTGTTTCCTGATTTTTGTGTAGGTACAAATAAGTTAGTGGATAACAGGCCACCTGCCCTAGCAAAATTCCTCCCAAATAGTCAAGAACTAGGCAACACCAGTAGCTCAGAAGGTGAAAAAGACTCTCCACCCCCGGAATGGGATTCTGTGCCAGTTCACAAGCCCGGCAGCTGTGAGTATGGGGATTGAGAAACCCTGGGGTCCACTCTGGGCAGGAAAACTCCATGGGGCGTATTGCTTTAAAAGGAGGCCTGGTATCTGAGGCCACTTGTACCAGCCAGCCAAAGCCCTTTGTTCAATAGTGCGCCATTGGTAAAAGTGTCCTAGCTTGTTTGGCCATGGCGGGAGTGTTTACACCAGAAAAACCAGTAGACCGTTCACACGAGGGCTCTTTTTCCAGAGCTGCTAGACCACACCACTTCCCATTTTGTGTACAAAATGGGAAGATCTGTCTGGAGCAGTGAATCACCCAAAGAAATACTTCTTTAGGAAATTGTTAACGCGGCCATTTTTTGTCTGACTAGTTCCTCATAACGTTTACCAGTGTGATAATCGTTTTTGTAAAAATTCGGTCTTCCTTCAGCTTGACCCACATCTTTTACATAAACCACCTGTGTGAAGGTTTCTCTGTTTACTTACTAGCTTCTTGACCTTGTTTGTCAAACTTGGCCAAGAGTAAATCATGGCAGTAGCGCAGGCTACTAAAATACGATAGCAGTCCTTGCCTTACATGCTTACGACCCAGAATAGAAGGGAACAGACACAGGCCAAGGGAGGGGCCTAATTATAGGTGTTTGGGGTCAAGAGAGGACCAGCTTGAGGACTAACCCATCTACAGTGTTAGAGTGAACTCACACTTAGCCAGTTTGTGCCAAAGGGAAAATCAGAGTTGAACAAAAGATTGTTTGGGGGAAAGGGGGATTTAAATGAAGACTGTGTGATTGGAGCCCTCAGTAAAGCAAAGGAGGAAAAGAACTTGGAAATCCAGGTGCGGTGTACAGGAAACATGGCGCCTTTTACATTTTCACCTGTATAAGTACGCTGGAAAGAGACACTCTCTGTGGTAAAACCTCTAGCGCCCTATTTGCCATGAGACCTTCTGGCACTATTTAATACTTTTTTTTTTTTTTTTTTTTTTTTTTGCCTGGGATGAGATACAAACCTAAATCCCTGGTCATTCAGAGATCTTGAAACGAATCTCTCAGTAGTCCTGGTGTCCAGGCTGAATGCTTTTTGTTTCCTTAGATTCCCCTCTGAGTTTCAGCTGGACACCGGTCCTTGGCTTCCACTTTGTGATTTGGGCCGTGCCGTATTAAACAGACATCACCGCCCCCACAGAGTGACGTTTTCAGCACTGGGGATACCGGGTTCCCAGGGAGCCAGTTTCATAGGGTTGTCTGCAGCCCAGCGAGGTCAGCATGAGCTCTGCTGCCATGAGTAACACGTGGTACAGGAGAGAGGGGGTATCAACCGGGCACAGCCTTTAAGACCAGATAGCTGGCCGTGACAGTGTCACCACCAAGTGGCACCTGACAAACATGCTGTTGTCCCTCCTTTGGGGTGGAGGAGAAAAGGTGACCAGATCCAAACCCATGTGAGTTCGGATCCCCACCTCAGGAGGGGAGGAATGTAAGAAATGCCAGACAAATGGTCTGGAGAAGAAAATGTTTGGAAAGCAGAATGCTGTGGGCCTCTGTTTCCTCCCCAGGCCCGTCTAAGAAGGCCAGCTGATGCCTCCGAGAGCTCCCTGTCAGACAGCTAGATGGCTTTGCCACTGCAGAAAGTGTGTACTCGCTCTAGGGCCCATGTCTGCATAATGATTGTGTGCTTTTCCAAGCAAGGAATACCTTACCCTGGTCCCACATCCTGTAACCTCTCCACTCTCTCCATCAGCTTTACTGGAAAGTTCCAGCAGGGCTCCATCATATACACAAAACTGCTACATGAAACCAGTAAGAATCAGTCTAATACACTCCCTGCCCCCCTGTTTTCTCGTCTTTTCCACCCTTCACTGATAACTGACCTGGCTGAGATCTCCAGCCTCCAAACCCCCTGCTAGCAGAGCTACACTTCCTAGGCTTTCCAGGAGTAGACCATCCTCCACTCGGCTCTGCTAGCCGGCACCTCACTGGAAAACCATGTGGAGAGATCGCTCCACCCCCAGGCAGGACCCCTTATAGCATGGTTTCCTGGACCCTAGGAGATGCTGAGAAAATTATCTTCGAATAACGTCATGACTTTAAAAGACAACAAATCCAAGGGTTTGTTGAAAGGCAAACAGAAAGCCCCAGAGGAAATCTGTTGAGTCAAAAAGATCTCTAATTGCACATGCCCTATGCTATTCTTGGTCACCTCCTACCTTCCCCCCATCTTCTCTTCTTACTTCAAGCGTTAGTCCAAAAAGTCTTTTTCTGACTTAACTTCCCCTCTTGCATTCCAACATTTACTAAGTTACTCCTGGGCTCAGTGAAACACATCCCATTAGAGGAGGACTGTCCCACTGCGGACAGTTCCCAGCTTACTTCTTGGGGGGTGGGGGGGTAGTCAGAGAAGGTGTCCTACAAGGGGTGGCTGGGAAGGATCAGGACAGTTGTACAAATAATGGTCCTGTCACGTAGAGGTGATACCAGACACACTGCGCTGTAGGGGCTTCCGAGGCAGGCAGAAAGGTGGAGAGCTTTGAGATGGGCTGTCCCTGAACATGGGCATCGAGTCAACAGACTACAGAGCATATAGGAAGGGGATTAACCACATAATCAAGGGTGAGAGCTGGTGGAGTGGAGGCAGGGACAGGGAATAAGGGGCCAACAGCACTGAGGAATGCCAGAATCCTGGGGTAGGTGCAAGGTGGCACTGGAGATGGGGAATGAATGGCTAGCTCAGGCTTTGAGAAGAAGGGGGCTCAGCATGGCGGTGCCGTGGGTGCTGCCTTGATGCAGTGAGGGAACATGCAGCTCCATCCGGACTCGAACCCTGAGGGCTTGGGGAGAACCACGGGTATGGGAGAGAACCACAAGGGAAGTGGAAGCACCGTGCTGAGCCGGCTTCTGGTCTTTCTGGAGGTGAGATGAAACAGACCGTTCAGAGAGACTGGGAGTAGAGCAGGCTGTCCTCGTTGTAGACAGGGCTGGCACGGGCCAGGAAGGGCCGTCAGATGGGGATGGGGTGGGAATGTACCCCGGCAGAAGAGTGTGCTGGGCAGGGATGGGGAAGGAGGGTGACAGGAAGGGGCCGTTGTGCCAGGAGAACTGCGGGGAGGTGCGCAACCACACACCCCAGGAGCCCGTGGGGACTGAGCTCACAGAGGCCACAGCCCCCGTGGCTGGGGCCGGATGCAACCTCGCCAGATGATGCCGTTTTCTGGGAAAAGTTATGTGTGTTTCCTCTTAGTGAGTGCAGAATTAATACTTTATTTATGCAGGCTTTTTCTTTTTTAAAATTTTCAAACAGCTGTGTACACATTATCCTAAAGGGCAGCAGGACTCTCCTAGGAGCTCGCATCCTTGTGCCGTGAACTGGGGCAGCAGCAGGGTAGGATCAAGCTATAGGACTCAGGGATGTTTTGCTCGCCACCCTCACACCTGCCTGGGTGGAAATACAGGGACTCTGTCCGGTCCCAGGCACTGACTTTACCTGCCCACCCCTGAAGGACCAGGAAGAGCCGCCTTCCCACCCTGAGCCAGGAGAAGCTGTCCAGGAGCATCTGGCAGAGCACTGAGGAGCGGTGAATTGGAATGCCTCGTTAGGCAGAGAGACACAGGACTTCCTTTTTCCCTTTCAAGCCTTTAAACAAAACACATGTAAAAGCTTTCTTGCTGGCTGTTTTTGTTTTCGTTTTTGTTTTATAGAAGCGGTTGAGTTCTGCGTTCTATCAGAACATCAAAAGTAATTTCAAGAGTAAAAATCAAAACACTACATTTAACAAGACCATTTATTTTTCATTTCCAGCTACCGATAGTCTTTATAAGCTTTCTCTGCAAACCCTCAACGCAGACATTTTTTTGAAACAACGCCAGACCTCACCGACACCTGCCTCTCCCTCTCCCCCCGCTGCACCTTGCCCGTTCTCGACCCGGGGCAGCTACAGCAGCATCGTCAACAGTAGCTCCAGCAGGTGCGTCCCTGGCTGTCTCCCACCCTTCAGATAACTAAGTTCGGTAAATGCTTGCACCCTTGGATTGGAAACGCTCAGTGGCCACAGCTTACTGTCCCATCCCACCGCTCCTGTCCTCTACCATCTTCTGTCCTTTCCTGGGGTTGGTGCCTGACCCCAGCTATGCATCATTTAACTTGGTAGAATTACTTTATAATTCAAGAGGCAATGAGCATCCTAAGTATTGAAGATCTACAGCCGCCCTGTGCATTGAGGAAGTGGCTTTACAGGATGTTTATTTCGCCCTTACGGCTGCAGAGCTCAGCAGTTACAGGCCAAGACCGGCCGCTGCAAGAGCTGCTGCACAGGGTGCCATGCACAGAGGCGGCAGCCTCCCGACGGGCAGGCAGGACCCCGCGATGGCGCTCCTTCGTGGAGGCCCAGAGCCCCCCCATGTTTGGCTAACTTGGTGTAATAGCAACCTCAGTAAGAGTGAGGAGCCCGGGCGAGTTCTTAGTGAGTGCCAGAATGCCCCCAGTGCTGCACATTTTCCCCACACACACACCTGCAAGCCAAGCCCAATGTTGTCACCATCCCTGCTCTGCCCTTGCTCAACCCAGCCTGACATGACAGACAACTTGCCCAGTTTTTCTCTCTTGCCAAAGAGCCAGAGGGCAGGCTGTCCTGCTTGGGGCCCTGCTGTACTGGGCCCCTTACCAGGTCCTGACAGGCCAGAGACTAGAACCCTGTCACATAGTATTGCCTGCCAGTGAGCCCTTGGTCTCCTCCTCAGCCCACAACCCAGTGGCTCCCTATCCAGTGGCTCCCTATCCAGTGTTCTTTAAAATGAGATTGCAGCTTTGCCAGCCCCTAAATGCTCATACCTGCCCTGGTCTCTTTTCTAGGGGCCTTCTGTTTTCACACCTTTCCCCCAAGTCCCATGTGTCCCATCAGACGGCACAGTCTTAGGTCTGGCAGCATTTTAGGCCAGGCCATACTCGGGGGGCTGTTCTGGGCAGTTTCCAGCTCCCTGTCAAAACCTGGGCCCAACTACAGTGAGGGCACTGCATGGGCTCAGTCTCGGGGCAGCCAAACCGCCCAAGACAAGTGCCCCCAGCAGGCCTCCAGCCTGGACTAACGAGGAATGGCCCCTCTCTTTGCTTCTTCCTTCAAGTGACCCTAAAACCAAGCAGCCAAATGGAAGCAAACACAAATTGACAAAAGCAGCCTCACTCCCTGGCAAGAACGGCAACCCCACTTTTGCTGCAGTCACAGCCGGGTACGACAAGAGTCCAGGTGAGTGGCTTGGGGTCCTATCTGTCACACCTGGGCTTTGGGCACAGTCGAATTGCCTTTGATTGATTCAGAGTCCATTGTTACAGGCGGGAATGGCTTTGCTAAAGTTTCTTCAAACAAAACAGATTTTTCCAGCAGCCTTGGCATTTCACACACTCCTGTCGACAGCGATGGCTCAGACAGGTACAGTAGACCATTCTTAATCAAAAGAAAGCTAAAAGGCAGGGCTAGCTTCTTCCATCCATACCCATGTTCCCCCCGAGATTCCAAGTAGACCATCCTCTCGGAGCTCTGGTCTGTTGGGTGGAAGCAGAAGGCCCGGTGGCACCCCCGACAGAGGGCCAGGTGTGTGTCCGCCCTTCTTCCCTGTCACGGTCTGTTGTAGAAAGGATGTGAGCACATAGAGAACAAACTATGCTTGAGAGTTGGTACGGCACAGTGTGTACGGAATACTGGAGATGCACTCCCCTGACCCCGAGCAACCCTCCTGGGCACGGTGACGGGCAGCGACTGCTGTGGTTTGATTTCCCAGGTCAGTAACAGTAAAGACTGTCCGTACAGCCCCAGCTCAACTACCCTGTACTGAAAGGGGTGAGTGCTGGATTGGAAATTTTTAAAATCAATCTTCCATTACCAAAAGATCAACATAAGGGAAAAAAAGAATACCTGTTCTCTCCGCAGAACACCTGCTTTGAGCCCGGCTCACAGCTCTTGCGTAGACTAGGAGCTCAGAACCTCTCTGTGCCTGAACCCTTTTTGGCACAGGAGCCTGTCTTCCATAGCCTGAGTGCCCCCGGGTGACGCAGCACCCGCTGTCTGCGAAGCCGTGTGTAACGGGCCTGTGCGCACTAACCAGTATACATCTCTGTGTGTTGCATTTTCCTTCTGTAACATCCAGCTCGGGTTTGTGGAGTCCTGCCAGCAACCCCAGCAGCCCTGACTTCACACCCCTCAATTCGTTCTCGGCCTTTGGAAATTCTTTTAACCTAACTGGTGGTGAGTGTTTAACACTAGACCTGCAACTAATAAGCACGTGGACAAAGAAAAAGGGAAGATGAGGTCTAGTTTTATGTGTGGAGAAACACACTGAACTAGGAGAGCCTTTTTTTTTTTTTAAGATTTTACTTATTTGAGAGTGAGAAAGCGAGCGAGCACAAGTGGTGGGGCCAGAGGGAGAGGGAGAAGCAGACTCCCCACACTAAGCAGGGACCCTGAGATCACGACCTGAGCCGATGGCAGACACTTAACTGACTAGGCCACCCAGGCGCCCCCAGCCTGTCATTTTGTCAGCACATTTCTTTGTCCCTGTAGTCAGGCACTGACAGAAAACACGCAGGCTGGCTTCAGGGCAGTCGGGCTGTTGCAGCTCTCCCAGACGGATGCCTGGGCCCAGGCCCCATCAGCCCTTGGCACAGTGGTTTGCAGCAAGGGAGGCCCAGCAGGAACCTCTCTAAAGGGCCTCCTCTTCCACCCGCCCGTGGCCCAGGCGTCTGGCAGAGCCAGCTCAGTGCCAGGAGTGCCAGCTGGTTTGTGGTCCCCAGCGGTTATTTAAGAACTTCAAAAAAGGACTCTGTGTCTGAAAGGTGACTCCTGGCCCTGCTGGGCTCCTTACGTGGTGTCCCAGACTAGAGGCTGCAGTGTGAGCTTTGCTTTAGCTGCAGTCACGTTAGCAATGGGATGTTTGCACTGTGTCATCCAGCTAGTGGGCCGGGTAAAGAGCTCAGACTGTGTGCTGTGCGCTCGAGTTCTGGGGAACACCTCCTATACCCCGTTCTCCCCAGGCTGTGGTGAGAGCTGGCAGAGCAGGTGAGGGGCCCTAAGTGAGAGCTAGGGGGACATGTGCCTCTGAGTGAATGCCCCAGTGAGCATGGCAAAATAATACACACTTGATTGCTTCCTTATTTGCAGAAGTTTTCAGCAAACTCGGGTTATCTCGGTCATGCAATCAGGCCTCCCAGAGAGGCTGGAACGAGTTTAGTAGTGGCCCTTCGTACCTTTGGGACTCTCCAGCAACGGATCCCAGCCCTTCCTGGCCAGCCAGTTCCAGTTCCCCGACCCACACGGCCACAGTGAGTACTCGGGGCTCGGCCTCACCTGCTCCCTTGTCACTCCTGCTGTTACTGTCACTGCTCCTCAGGCGGCACTGACGCCATTACAGAGGCCGGAGCATGGCCTGGAAGGGGCAGGTTAGTTCTTCTATGGTCCTCAATTCCGTGTCTTCATACTCTGCCCAAGTGACCCACTGGTATTCGTCAGCGATTACAGTCAGGAAACTATAGGAAGCACAAGTGAGCTCCTGTGGGGTGGGTCTCCGAGTTGAGCCAAAGCATTACCACCTCTTCCCAACCTGCAAGTCAGGCCGCAGGTCTGGGGGCAGCCAGACAGCGGCAGAGGGTGGCCTTCACCCTCTACGACCTGTAGCCGCTCGGGCCCCGGCAGCAAGCTGCTGGAAGGGTGCATTAATTTTGCTTTGGGGGAGCACCTTAGCTTGAGCTTTTCCAGTGTACATTTGTTGGTTTTTCAGCTAAATTTTTCTGTCAAGATCATGCTCCAAAGAAGTATTCTTGCCAAGATAATTACTGGTTTCAGCTTTCACAAAATGATCACAGAAAAATACCCTGCTGTGATTCCCTCTTCATTCTCGGGAAAACTAAATTAGACACGCAGGGTTGAAAGTAGATACTTTACCTTCTTTCCTTGTAAATCATTCTGGCTTCAGTTTTAAGGAATGGTTAAGCTGCTTTTAAAATGGGTCAGTAAATATTTTAGGCTTCGCAGGCCGTCCTGCTTCTTTGCATCTGTTCATCTCTGCTGCGGTCGTGCCGACGTGGCGGGACGGGCCCTCCCCCAGCGGGGCAGTCATGTGCCAGCAGCCCTTTGACTTAGAAACAGTCTGGGCTGGGTGTGGCCCACTGTGGTTTGCCAGCCCTTTAAGCTAGCAGACCCATCCGCTCAGATGCTGAGATGGCTGTATGTGTGAAGCATTTCTTTCAAAATAAAGAAGGTGAAAGCACTTCTGGCCCAGCCCCAGTTTCTAGCATAAGCATCACCCGCGTAGCACCTGTGCGCCTGTCAGTCTTGACGCTCCATGCTGCGTGTCTTCTGTCTTGTCAGTCGATCCTTGGCAACACCAGCAGCTTGTGGTCCACCACGCCGTTCAGCAACTCGATCTGGTCCAGCAGCCTGAACAGTGCCCTGCCCTTCACCACCCCAGCCAACGCGCTGCCAGGCATTGGCCTCATGGGCACAGAACACTCCTCCGCTCCTCACGCTCCCTCCACCTCGAGTCCAGCCGATGACTTGGGGCAGACCTACAACCCATGGCGGATATGGAGCCCCACAATCGGAAGAAGAAGCTCCGACCCTTGGTCTAATTCACACTTCCCTCATGAGAATTGAAATTAGGCAACAAAACAAAAAAACAAAAGTGGGGGCCCTCATCTAGATCATGATATGCCAGTTTTTGAGACCTCTTTTTAAGGCTGTTACTGCTGTAGCTTCCCACTCCCCACCCTCCTCATCTTTGCAAAACAGATTCAAGCAGGGCAGGCTTGTACCACTCGCTTCTTTCAGATCTTTCTTGCAATTATGATAATATGAGATTTGCTGTTGTGCTTTTAGGGAAAAGTCTGGACTCAGCCACAAACTCTCTAATAAGACCTGTACATCTGAAAACCTTAGCTGCTATCAAGTCTCCACCACCTGTCTTCTTCCATCCTTTATTTATCTGTCTGAACACAAATTTGACATTTACAGCTAAGGAGATAATTTGAGTTGATTCAGAAGTCCTGGCATGTGACAGTTTTATTAAATTACCAAGTTTGGTTTTTAATAATTTCGCAATATTATGCACCAAGATCTAATTTTAAAAATGTATGAGGACTTTGTGCTGAAAAATACAGAGTATTTTTTTAAAATAAGGCTGTCTTGGTTTAAAAGCAGATTACAGAAATGTAAGTCAACTTTAAGAACCGTGAATGAATGTAAAAACATTCGGTTGAGACCATACGCATTTTCTGTGCTGTTTGTACTTGAGGTATGTACCATTTGTATACCTGAAGTTATTTTAACGATAAACTGAAATGCACATAGCCAAGTCTTGGGATACAAGATTGAATGTGTATTTCTTAAAAATACAACTTTGTGTTGTACTTTGAAATAAATGATGCTTTTTTCAAAAGCCTTGAATTGTTGTGTGTCTCTTCTTTACAGTAAGATGAATTTATTCATCACTGGATTCTCTCACCCCAGAGCGTACCGTTCTATCATTGCCTTATTCCGTGCAGTTTGATTTATCGTGGCTGGAAACCCCTGTGGTCTAATTAAATTCCATGTCTTTCCATGGTGGTCACTGAAGGTCCTTGAGAGAAAATAATTAGCACATCTTAAAATTTATTCTTCCTTTTAATTACAAGTGTTTTGACCCTTTTGCAGTTTTTCAGATCCCCGCAGATGCTCCACATGGAACCTGTAGAAACACCACATACCAGGCACACTGGGTATGCCACAGTGCATCAGCCCGGCTGACTCTCTCACACTGTCTTGCCTGCTCCAACTGGCTTTTCTCCCCCACTTATTTCCAGTCTATTTTAAAAGCCAGCCTTTGAACACTCAGCCTTGCTGGGTAACCAGCAGACACTAAACACAAACTTTCCGTTTGAGGTCAGTTACATCATGAAGAAATCCAAGGATCCCCCAAGGTCAAAGTGGTTTAGGTGAAACATGCAAAATGAATTTGAGTCCCACCTCTTCTCTGCTTTACACCAAAGCTCAGTAGAACCAGCCATGTCACCTTTCCAACCTATATTTTGTCCCTCAGGGACACCAGAGCCCTGGTGCTCGGGGCCCATGGCAAACGTGGCCCTCAGACAGCCTCACTAGTGGATCTCCTGTATGCACTTGCAAAACCACAACACACACATTCAAGGCTGGAGCTTCTCTTTCTCCACCAAAGCCAATCAGGTGTTACTGACCAAAAGAAACAGGTGAGCTTCCTGTTAACCCTGATTTACAAGAGAAACAATTTGGTTCCAAACTTTACCTCAATAAAGGTATCTCATTAAAGGCTTCTGAACTTCATTAGAATCACCTGACACTCCCAAAATGCCTTCCTCTTTAAAAAAAAAAAAAGTTCTAATTTCACCCCATGTTGCTAACAGTAGGGGGACTGAGAAACACCATACACATGAAATGAGGAAAAATACAAACAAGAGCTTCTGCTGTTACTTTGTTATTTCTCAGTAACTCTCGTAGGAGATGTTTGCCTGGCAACAGACCCACCTAACCTGAACTGACAGGATTCAATCTAACCGTTTATGGTGAAAAACTTACTAGCATGGTAGTTTGCTTTGCACAAAGCTGAGTTTGAATTTTAAAAGTAAAAGCTTAGGGCACCTGGGTGGCTCAGTCAAGCATCTGCCTTCGGCTCAGATCCTGGAGTCCTGGGATCAAGCCCCACATTGGGCTCCTTGCTCAGCAGGCAGTCTGCTTCTCCCTCTACCTGCTGCTCCCCCTGCTCCTTTTCTCTCTCATTCTCTCAAATAAAAAAAAATCGTTTAAAAAAAAAGGTAAAAGCTCTGAGGCACCTGGGTGGCTCAGCCAGTTAAGCACCCAACTCTTCATCTCAGCTCAGGTCATGAGCTCAGGGTTGTGAGATCGAGATTGAGCTTGCTCCATGAGAAGTCTGCTTGGGATTCTTTTCCTCTCTCCCTGCCCCCTCCCCCACTGCCGTCCCTCTCCCTGCTCATGCTTGCTGTCTCTCAAAATAATAAATATTTTTAAAATAAACTAAAATGTAAATGGACCAAATACTCCAATCAAAAGACATGGAGTATCAGAATGGATAAAAAAAAAGACCCATCGATGTGCTGCTTACGAGAGACTTACTTGAGACACAATGACACCTCCAGATTGAAAATGAGGGGGTAGAGGACATTTATCATGCTAATGGCATCAAATAAAAGCAGGGATAGCTGTCCTTATATCTTACAAACTAGATTTTAAACCAAAGGCTCTAGTAAAAGATGATGAGGGACACTAAATCATAATAAAAGAAGATCTAACAATTATTAAGTATTTATGCCCCTAACGCCAGAGTAGCCAAATATATAAACCAATTAATAACAAAATTAAACACATTGATAATAATAAAATAATAGTATGGGACTTGAACACCCCACTCACAGCAATGGACAAATCATCTAAGCAAAAGATCAACAAGGAAACAAGGGTTTTGAATGACACATCGATCAGATGGACCACACATATATTCAGAGCATTTCATCCTAAAGCAACAGTATACACATTCTTCTCGAGTGCAGATGGAACATTCTCCAGGATAGATCACAAACCAGATCACAAATCAGGCCTCAACCAGTAAAAAAAAAATAAATAAAAATAAGTTTAAAAATTGGTATTATTCCATGTGTATATCCAGAACACAGTGCTTTGAAACTTGAAGTCAATTACAAGAAAAAATTTGGAAGGAACTCAAATACATGGAGTTTAAAGACCATCCTACTAAAGAATGAATGGGTCGACCAGGAAATTAAAGAGGAATTTGAAAAATATATGGAAGCAAATGAAAATGAAAACGTGACAATGCAGAACATTTGGGAGGGAGCAAAGATGGCCCTAACAGGGAACTACAGGACAATACAGGCCTTTCTTGAGAAACAAGAAAAGTCTCAAATACACAACCTAACCTTAAACGTAAAGGAGCTGGAAAAAGAACAGTAAAGCCTCAATCCAGCAGCAGGAGGAGAGAAATAATAAAGATTCCAGCAGAAATCAATGACACAGAAATCAAAGGAATAGTAGAACAGAAAAATAAAACTAGGAGCTGGTTCCTTAGGTGCTTCAAGTTTTTGTTTTGTTTTTTAAAGATTTTATTTACTTATTTGAGAAAGGGAGTGAGAGAGAGCACAAGCAGGGGGAGTGGCAGGTAGAGGCAGAGGGGGAAGCAGGCTTCCTGCCAAGCAAGGAGCCCAAGATGCAGAGCTCAATCCCAAGACTCTAATACTGTGACCTAAGCCAAAGCCAAATGTTTAACTGAGCCACACAGGCACCCCAGGATCTGGTTCTTTGAAAGAATAAGAACAAGCCCCTAGTCAGACTTACTGAAAAGAGAAAGGACCCAAATAAATGAAACCATGAATCAAGGATGAGAGATCACAACCAACACCGAAGAAATACAAAAAATTAAATATTATGAGCAGCTACATGCCAACAAACTAGGCAATCTGGAAGAAATGCATGCATTCCTAAACCACCAAAACTGAAACAGGAAGAAATAGACAACCTAAACAAACCTATAACAAAGAAATTGAATCCGTAATCAAAAATCTCCCAACAAACAGGAGTCCAGGGTCGGATGGCCTCCCAGCAGGATTCTACCAAACATTTAAAGAAGAATGAATACTAGGGGCAGCTGGGTGGCTCAGTGGGTTAAAACCTTTGCTTTCAGCTCAGGTCATGATCCCAAGGTTCTGGGATCCAGCCCCACATTGTGCTCTCTGCTCAGCAGGGAGCCTGCTTCCTATCCCCCTCTCTCTGCCTGCCTCTCTGCCTACTTCTGATCTCTATCAAATAAATAAAATCTTTAAAAAGAAAGAATACCTATTTTTCTGAAACCATTTCAAAAAACAGAAACAGAAGGAAGCTTGCAAACTCATTCTATGAGTTCAGCATTACCTTGATCCCAAAACCAAAGACCCCACCAAAAAGGAGAATTACAGACCAATATCCCTGATGATGCAAACATGGATGCAAAAAGTCTCACCAAAATACTAGTCAATAGGATCCAACAATACATAAAAAGGATTATTCATGGGGTGCCTGGGTGGCTCATTCAGTTAATCATCTGCTTTCAGCCCAGGTCATAATTCTGGGGTCCTGGGACCAAGCCCCACATCAGGCTCCCTGCTCCATGGGGAGTCTTCTCCTCCCTCTGCCTCTCCCCCTGGCTTGTGCTTTCTCTCACTTGCTCTCTCTCTCTCTCAAATATTTCTTGAAAATATAAAAAATTTAAAGGATTATTCACCATGACCAAGTGGGATATATTTATGGGGTCAAGAGTAGTTCAACATCCACAAATCAATTAATGTGATACACCACATTCATAAAAGACAAGAACCATATGATCATCTCAATAGATGCAGAAAAACTATTTGACAAAGTACAGCATCCTTTCTTGATAAAACTCTCCACCATGTAGGGATAGAGGGAACATACCTCAATATCATCAAAGCCATCTATGAAAAACGCACAGCAAATATCATCCTCAAGGAGGAAGAACTGAGAGCTTTTACCTTAAGGTCAGGAACACGGCAAGGATGTCCATTCTACATTGTTCAACATAGTACTGGAAGTCCTAGCCTCAACAATCAGACAATATAAAGAAATAAATAGCATCGGAATTGGGAAAAAAGAAGTCAAACTTTCACTCTTCACAGACCACATGATTCTATATGTAGAAAACCCAAAAGACTCCACCAAAAAAATTGCTAGAACTAATACAGGAATTCAGCAACATGGCAGGATATAAAATCAGTGCACAGAAGTCAGTTGCATTTCTACAATAACAATGAGTCAGAAGAAAGAGAAATCAAGGAACCAATCCCATTTACAATTGCACCAAAAACCATAAGATACCTAGGAATAAACCTAACCAAAGAGGTAAATGATCTGTACTCTGAAAAATACAAAACATTTATGAAAGAAATTGAGGAAGACATAAGGAAATGAAAAAAAAAAATTCCATGCCTCATGGGTTGGAAGAAAAAATATCGTTAAATATTGGAAGAAAAAATATTGTTAAAATGTCTATGCTACCTAGAGCAATCTACACATTGAATGCAATCCCTATCAAAATACCATCAGCTTTTTTCACAGAGCTGGGACAGACAATCCTAAAATGTGTATAGAACCAGAAAAGACCCTGAAGAGCTGAATGAATGTTGAAAAAGAAAACTAAAGCTGGTGGCATCACAGTTCCAGACTTCAAGCTCTATTACAAAGCTGTAATCAGCAGGGCAGTATGGTACTGGCACAAAAACAGACACATAGATCAGTGGAACAGAATAGAGATCCCAGAAATAGACCCTCAACCCTATGGTCAACTAATCTTCGACAAAGCAGGGAAGAATATCCAATGGAAAAAGGACATTTATTCAATAAATGGTGCTAGGAAAATTGGACAGCCACCTGTAGAAAGATGAAACTGGACCATTTTCTTACAACATACACAAAAATAAATTTAAAGTGGATGAAAGAACCAAATGTGAGACAGGAATCCATCAAAATCCTAGAGTCATCAACCTCTTTGACCACGGCTGCAGCAACTTCTTGCTTTGTCTCCAAAGGCAAGGGAAACAAAAGCAAAAATGAACTATTGGAACTTCATCAAGAAAAAAAGCTTTTGCGCAGCAAAGGAAACAAAATTTAAAAGAAACTTATGGAATGGGAGAAGATATTCACAAATGTCTTATCAGATAAAGGGCTAGTCCCCCCAAAAAAACAAAAGAATTTACCAATTCAACATCCTCCCCGCCACCAAAAAATCCAGTCAAGATGTGGGCAGAAGACATGAACAGACATTTTTCCACAAAAGACACACAAATGTTCAGCAGACACATGAAAAAATGCTCAAAATCACTCAGGATCAGGGAAATACAAATCAAAACCACAATGAAATACCACTTCACACCAGTGAGAATGACTAAAATAAACAACTCAGGAAATTACAGATGTTAGTGATAATGTGGAGAAAGGGGAACCCTCTTACATTGTTGGTGGGTATACACACTGGGGCAGCTACTCTGGAAAACAGTATGGAGGTTTCTAAAAAGTTAAAAATAGAGCTACCCTATGACCCAGGAATTGAACTGTTAGGTATTTATCCAAAGATACAAAAATATTTGAAGGTGCACGTGCACCCCTGTGTTTATAGCAGCAATGTTCACAAAAGCCAAAATATGGAAAGAGCCCAGATATCCATCAACAAATGAATGAAAAAAGAAGATGTGGTATGTGTATATATACACACACACACACACACACACACACACACACACAATGGAATATTACAAGCCATCAAAAAGTGAAATCTTGTCATGTGCAACAATGTGGATGGAACTGGAGGGTATTATGCTGAGCAAAATAAGTCAGAGAAAGACAACTACATGGTTTCACTCATGTGAAATTTAAGAAACAAAACAGATGAACATAGGGAAAGGGAAGAAAAAAGAGGAAAACAGGGAGGCAAGCCATAAGGGACTCTCAACTGTAGGAAACAAACAGAAGTGAGGGATGGGGTAACTGGATGATGAGCATTAAGGAGGGACTTGAACTTATGAGCACTGGGTGTTGTATGTAACTGATGAGTCGCTGAATTCTACCTCTGACACTAATAATACAGTATATGTTGACAAAAGTGAACTTAAATAAAAAACTTAAAAACAAAAAAATTTTTAAGTTTTTTATGTAAACATATGCGTATATACAGTATATGTATGTGTACATACACAGCATTTAAATATCTTTTTAAATAGCTTAATTTTAAAAAATTCTTAAAATACTAGAATTCATGAAGACTTAATATGCTATTGAAATTTTAATGTCCAGCTTGGTAACTAACTTCTAAAAACTTGGACCTTAAATTCATTTGTAAGTAATATTTAGAGGTGTGCACTTTATCGAAAGAAATGGATACAAAAAGAATTTTAATTTACCTTTTAGTTAATTAACAAAATATGCAAGTACTTGTAGATGATGATATACATTTGACCCTTGGACAACAGGAGTTTGAACTGTGCAGGTCCACTTATATGTGGATTATTTTCAATAAATATGTATCTTATATTGTGATTGGAAAGTAAGAAGTTGCCAAATGTCTAGAAGCAAAGGGAAGGTGGAGGAAAGGCACTAGGAAGGCTGCAGCTGCAGGATTGCGGCCTGTTCCTGGCACTCCTCACCCCCCTAGCTGTATGCAGTTGGGTCTACTGGTGCCTTGAGTGAAAGAGGCAATGGGACCAGCTCTGAAGATGGATTCTTGCAGAAGTGGTGGGGCCAGTTATTGGCCAGAACTGCCCACAGACCACAGAATAATAACTTGATTCCCCACCTCCCTGCCCCTAGGTAAAGGGCCTGGGAAAACACAGGGCTGAGGGTCAGGAAATAGCAAGAGCTTGGAAGTCAGAACAGACTGGGGGTGCTGTCCGTGGTGCTGAAAGTTCTAAGAGGCAGGGATCAAATACCACCTGGGAGTTGGTGGCTCACTATTTGTCACCATTTCCCACAAGCAGAAACTGCATTAGAGGGGCACCTGGGTGGCTCAGTCTATTGGGTCTCTGCCTTCAGCTCAGGTGGTGATCCCAGGGTCCTGGGATTGAGTCCCGTTTGGGGTCCCTGCTCAGCCGAGAGCCTGCTTCTCTCTCTCCCTCAGCTGCTCCCCTGCTTGTGCTCTCGCTTTCTCTCTCTCTCTCAATATGTAAAATCTTAAAAAGAAAAAAAAAAGAAAGCAAGCAACTGCATTAGAACCATATAAAGAGGTCAGGTGGAACAAGTGACCTAGAGAGATAGATAAAGGAGTTGTGTCTTCCCCTAGGCTCTGCTTGGAAGGAGGCATTGCTAATTCTTGGATAAGAGATAAAGGAGTGGTGTCACTCCAGAATCCAGATTTGCTAACTTCAGGTGAGGACAATGATATGTATGATGCTTTGTTCTATTACTGTACTGTACATAGTTACATTTGGAGGGATTCTGACTGCTTTTGACTTAAAGAGTCTTAAAGATCTTGAAAAAAGCCTATAAAAATTGAATAAGAAAGCCTTTTTTTAGGATTTATTTGAGAGAGAGAGAGAGAGTTGGGGGAGGGACAGATGGGGAGGGAGAAAAGCAAGACTTCCTGCTGAGCATGGAGCCTGATGGCAGGGCTCGATCTCACGACCCTGAGATCATGACATGAGCCAAAATTGAGAGTTAGTCACCTAACCAATTGAGCCACCCAGGTGCCCCACAAAGACATTTTATATGCTTTACTAACATGTAAAAAAAATAGCTATAATAACAATAAATATTAAAACACAAAGACCCAGGAATGCCTGGGTGGCTCAGTGAGCTAAGCCACTGTCTTCAGCTCAGGTCATGATCCCAGGGTCCTGGGATCGAGCCCCGCATTGGGCTCCTTGCTCAGCGGAGACCCTGCTTCTCTCTCTGCCTGTCACTCTGCCTGCGTTTGCA
Source organism: Lontra canadensis (assembly GCF_010015895.1). NCBI lineage: Eukaryota > Metazoa > Chordata > Mammalia > Carnivora > Mustelidae > Lontra > Lontra canadensis. Next base: position 9,887,547 of record NW_022631055.1, read on the forward strand.
CTCTCTCTCTCTCTTTCTGACAAATAAGTAAATAAATAAAATCTTTTTTAAAAATAAAATAAAACACAAAGACCCAGACTCTAATCGTAATTCTTGGGCTAACCATTATTCTAAAGAAACAAGTTTAACCTAGAGAAATACTTGTGTAATCTCACTGTTGACAAAAGTTGGAGAAATTCAGAGAAGCTATTATTAACTGTCAGAACAAGGCCCTGATTAGGAAAAAAAGAAAATGGGGAAAGTTATGATGTGCATTACATTTAAGGATTATCAGTTTAAATCACCAAAAAAATTTTGAGAGGAATCTAACAAAATTCCTGATATTACCCATAATTGCAGAGATAAGTTGCCCATTATATTAAATGGGATAATGTTAGAGATACTGTCAGGGATGTCTTGTCTCCAGAGACCTCAGAAAATGGACACTATATCTTGACACTTTACCCCTGCCACACTCCAGATTGCCAGTATTCCCAGGAAGGGAGCTTGTACATGTGTCTGGTGGCCAGGGGGCCTTGTTTCATGGGTTCCATGGGACTAAGACAACCAAACAGACTGTTCTTGGTTGGCCACCACCTCAGGGCACAGCAAGGATAGCACATCCCTAGTCTTTCTGTGAAAGAAGCTTATTCGTTTGTCTTAGAGCTTTATCCTAAGGGGCAGGCCTCTGGTTTGGCACACATCTAGAGGCCTATGAAGTTGTTCTCAGGGAACATAAGCTAGGGACCACCATCTTTGCATTCTCCTCTACCTTGGTATCTGTGAAAGAAGCCTATTAGCTCATCTTCAAAGCTGTGGCCTGAAGAGCAGGCTTCTAATTAAACACACATTGAGGGGGTGACTCTCTGCAAAGAGTGGGAGGCTGACAAGCACATTTCCATGCTCTCCCGATGCCCTACTTTTGTGTCTGCCACCCAGAAAATACTTCCCTTGGTAGTGTGGCTCCATGGCCAATAGGGCTTGTGTTTACAGGTTCAACAGGATAGCACCAAAGAAACAGTTCTTAATCGACTATTACATTGGGGCTCAGTGCAGAAGGAGCCAACAGAAACATCCAGCTTCCAGTCTTGCCTTGAAAGAGTGTATTGGCATACTTTAAGAGCGGTTGCCTGATTAGCTAACTTCTAATCAGACTAACGCTAGGTGCTAAGTTCCTCCCCTTTGGAATACTGACAGGTATTCCACCCAGTAGTTGGGGGTATTGGCACACCCTCTGCTACTGGGAACCACTAAAATAAAGCTGACTTCTTGGAAATCACAAAGTATAAGACAGCCAAGAGCTAAAGAAGGGTTGAATGATAAGGTCCATCTCCTAATGAGGCCATGCTTTAAGACTGGGAAGATGGGGTGCCTGGGTGGCTCAGTGGGTTAAAGCCTCTGCCTTCGGCTCATGTCATGATCCCAGGGTTCTGGGATTGAGCCCCGCATTGGGCTCTCTGCTCAGTGGGGAGCCTGCTTCCTTCTCTCTCTGCCTGCTTCTCTGTAATCTCCATCTGTCAAATAAATAAATAAAATCTTAAAAAAAAAAAAGATTGGGAAGGTGACTATTTTATCTAGCACATGGAAAACAATGCAGAGACAAAGAAAATGAAGAAAAAGAATAATATGTTCCAACTGAAATAACAAAGTAAACCCTCAGAAAAACACAGTAATGAAACAGATAAATGACTTACATGATGAAGAGGTCAAAATAATGGTCATAAAGATGCTCACTGAACTCAGGAGAAGAATGAATGAACAAAGTAAGAATTTCAACAAAGAAATAGAAAATATAATAAAGTACCAAATAGAAGTCACAGAGATGAAGACTATAATAATTGAACTGAAAAATACAATAGAGGTGTTCAACAGAAGACCAGAAGAGGCAGAAGAAAAGGTCACTGAATCTGAACACAGGGCAGTGGAACTTACCAATCAATCAGGGAAGCAAAATTTTTAAAAGGATGAAAAAGGGTGAAGATAGCTTAAGGGACACATAGAAAAACATCAAGCAGATCAACATTTACATTATAGGAGTCCCCAAAAGAGAAGAGAGAAAAAGGAGTCATAAAATTATTTGAGGAAATAATGGTTGAAACTTTCTTAGTCTGGCAATGGACACAGAAATCCAGATCTAGGAAGCCGAGAAAATTCCAAATAAGATTAACCCAAGAGATCCAAAACAAGATACATGTAATTAGTCTCAAATGTTAAAGACAAGGAGAGAATCTTAAAAGCAACAAGAGAAAAACAACTTGCTAAATATAAGGAAACAGCCATTATACTATCAGATTTCTCAGCACAAATTTTGCAGGCCAGAAGGAAATAGCAAATATATTAAGAGTGCTAAAAGGAAAAAACTGCCAAACAAGAGCACTCTACCCAGGAAAGTTGTCCGTCACAATTGAAAGAGAGATAAGGAGTTTTCCAGAGAAGCAAAAGTTTAAAAAGTTCATCACACGTAGACAGGCCTTATAAGACCTGTTCAGTGCTTCTGTAAGAGAAAACAAATGAGCAGTGATTAGTAACAGGAAAACAAAGTATAAGCCTCACTGGTAAAGGTAAATAAATATATAGTGAAATTCAGGATAATCTAATATTATAAATGTGGTGGGTTAATTACTTATAAAGCTAGCATAAAGGTTAAAAAACAAAAGGTATAAATAACTAAAAACTGCAATAACCTGTTAATGGATACATAAAATAAAAGATGTAAATTGTGGAATCAAAAACACAAAATGTGGGAAGGAGGAATAAAAATGTAGAACTTTTGAATGTGTTTACACTAAAGTTATTTCAACTTAAAATAGACAGTTATAAGCAGTTTTGTGTAAGCTTCAAAATAATGACAAAGCAAAAAACTTATGGAAGATCCACAACAAAGAAAGATCTATTCTGGAGAATATTCCATGTGCACTACAGAAGAATGTGTATTTTTGTTGCTTTAGAATGGAATGTTCTGAATAAATCTGTGAAGTCCATCTGGTCCAGTGTGCCATTCAAAGTCTTTGTTTTGCATGGAGGTCCCTCAAAGAGTTGAAAATAGAGTTACCCTATGACCCAGCAATTGCACTACTGGGTATTTACTCTAAAGATACAAATGCAGTGATCCGAAGGGGCTTGTGCACCTTAATGTTTATAGCAGCAATGTCCACAATAGCCAAACTATGGAAAGAACCTAGATGTCCATCAACAAATGAATGGATAAAGAAGATGTGGGATATATATACAATGGAATACTATGCAGCCATCAAAAGAAATGAAATCTTGCCATTTGTGATGACATGGATGGAACTAGAGGGTATTATGTTGAGCTAAATAAGACAATCAGAGAAAGACAGTTATCATATGATCTCACTGATATGAAGAATTTGAGAGGCAACATGGGGGGTCTGGGGGGTAGGGAAGGAAAAAATGAAACAAGATGGGATCGGAAAGGAGACAAACCATAAGAGACTCTTAATCTCACAAAATAAACTGAGGGTTGCTGTGGGGGAGGAGGTAGGGAGAGGGTGGTTGGGTTATGGACACTGGGGAGGATATGTGCTATGGTGAGTGCTGTCAAGTGTGTAAACCTAGCAATTTACAGACCTGTACCCCTGGGGCTAATAATACATTATATGTTAATAAAAAATTAAAAAAAAATTTTAAAGTCCTTGTTGATCTTCTGTTTAGATGACCTGTCCATTGCTGTGAGTGGGGTGTTAAACTCCCTTAGTATTATTGTATTATTATCAATGTGTTTAATTTTGCCATTAATTGGTTTATATATCTGGCTGCTCCCAAGTTAGGGGCATAAATACTTACAACGGTTAGATCTTCTTATTGGGTAGACCCTTTAAGTACGATACAGTGTCTCTCTTCATCTCTTATTACGGTCTTTGGTTTAAAATCTAATTTGTCTGATATAATGATGGGCTACCCCAGCTTTCTTTTCATGTCCATTAGCATAATAAATGGTTCTCCACCCCCTCACTTTCAATCTGGAGGTGACTTTGGGTCTAAAAGGAGTCTCTTGTAGAAGGCATATGGATCGATGGGTCATGTTTTTTATCCAATCTGATACCCTGTGTCTTTGATTGGGACATTTAGCCCATTTACATTCAGAATAACTGTTGAAATATATGAATTTAGTGCCATTGTATTACCTGTAAAGTCACTGATTCTGTATATTGTCTTTGTTCTTTTCTGGGCTATGTTACTTTTGGGCTGTCTCCTCACTTAAAGAATCCCCTTTAAGATATCTTACAGGGTTGGTTTAGAGATCACAAATTCTTCTAGTTTCTGTTTGTCCTGGAAGTTTTTAATCTCTCCTTCCACTCCAAATGATAGCCAAGACGTGAACAGATATTTCTTCAAAGATGACGTCAAATGGCTACCTGAAACATGAAAAATTGCTCAACATCACTTGGCATCAGGGAAATACAAATCAAAACCACAATGAGATACCACCTTACACCAGTCAGAATGGCTAAAATGAACAATTCAGGAAATAACAGATATTGGAGAGGATGTGGAAAAAGGGGAACATTCTTACACTGTTGGTAGGAATGCAAACTGGTGCAGCCACTCTGAACTTTAAGGTTCCTCAAAAAGTTGAAAATAGAGCTCCCCTATGACCCAGCAATTGCACTACCTGGCATTTACCCCAAAGATACAAATGTAGTAAGCTGAAGAGTCACCTGCATCCAATATTTATAGCAGCAATGTCCACAATCACCAAAATATGGAAAGAGCCCAGATATCCATTAACAGATGACTGGATAAAGAAGATCTGGTGTGTATATATATACACATATACATACAGTGGAATATTACTCAGCCATCAAAGAGGATTAAATCATACCATTTACACCAACAAGGATAGAAGTGGAGGGTATTATGCTAAGTGAAATAAGTCAATCAGAGAAAGGCAACTATATGGTTTCATTCATATGTGGAATTTAAGAAACAAAACAGAGGATCATGGGGAAAAGGGGGAAAAATAAAGTAAGACAAAATCAGAAAGGGAGACAAACCATAAGTTATAGGAAACAAACAAGGTTGCTGGAGGAAAGGTGGGGAGGATGGGGTAATTGGGTGATGGGCATTAAGGAAGGCACATGCTTTAATGAGCACTGGGTGTTATATGCCACTGAAGAATTACTGAACTCCAGATCTGAAACTAATATACTGTATGTTAACTAATTGAATTAAATAAATTAATTTTAAAAAGAGAAATAAATCTAAACATAAAACTACAGAAGGTCAGGGCACCTGGGTGGCTCAGTGGGTCAAAGCCTCTGCCTTCAGCTCAGGTCATGATCCCAGAGTCCTGGATCAAGCCCCATATCAGGCTCTCTGCTCAGCAGGGAGCCCGCTTCCCTTCCTCTCAGTCTGCCTGCCTCTCTACCTACTTGTGATCTCTGTCTGTCAAATAAACAAATAAAATCTTAAAAAAAAAACTACAGAAGATCATCAAAAAGGAAGTGAACAAGAAGAAAAGAACAAAGTAATCACAAAACAGCTAAAGTAAACCAACAAAATGGAAATAAGTACATCCCTATTAATTATGGGAAAAGAGTTCAACATGGCAATGTAGGAAGACCCTGAATTCACTCCCACCATAGACACCCCAATTCTACACCTATTTATTGAGCAATTTCTCCTGAAGAAAAACTGGGGGCTTCTGGACAAGAAAAGATGGAGACCACATAGAAAACTGCAAGAGAGTCTACAGCCATAACACCCTGAACGCGCCCGATGTCGTCTAATCTCGGAAGCTAAGCAGTGTTGGGCCTGGTTAGTACTTGGATGGGAGAAACCTGCAAGAGAGATAGAGACATAGTAATGAAGGGAATCCCTACTCCCAATGCTGCGAATTTTACTGGGAACGGATGGTACCAAGGAACACTGAGCAGATTAGTGGGGCACAGAAAAATGCCACAGTTTAGACTTCTGAGAAGATGGCAGAGTAGGAGGATCCTAGACTCCACTTCATCCCATGGGCACATCTAGATAATAGCCGCATCTGTGAACTAGCCCAGAAAATTGCCCAAAGATGGACAGAACAAACTTCCTACACTTAATCATAGAAAGGACACATCAAAAAGGGTAGAAGGGGTGAAGACAAGGTTGGGAAACAAATTCACAGCAAGACTAACCACAAACAAGAGGGAACCACAAGCACAGAGAAGGGAAGAGAATGGACCCCATATTAGGCACCCCTGAAGCATGAGACCTACAGAGGGAAGACAAACCACCATAACATTTGGCTTTGAAAGCCAGTGGGACTTAACTTTGCAAGTATTTGCCATTAGCAGGGTTTACCTCTGGTGCTTTAAAAATCCATGGTCTTAGCTCTGGAAGACTCAGAGGACAATAGTCACAGAGTCCCCACCCTTAAAGAGAGCATAACAAACAACCCAGCAAAGATGAGCATTAAAGCAACAGCTTAAAAAACTTCTGGTGTACACAAGGGAAATTCGTTTACTAATCTCTAAACATGCACTGAAAGGGCAGGGATCTTCAGGAGACTTATCCAAGAACAAAAGAGCTGGCAGGCACCATTACACCCCCCCACCAAACACACACACACATACAAGCCGAGATAGCTAGACACTTAAAGGAACCCTCAAGAACACTCTGTGCCTACCTTGCTAACAACACCCACCCTGCTCCCAGGTTCTTCTGCAGATCTGCCCCCATCTAACCTGCCCCCTCCAAGTAGTTTCTATTTCAATACACCCTGCAAGAAGCCTGGGAAGGGACTGACACTGCTCCAAATTGACTCCTGCCCTGGGGAGAGGGGAAGATAACCACATACACCAGTTCAACTACAGCCCCAGAAGAGGGACTGAGGACAGATATCTGGTCTCCCTGCTGGCCCCAAGGGAGCAGCACATGGAGAGGCACCTGCAGTTCAGGGTCATGCAGGCCCAACAGATGGATTTGGGGAAAGCATCTGGTTTAACTGAAGCCCTACCCACCAGAAAATCCTCTAGGTGACAATGGAGGGAGAGTACTTTGCAATCCATTATAACTACTGCCACAGGAGACAGGGTGAGGGCAAGCATCTGGTCTGACTGCTGAACCTGCCCAACTCTAAGCCCACAGCAGATCCAGATTGTCTCCTTAAGAGCACAAGGACCAAACCACACCCACAACAGGCAACGTGGCCCATTGCAGTCAACTGGTCTAAAAGCAAACATAGCTTAGCCGCAACAGTAGGATGCATACAACCTAAATAGGAGACACTGCTGAAGCGCCTGGTTCTAGTGAACAGAGGACATTGCAATACAGGGCACGACAGGATATCTTCTTCTTAGGGCCACTACAGTCAGGAATGTAACTGTTGAGATGTAACTGATTTTCCAAATGCATAGAAACATACACATAGAGTTGGACACATGAGGCAACAGAGAAATATGTCCTAAATAAGAGAACAACATAAAACAAGACAAAACCAGAGCAAATGAGCTAAATGAAACAAAGGTAAGCAATAAACATAATAAAGAATTCAAAATAATGGTCATAAAAGTACTTATTGGACTTGAGAAAAGAGTGGAGGATCTTAGTGAGACAGTTAACAAAGAGATAGAAAATTTAAAAAAAGAACCAATAAGACATGGAGAACTAACTGAAATTTAAAATGCCCTACAACGGAATCGATAACATTAGAAAAGGTTAGAAGGGACCAGTGAGTGGGACAACAAAGTAATGGAAAACAACCAAACCAAACAGCAAAAAGAAAAAAGAAAAAATGTGATTAGTTTAAGGGAACTCCATGACACCATCAAACATAATAACATTATCATTATAGGAATACCAGATGGAGAAAAGAGGAAAAGGGGGGGCATAAAATTTATTTGATGTATTAATAGCTGAAAATATTCCTAATCTTGGGAAGGAAACAGAAATCAAGATCCAGGAGGCACAGAGAGCCCCAAGCAAAATCTACCCAAGGAGATCCACACCAACATACATAATAATTAAAATGGTGAGGGTTGATGGAAGGAGGTAGATGAGGGATGGGCTAGATGGGTGATGGGTATTATGGAGGGCACTGGTTATGATGAACACTGGGTATCATAAGTGATGAATCACTGAATTCTACCCTGAAACCAACATTGCATTGTATGATAACTTACAAGAATTTAAATAAAAATGTGAAAATATAAAAAGAGAAAAGTAGTGATAGAGAATCTTTAAAGCACTAAAAGAAAACAGTTACACACAACCATAAAGCAATCAGTTCATTATTCAGCACAAACTACAACCAGAAGAGAGCAACATGATATATTCAAAGTACTGAAAGGAAAAAACCTACAACCAAGGAATACAGTACCAGCAAGGCTATCATTGAGAATAGAAGAGAGAACGTTTCCCAGACAAATGTAGGAGTTTACAAAGTTAAAGGAATAAACAAAGTTAAAGGAGTTCATCACCATTAAACCAGCCTTATAATAAATGTTAAAGGGAATTCTTTGGGTGGAAAGAAAAAGCTGTAATCAGGAGTAAAAAAATATGAAGGAAAAGTTTTCATAGGTAAATGCAAACATAATAAAAGCAACAGATTAACTGCTTATAAAACCAATACAGAGGTCAAAACACAAAAGCAGTAAAATCAGTTATGTCTATAAAAATCAGTCAAGGGATTCACAAAATAATGGATGTAAAGTATGAATACACAAAAAATGTGGACCAGAGGAATAAAAAGTAGTGTTTTTAGAACAGATTCAAACTTAAGCAAACATCAGTTTCATATAGACTGCTGTATGGGGAAGATAATATATATGAACCTAAAGGTAATCACAAATCAAAAACCTGTGATACCCAAAATATAAAGAAAAAGGAATCCAAGCATAACATTAAAGAAGCCATTAAACCACAAGGAAAAAAGAGAAGAAATGAACAAAGAAAAACTATGAAAACAATTATAAAATAAGTAACAAAAAGTCAATACAAAACTGTCAATAATTACTTTGAATATAATGTCCTAAATGTTCCAATCAAACAACATAGGGTGAAGATGGTGGAAGAGTAGGAGACCTAGATATCAACAGGTCCCAGGAGTTCAGCTAGATAGTTATCAAACCATTCTGAACACCTACTCAAGAGGATATCGAAGAGAAGAGCAGCAATTCTAGGAACAGAAAAGCGACCACTTTCTGGAACGTAGGACATGCGGAGAAGTGAATCTGAGGCGATACACGGGAAGAGAGATGGGGGGGGTAAGGGCCAGTTCCCAGCAAGCGGTAGAGCAGTGGAGCACAAAATAGGAACTTTTAGAAGTCTGCTCCACTGAGGGATGTCACTCCAGAGGCTAAGCAGGGGGTGGAGCCCTCATGGGGGCAGTGCGGTCTCAGGACCCTCAGGGACACAGAAAGATGAGTGGTATCTGATTGTGGCAGAGTCCCCAGGTATCAGAGCAGGAAGCCGGCTGCAGAGATGGAGCCAAGGAGTGGGCTCTCAGCTCAAGGTTACCTTAAACCATGATCTGAGGCATAATCAGGCCACTGCTCTTCAAGCAGGGACCCCCACAAAAGGCAGATCTGTGGAGACCTCCCCCTTCCTCCTCCAGGAGGATCAGTATGGGAGCATGCTTCAGGAATCTGCTAGGTTTGGAGACTCCATGTGGGGCTGTGCGCCAGAAATAGAAACATTCCGTCACAGGCCAGATGAGCTCAGAGTGCGGCCAGAGACCAGGGAGATGGGAGGGAGTAACTGCTTTTCTCTGAGGGTGCATTGAGGAGTGTGGTCCCTAGCTCTTGGCTGATATGGGGCCGGAGATTGGGAGGCTGCCATCTTCATTCTTGCCCTCCAAATCTGTATGGAAAGCATTCAGGGAATAAAAGCTACCAAAAGCAAACCAGAGTAGATTACTAAGCCTGGCTCCTGGCAAGGACAGTGCAATTCTGCCTCTGGCAAAGACATTTGAGAATCACTGTAACAGGCCCCTCCCCCAGAAGATCAACAACAACATCCAGCCAAGACCAAGTTCACTGATCAATGAGAACTGCAAAAATTCGGAAACAAAGATATACAGCACATAGAATTCATGACTCTTCCCCCTGATTCTTTAGTCTTTCAAAGTTAATTTTTTTTAATTTTATTTTTTTCTTATTCTATTTTTTTAATTTTTCTTCTTTCCTATTTTAACTTTTTAAACTATTTTATCTTATCAATACTTGTAAAAATCTTTTTCAATTTTCATTGATATTGTCATATTCTATCCCTTCATTGTATTTAACCTTATTTTTTAATTTACATATAGGTTTTTCTTTATTTAAAATTTTGGGATACAGCTTGTTCTGATAGATCAAAATATACCCTAAATCTAGTGCATAGCTTTGTTCTAGTCTCCAGTCTGATCACATTCCTTCCCTTTTCCCCCCTTTTTTCAACCAACTTATCAATTCCTTCTTTAGAATCTTTTAAAATGTTCATCTTCACAGTGATGTTCCATCCCTTCATTGTGTTTACCATTGTTTTTGTATATATATAAGCTTTCTTTCTTTAAAATTTTGAGAGGCACTTTCTTCTAAGAGAACAAAATACACCCAAAATCAAGTGTGTGGCCCTGTCCTATTCACCAATCTGATATATTGATAATTAGATAATAAATTAATTAATTAGATTAAGTTTAATTAATTAAATAGTAAATAGATAATTAGATAATAAATACATATTTTTTTCTTTCTTCTCCCCCCAGTTTCAGGTCTCTTCCGATTTACTTATTGTATATTTTTCTGGGGTCATTGTTACCCTTTTAGTATTTTATTCTCTCATTCATCTATTCTTCTTGGGATAAAATGACAAGGGGAAAAACTAACATAAAAAAAAAAAAAAGAAAAAGAACAAGAGGCAGTACCAATGGCTAGGGACCTAATCAATACAGACATTAGTAAGATGTCAAAACTAGAGTTCAGAATGATGATTATCAAGGTGCTAGCTGGGCTCGAAGAAAGCATGGAAGATACTAGAGAATCCCTTTCTGGAGAAATAAAAGAACTAAAATCTAACTAAGTTGAAATTAAAAAAAAAAACTATTAATGAGGTACAATCAAAAATGGAGGCTCTTACTGCTAGGATAAATGAGGCAGAAGAGATAATTCGTGATATAGAAGAACAAATGACAGAGAATAAAGAAGCTGAGAAAAGGAGAGATAAACAACTACTGGACCACAAGGGGAGAATGAGAGATAAGTGATACCATAAGATGAAACAATATTAGAATAATTGGGATCCCAGAAGAAGAAGGGGGGGCAGAAGGTATATTGGAGTAAATTATACCAGAGAACTTCCCTAACTTGGCAAAGGGAACAAGCATCAAAATCCAGGAGGCACAGAGAACCTCCCCTCAAAAATCAATAAAAATAGGTCAACACTCCATCATCTAATAGTAAAACTTGTTTTACTATTAGATGTCTCACTGACAGAGAAAATCCTGAAAGCAGCTCAGGACAAGAGGTCTATTACATACAATGGTAGAAAGATTAGATTGGCCGCAGACCTATCCACAGAGACCTGGCAGGCCAGAAAGAACTGGCATGATATATTCAGAGCACTAAATGAGAAAAATTTGCAGCCAAGAATACTACATCCAGCTAGGCTATCAATGAAAATAGTAGGAGAGATAAAAAGGTTCCAGGACAAACAAAAACTAAATGAATTTGCAAACACCCAACCAGCCCTACAGGAAATATTGGAAGGGGGCCTCTAAGCAAAGAGAGAGCCTAAAAGTAACATAGACCAGAACTGAACAGAGACAATATACAGTAACAGTCACCTTATAGGCAATACAATGGCACCAAATTCATATCTTTCAATAGTTACCCTGAATGTAAACAGGCTAAATGCCCCAATCAAAAGACAAAGGGTATCAGAATGGATAAAAAAAAAAAAAAAAAAAACCAAGACTCAGAGAAAGTCAATTATCATATGGTTTCACTCACTTCTGGAGCATTAGGAATAACATGGAGGACATTAGGAAAAGGAAAGGATAAGTGAATTAGGGGAAATCGGGGGAGAGGCGAACCCTGAGAAACTATGGACTCTGAGAAACAAACTGAGGATTTTGGAGGGGATGGGGGTGGGGTGTTGGTGAGCCTGGTGGTGGGTATTAAAGTAGTCATGTATTGCATGGAGCACTGGGTGTGGTGCGTAAACAATGAATCTTGGAACACTGAAAAAATTAAATTAAATTAAAAAAAAAAAAACAAGCTTCCCTATGACCCTGCAGTTGCACTACTGGGTATTTACCCCAAAGATACAGATGTAGTGAAAAGAAGAGCAAATGAGTCAACTAAGAAATCAAAGAGGAAATCAAAAAAATAATGGGGACAAATGAAAATGAAAACAATGGCTCAAAATCTTTGGAATGCAGCAAAATCTTTTCTATGACAGAAGATTATAACAATATGGCCCTACGTCAAAAAGCAAGGAAACTCCCCCCCACAAAAAAAAAAAAAAAAAAAACCTAACGTTACACCAGAAGTGCTAGAAAAGGAGTACAAAGCCCAAAGTCAGTAGAGGAAAGAAAAAAATATTAGAGCAGAAATAAATGAATTTAAAAAAATAGAAGAGATCAATGAAATGAGAAGATGGTTCTTTGAAAAATATCAACAAAACTGATATAGCTGCCTTCATGGTGGGGAGGGGATGAGGGAGGACTCAAAATCAGAAAGAAAAAATAACAATTGATACCACAAAAATACAAATGATTATAAGACAATATTATGAAAAATTATAAGCCAACAAACTGAACAAGCCAGAAAAAAAAGATAAATCCTCAAATATATAACCTTCCAAAACTGAATCAGGAAGAAATAGAAAATTTGAACAGACTGAAATCTAGCAATAAATTTGAATCAGTAATGAAAAAAAATTCCCAATGAATAAAGTCCTGGACGAGATGGCTTCACAAGTAAGTTCTACCAAGCATTTAAAGAATAGTTGAGGGGCACGTGGGTGGCTCACTTGGTTAAGTGGCTGCCCTTAGGTTCAGGTCATGATTCCAGGGTTCTGCAGTCAAGCCCCACATCAGGCTCCCTGCTTATTGGGGAATCTGCTTCTCCCTCTCTCTCTGCCTGCCACTCTTGCCTAATTGTGCTGTCTATCTCTCTGTCAAGTAAATAAATAACATCTTTTTTTTTAAATAATAAAGAAGAGTTAATGATTCCAAAAAATAAAAAGGAAGCTTCCAAACTCATTCTATAATATCATTATGACCCTGATACCAAAACCCATTAAAGATACTACACAGAAAGAGAACTATAGACCAAAACCTGATGAACATAGATGCAAAGATCCTCAACAAAATATTAGCAAACTCTATCCAAGAATACACTTAAAAAATCATTTACCATAATCAAGTGATATTTATTTCAGGGATGCAAGATTAGTTCAATATTCACAAATTAACCAATGTGATAAATCACATTTACAAGAGAAAGGATAAAAACCATATGATCATCTTGATAGATGCCGAAAATGCACTTGATGAAGTACAATGTCTATTCACGATTAAAAAAAAAAAAAAAACTCTCAACAAAGTAGGTGTAGAGGAAATATACCTCAACTTAATATTAAGGCCAGATATGAAAAACCCTCAGCTAACATCATCCTCAATGGTAAAAAATTGCAAGCTTTCCCCCAAGATCAGGAATAAGACAAGAATGTCCACTCTCACCACTTTTATTCAACACAGTGCTGCACATCCTAGCCACAGCAATCAGACCAAAAAGAAGCCGGGGGGGGGGGTGGATTAAGGCATCCAAATTGGTAAGAAAGAAAAATTTTCACTACTTGTAGATGACGTGATACTATATAGAGAAAACCTGAAATACTACGCCAAAAAAAACAAGAGCCAATAAATGAATTTAGCAAGGTGTCAGGATACAAAATCATGTATAGAAATCTGTTTCATCTCCAAACATTAATAATGAAACAACAGAAAGAGAAATTAAGAAAGCAATGCCATTTACAGCAACACCCAAAATAATAAAATGCCTAGGAATAAATTTAACCAAGGAGGTGAAAGACCTGTACTCTGAAAACTATAAAATATTGATGAAAGAAATTGAAGACAACACAAGTGGAAAGATATGCCATTTCATGGAATGGGATAATATTATTAAAATGTCCATACTACCCAAGGTAATCTATAGACTTATGCAATCCATATCAAAATACCAATAGCATTCTTCACAGAACAACAACAAATAATCCTACAATTTGTATGGAACAACAAAATACCCCAAATAGCCAAAACAATCTTGAAAAAGAAAAAACACACGGGGATATGAGTACCACAATTCCTAACAACTGAAGTTAGACTATCCATTAAGGCTAAGTGTGTTAGAGACCCCCATTTAGAAAGTATTTTTAATAGGACATACTCAAATTAAGGAAAAATTCAAAAATCCCTAAAGAAACAAATTATTGTGCCCACCATTTCACCATATGATAATTCATTCAGACCTACTAAAAGGCCAGACACATTTTAAAGGTTTACTGTAGGTGATAGGAATAATAATTTTTATTTTTTATTATTTTATTTATTTATTTTTATTTTTTATTTTTTATTAACATATAATGTATTATTAGCCCCAGGAGTACAGGTCTGTGAATCACCAGGTTTATACACTTCACAGCACTCACCATAGTGAATACCTTCCCCAGTGTCCATAACCCAACCACCCTCTCCCTACCTCACTTCCCCCGGCAACCCTCAGTTTGTTTTGTGAGATTAAGAGTCTCTTATGGTTTGTCTCCCTCCTGATCCCATCTTATCTCATTTTTTTCCTTCCCAATCCCCCAAACCCCCCACTTTGCCTCTCAAATTCCTCATATCAAGGAGATCATATGATAATTGTCTTTCTCTGATTGACTTACTTCACTCAGCATAATACCCTCTAGGTCCATCCATGTCATTACAAATGGCAAGATTTCATTTCTTTTGATGGTTGCATAGTATTCCATTGTTTATATATATATATATATAACATCTACTTTAGGAATAATTTTTTAAAAGCTGGAAGTATCACAGTTCCAGATTTCAAGTTATTTTACAAAGCTGTAGTAATCAAAACAGCATGGCCCTGGCAAAAATGTAGACACACAGATCAATGGAATAGGACAGAAATCCCAAAACAAACCCATGATTATATGGTCAATTAATCTTCAACAAAGGAGACAAGAATATGCAATAAGGAAAAGATATTCTTTTCAACAAATGGTGTTGTGAAAAATGGACAGCTATATGCAAAAGAATGAAACTGGACCACTTCCTTATACCATACACAAAAGTGAACTCAAAACGGATTAAAGGCATTTATGTGAGACCTGAAACAATAAAAATCCTAGAAGAGAGCACAGGCGGTAATTTATCTGACATTGGTCATGGCAACATTTTTCTAGATACATCTCCTAAGGCAAGGGAAATAAAAGCAAAAATAAACTATTAGGACTAAATCAAAATAAAAAGCTTCTGAACAGTGAAGGAAACAGTCAAGAAAACTAAAAGGCAACTTATGGAATGGGAGAAGATATTTGCAAATGACATATCTGGTAAAGGGTTAGTATCCAAAATATATGAAGAACTTCTACAATTCAACACCCAAAAAACAATCCAACTAAAAAACAGGCAGAAGACATACAGATTGAAAACAGACAGATGAAAAGATTCTCAACATCACTAATCATCAGGGAGATGCAAATCAAAACCCCAAAGAGACATCACCTCACAGCTGGCAGATGGTGAAAATCAAAAACACAAGAAACAAGTGCCAACAAGGATGTGGGGAAAGAGAAATCTTCATGCACTATTGGTGGGAATGCAAACTGGTGCAACCACTGTGAAAACAGTATGGAGATTCCTTAAAAATTAAAAATAGAATTACCATCTGATCCACTACTGAGTATTTACCCAAAGAACATAAAAGCACTACTTTGAAAAGATAGCTGCACTCCCATGTTTATTGCAATGTTGCTCACAGTAGCCAAAATATGGAAGCAACTCAAGTGTCCATTGATAGGTGAATGGATAAAGATGTGGTATATATGTACAACGGAATAGGACTTGGCTATTAAAAAAAAAAAAGGAAAACTTGCCATTTGCAACAACCTGGGTAGAGCTAGAGAGTACAACACTAAGCAAAATAAGTCAGAAAGAAACAAATACCATAAGATTTCACCTAGGTGGAATTTAAGAACCAAAATGAAGGGGAAAAGTCACAAATTAAAAAAAAAAAAGCAAACTCTTAAATATAGAGAACACACAGGTGGTTACCACAGTGGAGTTTTGAGTTTTGTTTTTTGTTTTTTTGTGGTTTTTTTTGGTGGGATGATAGGTGAAATAGGTGAAGGGAATCAAGAGTATACTTATTGTGATGAGCACTGAGTAACATGCAGAATTATTAAATCATTATACTGTACCCCTGAAACTAAAAAAAAAAAAAAACCACTTTGTTCCTCCCAATAATCTGCTCTAGAGTTGGCAGATATGACACACCCAGAGTCTTAAATGCTGCAGAGCAGACATTGTCACAACATATGGTTCAACAAGTCACCCAATGGCCAAAGGGGAAAAAAGTAACCAGGTTGCAAGTGCAGACTATGTTCATTATACCCATTATACCATTATACATCATTTTTTAGGTAAAATTCATATTAAAGAAAGTTCACCATTTTAACCATCTTAAAGTATACAATTCAGTAGTTTGTGCTATAATCACAATGTGGTACAACCATCATCACTAATTCCAGAAATTTTCAATAAAATCATAGGAAATATAATCAATACAGTAAGTTTGTATGGTAACAGATGGTAACCACATATATCATTGTTAGCATTTCCTAATGTATATAATTGTCAATCATTTTGTGAACCTGAAACTAACATAATATTAAATGTCAACTATGTGCCAATTTTAAAAAGCATTTATAATTACAAAACATTTCATTATCACTCTCCCCCTGCCAAAAAAAAAAAAAAATTCTTGTTAGCTGTTACTTTCTACCCCCAGCTCTGAGCAACCACTAACCTGCTTTCTGTTTCTATGAATCTGCCTACATTTGATATATCATATAAATAGAATCATACAATATAAAGCCTTTTGTGTTTGGCTTTTTTCACATAGAATAATGTTTACAAGATTAATAGATGTTGTAACACATATTAGTGTTACATTCCTTCTTATGGCTGAATAAGAATCCATTCTATGGATATACCACATTTATTCATTCATTGGTGGTTGGACTTTTGGGTTGTTTCTACTTTCTGTTTCTACTTTTTTTTGGCTATTATGGATAATGCTGCTGTGTACATAATATATATAGGACCCTGAGATCGTGACCTGAGCCAAAGGCAGAGGTTTAACCCACTGAGCCACCCAGGCCCCCCCTAATATATTTAATGTAAATAATTTAATATTTAATTTAATATGTAAAAGTTTGGTTAAACATATTGCTAACTTTCTTGGGTATCCTCTAGGAGTAGAATTACTATCATATGGTAAATGTGTTTAACTTTTTAAGGAACTACCAAACTGTCTTTCCAAAGCATTTGTACCATTTGACATTTCCACCAGCAATGTATGAATATTCCAATGTCCCCATATCTTCTCCAACAGTTGTTATTGTTTTTCTTTTTTCCTTTCTTTTTGAAGTGTTATCTCATTGCAGTTTTAATTTGCATTTCACTAATGATCAATGATGCTGAAATCCTTTTCAACTTATTGGCCACTGGGTATTATACCAGGTGAAATAAGTCAGAGAAACACAAATATATTGTTTCATTTCTGTATGGACTCTAAAAAACAAAACAAATGAACAAACAAAAAATAGAAATGGAGCATTAATATAGAGAACTGGTAGATGTAATGGGAGAAAGGAGGGAGGGAAACAGGCAAAAGGAATTAAGAGGTACAAACTTGCAATTATAAAATAAAGATGTCAAGGAGATGGAAAGTACACCTAGGAAATATAAAATGTTGTGTTAATGTTGTATGGTGATACATAGTGATCACACTTATCATGGTGTAGTATATAGAACAGTTGAATCACTATGTCATATACTGAAATTAATAGAACATTGTACATCAATTGTATGTCAAATAAACTTTAAAAAATAACCAATCAGAAATTCTGGAGCTAAAAATATAAAAATTAAATTGAAAAATTCATTAGAGGAGGTTAAGCAGAGTCGAGCAGACTTGAAGAGGCAGAAGAATCAGCAAACTTGAAGACAGATTATTTGCAATTATTGAATCTGAAAAGCAAAAAGAATAAGAATAAAGAGAACAGAGCCTAAGGAACTTAAGAGAAATCATCAGGCAGATCAATATATATATATTCAAAGTCCCAGAAGAAGAGAGAACACAAGGGGCAAAGAGATTATTTGAAGAAATAATGGTTGAACATTGACCAAATTTTAGGAAAGAAGTGCATATAAAAATCCAAAAAGCTGGGGCACCTGGATGACTCGGTCAGTTAAGCATCCAACTCTTGATGTCAGCTCAGGTTATGATCTCAGGGTTGTGAGATCAAGCACTGTGTCAGGCTCCATGCTCAGTGGAGAGTCTGGTTGAGAGTCTCTTCTATGGGTTAATTCCAAGAAGGATTAACCCATAGAAACCCATACCAAGACACATTATAATCAAACTGTGAAAAGACATAGAAAGACTCCTGAAAGCAATAGGAAAAAAGTGACTCCTTACATACAAGAAGTCCCTAAGAGGACCATAAGCAGATTTCTCAGCAATCCCCTTGGAGGCCAGAAAGTAATGGGATGATAAATCTAAAGTGTTGAGAGAAAAATAACTGGCAAGTGAGAATTCTATATCCAACAAAATGGTCCTTTAAATATGAGAGGGGATGCAAGATGATGGCATAGGAATTCACCTCCTCTCATGGGTGCACTGAATCTATACCTACATGAAGAGCAATTTCTCCTAAATAATGACGGCTAATACACAACAAGGATCATGGGACTACATAGAGAATGGCCAGAGAGTTAGAGAAAAAGTACCAATGGGACCTACCTTCAATGCTATAAACTATAGTAGAAGAGGATAGGACCAGGGCCCTTGCACAGATTTGCATGACCTGGAGCCCAGCAAAAAAATTAATACATTAATAATAGTGGTTTAAATGGTAACTAGACTCTAAGTGAAGGAAAACCATTTACTCTAACCCTAGAACAACTGCTAAACAATAGAGAGCTGCTGGAACTCTCTAAGAGGTCAAAGTGCTGATAAGTACCATTGTTCATATTCCCCTTTCATCGTGATGGTACAGATGAGAGCAAAGTGTGCGCAGTTTACTTGGCTTGTCACCTCAGCAAGCCCAAGGTCCTTAGACCACACCAGCTCCAGTTGTTCCCCCAAGGCAGGCACCCCACCTGTGACTGCACCAACTCCTGCTGTCTAATCAAGGGATTGCAGCACACATCAGAACAACCCTGACTTACACCAATTCAGTTCCAATTGTCCCACCTCTGTACCCATGCAGAGGACCCTCTGGCCTGCACCTGCCTGAGATCCAGCCATCCCACCATAACAACCCTAGTGTGCTGTGCCCCAGCAACCCATAGCATGTGCCAGCTTCAGTCTCAGCTGTCCTGCCACAGTGACCATAACACAGGGTGCCAAGAACCATGTGACCCATATCTCCTGCAGCTCCAGCCATCCAAACAGGATACTCCAGACCACACCTGTTTTAGCTACAGTCACTCTGCCAGGCAGCCTCAATGTGGAGCACTGTGGAATTACCTGGCCTTTGCCCACTCCAGCTCCAGCTGTACCCCCAGAGAAGCACTGGTGAAGAATGGCCTGAGAACACTGGCCAATGACTTCTCCAGCTCCAGCCAGTCAACCAAAGCTACCAGACACAGACAGCCTACAAAGGGGATGTTGCAACAAAAAGTCATTCTTTGGGGGTACCTGGGTGGCTCAGTGGGTTAAAGCTTCTGTCTTCAGCTCAGGTCATGATCTCAGGGTCCTGGGATCCAGCCCTGCATTGGGCTCTCTGCTCGGCAGGGAGCCTGTTTCCCCCTCTCTCTCTCTGCCTGCCTCTCTGCCTACTTGTGATCTCTGTCTGTCAAATAAATAATAAAATCTTTAAAAAAAAAAAAAGTCATTCTTTGAACACTGGGAAAGGTAGCTGTTATGCTTAATTCATAGAAAACAGAGAAAGTCAAATGAAATGAGACAGAAGAATATGCTCTAACAAAAGAATAAGACAAAATTCAGAGAAAGAATTAAATGAAATAGAGATAAGCAATCTACCTGATAAAGAGTTAAAAGTATTGATTATAAAAATGCTAGCTGGACTTGAGAAAAGAATGGATAAATTCAGTGAGAACAACAAAGGGATATAAAATATTAAGTAGAACCAATCAAAGTTAAGAATACAATAACAGGGGCACCTGGGTGGCTCAGTAGGTTAAAGCCTCTGCCTTCAGCTCAGGTCATGATCTCAGGGTCCTGGGATCGAGCCCCACATCGGGCTCTGCTCAGCGGGGAGCCTGCTTCCCCCTCTCTGCCTGCCTCTCTGCCTACTTGTGATCTCTGTCAAATAAATAATAAAATCTTTTAAAAAAAAGAATACAATAACAAATGAAAAATACACTAGAGGGATTTAATAGGAGATTAACAGATGCAGAAGAACAGATCAATGATATGGAAGACAGGAAAATGGAAAGCACCAAAGCTGGAGATAGAGGAGGATAAGGAAGGTGTAAGGGAGGGAATAAGAAATAAAGAAAAGAAATGAGATAATATTTTACCCTCTCACATCATCACAGAAAGCCGGGGTACTGGAATCTTTCAGCTGGATTCCTGGACTCCCACAAAGGGTGCGCCTTGCCTGGATCATGGTTGATATATTCAGCTATACATCCCCAGTAGGATGTAGAGTAAGAACACCCAAGAGAGGAAAATCAGAGACCGTGCCCTCTCCATCAGAACTATTGGATATGGACATAAACAGTATGTTGGAAAGGGAATTCAGGGTAACAATTATCCAGGCAATGGCTAGGTTGGAGAAAACCATTAGTGACAACATAGAATCTCTAAGGGCAGAAGTGAAAGACGACCTGGCAAAAGTTAAAAATGCTATCAGTGAGATCCAATCTAATCTAAATACTCTAACAGCTAAGGTAACTGAGGCAGAAGACAGAATTAGTAATCTAGAAGACAAACTGATAGAGAAAAAGGATCAGGAGGAGGCCTGGAACAAACAGCTTAGAAGCCATGAAAACAGAATTAGGGAAATAAACGATCCCATGAAATGTTCCAATGTCAAAATTATTGGGATCCCTGAGGGGGTGGAGAAAGAGAGAAGACTAGAAGATATAGTTGACCAAATTCTGGATGAAAATTTCCCCAATCTGGGGAATGGAACAAGCGTTCATATCCTAGAGGCAGAAGGGGCATCCCCCAAGATCAATGAATCCGGAATGACCAGACACTTGATTGTGAATTTCACAAATCATAATTTTAGACAAGAGGTCCTAAGGCCAGCTAGGGGAAAGAGATTCCTTACGTGCAGAGGAAGTTCCATCAAAATAACACCAGACCTGTCCACAGAAACCTGGCAAGCCAGAAAGGGCTGGGAAGACATATTCAGGGCACTAAATGAGAAGAACATGCAGACAAGAACACATTATACAGCAAGGTTGACATTCAAAATGGTTGGAGAGATAAAGAGCTTCCAAGACTGGCAAGGTTTAAAAGAGTATGTGACCACCAAGCTGGCACTACAAGAAATATTGGGGGGGTGGGGTCTATAAAAGAAGAAAGAACCCAAGAGTGACACAGATCAGAAGTTTACAGAGACAATCTATAGAAACAAGGACTTCACAGGCAACATGATGTCAATAAAAATTTATCTTTCCCTAACTCCCCATGTCCTCCATGCTATTTGTTATGCTCCACAAATAAGTGGGGAGTTAGGAGAAGGCATTTGGGGGAAATTGGAAGGGGAGGTGAACAATGAGAGACTATGGACTCTGAAAAACAATCTGAAGGGTTTGAAGAGGTGGGGGGGGAGGTTGGGGGAACCAGGTGGTGGGTATTAGAGAGGACACAGACAGCATGGAGCACTGGGTGTGGTACAAAAACAAAGAATACTGTTATGCTGAAAATAAATTTTAAAAAATTTATCTTTCAATAATCACTTTCAATGTGAACAGCCTAAATGCTCCCATAAAATGGCACAGTGTTGCAGATTGGATAAAACGACACGACCCTCCCATACGCTGTCTACAAGAGACACATTTAGAACCTAAAGATACATACAGACTGAAAGTGAAGGGATTGAGAAGCATCGTTCATGCCAACAGGACTCAAAGAAAGTTGGGGTAGTGATTCTCATATCAGATAAATTAGATTTTAAGCTAAAGACTATAGTCAGAGATACAGAAGGATACCACATCATTTCTCAAAGGGTCTATCCACCAAGAAGATCAAACAATTATAAATACTTATGCCCCCAATATGGGAGCAGCCAACTACATAAGCCAACTATTAATCAAAATAAAGAGTCATATTGAGGGGAGGAGTCAAGATGGCGGAGAAGTAGCAGGCTGAGACTACTTCAGGTAGCAGGAGATCAGCTAGATAGCTTCTCTAAAGATTACAAACACCTACAAATCCAATGGGAGATGGAAGAGAAGAAGAACAGCAATTCTAGAAACAGAAAATCAACCACTTTCTGAAAGGTAGGACTGGCGGAGAAGTGAATCCAAAGCGACGGGAAGATAGACTGCGGGGGGAGGGGCTGGCTCCCGGCAAGCGGCGGAGCAACGGAGCACAAAATCAGGACTTTTAAAAATCTGTTCCACTGAGGGACATCGCTCCAGAGGTTTAACCTGGGGGAAGCCCACATGGGGTCAGCGTGGCCTCAGGTCCCGCAGGGTCACAGAAGGATCGGGGGTGGCTGAGTGTCACAGAGCTTGCAGGTATTAGAACGGGGAAGCCGGCTACAGAGACAGAGCCGAGGAGTGAGCTCTCAGCTCAGGGTTACCTTGAACTGGTCGCAGGCTCAGTCAGCTCGGAGCGCGGCCGGAGGAAGGGTGACGGGAGTAATTGGGCACTGTTCTCTGAGGGCGCACTGAGGAGTGGGACCCTGAGCTCTTGGCTCCTTTGGGCCAGAGACTGGGAAGCCGCCATCTTCATTCCCGTCCTCCGGAACTCTACGGAAAGCGCTCAGGGAACAAAAGCTCCCAAAAGCAAACCCGAGCAGATTACTCAGCCCGGCCCCGGGTAAAGGCAGTGCAATTCCACCTGGGGCAAAGACACTTGGGAATCACTATAATAGGCCCCTACCCCAGAAGATCAACAAGAAATCCAGGCAGGACCAAGTTCACCTACCAAGGAGTGCAGGTTCAATACCAAGGAGAGCAGCGGAATTGCAGAGGAGGAGAAAACAAAGCATGGAACTCATGGCTTTCTCACCATGATTCTTTAGTATTGCAGTTAACTTTTTTTTTCTTTTTCAATTTTTTTTCTCTTCTTCTGCTAAATTCTTTTTAACTTTAATCGTTTTCTTTTTTAACATTTTTAAACTAGTTTATCTAATATATATATATTTTTTTCTTTTTTATATTTTTTCTTTATTTGTTTTCTTTTTTTAATTGTTTCTTTTTTTTTTTTTTCTTTCTTTCTGAACCTCTTTTTATCCCCTTCCCCCCAACACATGATTTGGGATCTCTTCTGATTTGGTTAAAGCATATTTTCCTGGGGGCTTTGCCACCCTTTTAGTATTTTACTTGCTCCTTCATATACTCTTATCTGGACAAAATGACAAGGCTGAAAAATTAACCACAAAAAAAAAGAACAAGAGACAGTACCAAAGGCTAGGGACCTAATCAATACAGACATTGGTAATATGTCAGATCTAGAGTTCAGAATGACGATTCTCAAGGTTCTAGCCAGGCTCAAAAAAGGCATGGAAGATATTAGAGAAACCCTCTTGGGAGATATAAAAGCCCTTTCTGGAGAAATAAAAGAACTAAAATCTAACCAAGTTGAAATCAAAAAAGCTATTAATGAGGTGCAATCAAAAATGGAGGCTCTCACTGCTAGGATAAATGAGGCAGAAGAAAGAATTAGCGATATAGAAGACCAAATGACAGAGAATAAAGAAGCCAAGCAAAAGAGGGACAAACAGCTACTGGACCACGAGGGGAGAATTCGAGAGATAAGTGACACCATAAGATGAAACAACATTAGAATAATTGGGATTCCAGAAGAAGAAAGAGAGAGGGGAGCAGAAGATATATTGGAGAGAATTATTGGAGAAAATTTCCCTAATATGGCAAAGGGAACAAGCATCAAAATCCAGGAGGTGCAGAGAACCCCCCTCAAAATCAATAAGAATAGGTCCACACCCCGTCACCTAATAGTCAAATTTACAAGTCTTAGTGACAAAGAGAAAATCCCGAAAGCAGCCCGGGAAAAGAAAAAAAAAAAAAAAAAGCAACATACAATGGTAAAAATATTAGATTGGCAGCAGACTTATCCACAGAGATCTGGCAGGCCAGAAAGAGCTGGCATGATATATTCAGAGCACTAAACGAGAAAAACATGCAGCCAAGAATACTATATCCAGCTAGGCTATCATTGAAAATAGAAGGAGAGATTAAAAGCTTCCAGGACAAACAAAAACTAAAAGAATTTGCAAACACCAAACCAGCTCTACAGGAAATATTGAAAGGGGTCCTCTAAGCAAAGAGAGACCCTGAAAGTAGTAGATCAGAAAGGAACAGAGACAATGTACAATAACAGTCACCTTACAGGCAATACAAAGGCACTCAATTCATATCTCTCAATAGTTACCCTGAATGTTAGTGGGCTAAATGCCCCAATCAAAAGACACAGGGTATCAGAATGGATAAAAAAACAAAACCCATCTATATGTTGCCTACAAGAAACTCATTTGAAACCCGAAGACACCTCCAGATTTAAAGTGAGGGGGTGGAAAAGAATTTACCATGCTCATGGACATCAGAAGAAAGCAGGAGTGGCAAACCTTATATCAGATCAATTAGATTTTAAGACAAAGACTATAATAAGAGACGAGTAAGGACACTATATCATACTCAAAGGATCTGTCCAACAAGAAAATCTAACAATTTTAAATATCTATGCCCCTAACGTGGGAGCAGCCAACTATATAAACCAATTAATAACAAAATCAAAGAAACACATCGACAATAATACAACAATAGTAGGGGACTTTAACACTCCCCTCACTGAAATGGACAGATCATCCAAGCAAAAGATCAACAAGGAAATAAAGGCCTTAAGTGACACACTGGACCAGATGGACATCACAGATATATTCAGAACTTTTCATCCCAAAGCAACAGAATACACATTCTTCTCTGGTGCCCATGGAACATTCTCCAGAATAGATCACATCCTCGGCCCTAAATCAGGTCTCAACCGGTATCAAAAGATTGGGATCATTCCCTGCATATTTTCAGACCACAAAGCTCTGAAGCTAGAACTCAATCACAAGAGGAAAGTTGGAAAGAACCCAAATACATGGAGACTAAACAGCATCCTTCTAAAGAATGAATGGGTCAACCAGGAAATTAAAGAAGAATTGAAAAAAATCATGGAAACAAATGATAATGAAAACACAACGGTTCAAAATCTGTGGGACTCAACAAAGGCAGTCCTGAGAGGAAAATATATAGCGGTACAAGCCTTTCTCAAGAAACAAGAAAGGTCTCAGGTACACAACCTAACCCTACACCTAAAGGAGCTGGAGAAAGAACAAGAAAGAAACCCTAAACCCAGCAGGAGAAGAGAAATCATAAAGATCAGAGCAGAAATCAATGAAATAGAAACAAAAAAAAAACACAATAGAACAAATCAACGAAACTAGGAGCTGGTTCTTGGAAAGAATTAATAAGATTGATAAACCCCTGGCCAGACTTATCAAAAAGAAAAGAGAAAGGACCCAAATCAATAAAATCATGAATGAAAGAGGAGAGATCACAACTAACACCAAAGAAATACAGACAATTATAAGAACATACTATGAGCAACTCTACGCCAACAAATTTGACAATCTGGAAGAAATGGATGCATTCCTAGAGACATATAAACTACCACAACTGAACCAGGAAGAAATAGAAAACCTGAACAGACCCATAACCAGTAAGGAGATTGAAACAGTCATCAAAAATCTCCAAACAAACAAAAGCCCAGGGCCAGACGGCTTCCCGGGGGAATTCTACCAAACATTTAAGGAAGAACTAATTCCTATTCTCCTGAAACTGTTCCAAAAAGTAGAAATGGAAGGAAAACTTCCAAACTCATTTTATGAGGCCAGCATCACCTTGATCCCAAAACCAGACAAGGATCCCATCAAAAAAGAGAACTACAGACCAATATCCTTGATGAACACAGATGCGAAAATTCTCACCAAAATACTAGCCAATAGGATTCAACAGTACATTAAAAGGATTATTCACCACGACCAAGTGGGATTTATTCCAGGGCTGCAAGGTTGGTTCAACATCCGCAAATCAATCAATGTGATACAACACATTAATAAAAGAAAGAACAAGAACATATGATACTCTCAATAGATGCTGAAAAAGCATTTGACAAAGTATAGCATCCCTTCCTGATCAAAACTCATCAAAGTGTAGGGATAGAGGGCACATACCTCAATATTATCAAAGCCATCTATGAAAAACCCACCGCAAATATCATTCTCAATGGAGAAAAACTGAAAGCGTTTCCGCTAAGGTCAGGAACACGGCAGGGATGTCCATTATCACCACTGCTATTCTACATAGTACTAGAAGTCCTAGCATCAGCAATCAGACAACAAAAAGAAATTAAAGGCATCCAAATCGGCAAAGAAGAAGTCAAACTATCACTCTTCGCAGATGATATGATACTATATGTGGAAAACCCAAAAGACTCCACTCCAAAACTGCTAGAACTGGTACAGAAATTCAGTAAAGTGTCAGGATATAAAATCAATGCACAGAAATCAGTTGCACTTCTCTACACTAACAACAAGACAGAAGAAAGAGAAATTGAGGAGTCAATCCCATTTACAATTGCACCCAAAACTATAAGATACCTAGGAATAAACCTAACCAAAGATACTAAGAATCTATACACAGAAAACTATAAAGTATTCATGAAAGAAATTGAGGAAGACACAAAGAAATGGAAAAATGTTCCATGCTCCTGGATTGGAAGAATAAATATTGTTAAAATGTCTATGCTACCTAAAGCAATCTACACATTTAATGCAATTCCTATCAAAGTACCATCCATTTTTTTCAAAGAAATGGAACAAAGAATCCTACAATTTATATGGAACCAGAAAAGACCTCGAATAGCCAAAGGAATATTGAAAAAGAAAGCCAAAGTTGGTGGCATCACAATTCCAGACTTCAAGCTCTACTACAAAGCTGTCATCATCAAGACAGCATGGTACTGGCACAAAAACAGACACATAGATCAATGGAACAGAATAGAGAGCCCAGAAATAGACCCTCAATTTTATGGTCAACTAATCTTCGACAAAGCAGGAAAGAATGTCCAATGGAAAAAAGACAGCCTCTTCAATAAATGGTGTTGGGAAAATTGGACAGCCACATGCATAAAAATGAAATTGGATCATTTCCTTACACCACACACGAAAATAGACTCAAAATGGATGAAGGACCTCAATGTGAGAAAGGAATCCATCAGAATCCTTGAGGAGAACACAGGCAGCAACCTCTTCGACCTCAGCCACAGCAACATCTTCCTAGGAACATCGCCAAAGGCAAGGGAAGCAAGGGCAAAAATGAACTATTGGGATTTTATCAAGACCAAAAGCTTTTGCACAGCAAAGGAAACAGTGAACAAAACCAAAAGAAAACTGACAGAATGGGAGAAGATATTTGCAAACGACATATCAGAGAAAGGGCTAGTGTCCAGAATCTATAAAGAACTTAGCAAACTCAACAACCAAAGAACAAATAATCCAATCAAGAAATGGGCAGAAGACATGAACAGACATTTCTGCAAAGAAGACATCCAGATGGCCAACAGACACATGAAAAAGTGTTCCATATCACTCGGCATCAGGGAAATACAAATCAAAACCACAATGAGATACCACCTCACACCAGTCAGAATGGCTAAAATGAACAAGTCAGGAAATGACAGATGCTGGCGAGGATGCGGAGAAAGGGGAACCCTCCTACACTGTTGGTGGGAATGCAAGCTGGTGCAACCACTCTGGAAAACAGCATGGAGGTTCCTCAAAATGTTGAAAATAGAACTACCCTATGACCCAGCAATTGCACTGCTGGGTATTTACCCCAAAGATACAAACTTAGTGATCCGAAGGGGCACATGCACCCGAATGTTTATAGCAGCAATGTCTACAATAGCCAAACTATGGAAAGCACCTAGATGTCCATCAACAGACGAATGGATAAAGAAGATGTGGTATATATACACAATGGAATACTATGCAGCCATCAAAAGAAATGAAATCTTGCCATTTGCAATGACGTGGATGGAACTAGAGGGTATCATGTTTAGCGAAATAAGTCCATCGGAGAAAGACAACTATCATATGATCTCCCTGATATGAGGAAGTGGAGATGCAACATCGGGGTTTAAGGGGGTAGGAGAAGAGTAAATGAAACAAGATGGGATTGGGAGGGAGACAAACCATAAGCGACTCTTAATCTCACAAAAAACTGAGGGTTACTGGGGGGGAGGGGGATTGGAAGAAGGGGGGTGAGGTTATGGACATTGGAGAGGGTATGTGCTATGGTGAGTGCTGTGCAGTGTGTAAACCTGGCGATTCACAGACCTGTACCCCTGGGGATAAAAATATATTATGTTTATTAAAAAAAAAGAGTCATATTGATATGAATACATTAGTTGTAGGGGATCTTAACATCCCACTCTCAGTAATAGATCATCCAAGCAGAAAATCAATAAAGAAACAAAAGCTTTGAATGACACATTGGACCAGATGGACCTCATAGATATATAAAGAACATTCACCCTAAAACAACAGAATACTCATTCTTCTCAAGCACTCATGGAACTTTCTCCAGACTAGACCATATACTGGGTCACAAATCAGGGCTCAACCAATACAAAAAGATTGAGTTTATTCCCTGCATATTTTCATACCACAATGCTTTGAAACTGGAACTCAGCCACAAGAAAAAGTTTGGAAGGAATTCAAACACTTGGAAGCTAAAGCCCAACTTGCTCAAGAATGTTTGGATCAACCAGGAAATCAAAGAAGAACTTAAACAATTCATGGAAACCAATGACAATGAAGACACATCAGTACAAAACTGATGGGCTACGGCAAAGGTGGTCCTAAGGGAGAAATACATAGCCAGCCAAGCCTCACTCAATAAAATTTTTTAAATGCTGAATACACCAGCTCTCTTTGCACCTTAAAGAACTGGAAAATCAACAAACTAAGCCAACCCCATGCACAAGAAGAGAAATAATCAAGATTAGAGCAAAGATCAATGAGTTAGAAACTAAAGATACAGTAGAACACATCAATGAAACTAGAAGCTTGTTCTTTGAAAGAATCAATAAGATCGATAAACCACTGGCCAAACAAATCCAAAAGAAAAGAGAGAGGGCCCAAATTAATAAAGTTATTGAATGAAAGGGAAAGATCACAACTAACATCAAAGAAACAATCATCAGAAATTATTATCAACAGTTATATGCCAATAAGTTAAGCAACCTGGAAGGAATGGATGCATTCCTGGAAGCCTATAAATTTCCAAGACTGAAACAGGAAGAAATTCACAACCTGAATAGACCAATATCTAGTAAGGAGATTGAAGCAGTGATCAAAAACCTCCCAAACAGGAACCCAGGAACTGATGGATTCCCTGGGGAATTTTACACAACGTTCAAAGAAAAAATAATATCTGTTCTCCTGAAGCTGTTTCAAAAAAGAGAAACAGAAGGAAAACTTCCACACTCTATGAAACCAGCATTACCTTGGTCCTCAAACCAGGCAAAGACCCCATCAAAAAGGAGAGTTTCAGACCAATATCCCTGATGAATATGGATGCCAAGATTCTCAACAAGATACTAGCTAATAGGATCCAACAGTACATTAAGAAGATTATCCACCATGAACAGGTGGGGTTTATCCCTGGGATGCAGGGGTGGTTCAACATTCACAAATCAATCAATGTGATAGGACAAATCAATAAAAGAGAGAAGAACCACATGATTCTCTCAAATGATGCAGAAAAAGCATTTGACAAAGCATCCATTCCTGATTAAAACTCTTCAGAGTATAGGGATAGAGGGAATATTCCTCAACTTCACAAAACCTATGTATGAAAAACCCACAGTGAGTATCATTCTCAATGGGGAAAAGCTGAAAGCCTTCCCTTTGAGACCAGGAACAAGGATGCCCACTCTTACCACTGTTGTTCAACATAGTACTAGGAGTCCTAGCAACAGCAATCAGACAACAAAAAGAAATAAAAGGTATTCAAATTGGCAAGAAGAAGTCAAACTCTCTCTCTTCGCAGATGACATGATACTTGATATGGAAAACCCAAAAGAAATACCCCCAAACTACTAGGACTCATACAGCAAGTCAGTAGTGTGAAAGGGTACAAAATCAATGAGCAGAAATCAGTTGCTTTCTTATACACTAACAATGAAAATACAGAGAGGGAAATTTGAGAATTGATTCCATTTACTATAGCACCAAGAACCATAAGATACCTGGGAATAAACCTAACCAAAGAGGTAAAGGATCAAGGAACTACAGAACTCATGAAAGAAATTGAAGAAGATACAAAAAGATGGAAGACCATTCCATGCTCATGGATCAGAATAAACACTGTTAAAATGTCTATGCTTCCTAGAGCAATCTATACTTTCAATGCCATCTCAATCAAAATTCCACCAGCATTTTTCAAAGTACTGGAACAAACAATACTAAAATTCGTATGGAACCAGAAAAGACCCTGAATTGCTAAGGAAATGTTGAAAAAGAAAAACAAAACTGGAGGCATCATGCTGCCTGATTTCAAGCTTTACTACAAAGCTGTGATCACCAAGACAGCATGGTACTGGCACAAAAACAGACACATAGACCAGTGGAACAGAATACAGAGCCCAGATACAGACCTGCAACTCTATGGTCAAATAATCCTCAACAAAGCGGGAAAAAAATATACAGTGGAAAAAAAAAAAAAGGCGGTCCCTTCAATAAATTGTGCTGGGAAAATTCTATGTATAGAAGAATGAAACTAGACCATTCTCTTACACCATACACAAAGATAAACTCGAAATGGGCAAAAGACCTCAACGTGAGGCAGGAATCCATCAGAATCCTAGAGGAGAACATAGGCAGTAACCTCTTCAACATTGGCCACAGCAACTTCCTTCAAGACATGTCTCCAAAGGCAAAGGAAACAAAAGCAAAAATGAACTTTTGGGACTTCATCAAGATCAAAATCTTCTGCACAGCAAAGGAAACAGTCAACAAAACAAAGAGGCAACCCACAGAATGGGAAAAGATATTCGGAAATGACACTACATACAAAGGGCTGATATCCAAGATCTATATAGAACTCCTCAAACTTAACACTCAAAGAACAGATAATCACATCAAAAAAAAAAATGGGCAGAAGACATGAACAGACACTTCTCCAAAGAAGACATACAAATGGCTAACAGACACATGAAAAAATGTTCATCATTGCTAGCCATCAGGGAAATTCAAATCAAAACCACACTGAGATACCACCTTACACCAGTTAGAATGGCCAAAATCAACAAGACAGTAAACAACAAGTGTTGGAGAGGATGTGGAGAAAGGGGAATCCTCTTGCACTGTTGGTGGGAATGCAAGTTGGTGAAGCCACTTTGGGAAATAGTGTGGAGATTCCTTAAGAAATTATAAATAGAGCTACCCTATGACCCGGCAATTGCACCACTGGGTATTTACCCCAAAGATACAGATGTAGTGAAAAGAAGGGCCACCTGTACCCAAAGTTCATAGTTGCCAAACTGTAGAAAGAGCCAAGATGCCCTTCAACAGACGAATGGATAAAGAAGATGTGGTCCCTATATACAATGGAATATTATGCCTCCATCAGAAAGGATGAATACCCAACTTTTGTATCAACATGGATGGGACTGGAGGAGATTATGCTGGGTGAAATAAGTCAAGTAGAGAGAGTCAATTATCATATGGTTTCACTTACTTGTGGAGCATAAGGAATAACACAGAGTACAGTAGGAGAAGGTAAGGAAAATTGAGTGAATTGGGGGAAATTGGAGGGGGAGATGAACCATGAGAGACTGTGGACTCTGAGAAACAAACTGAAGGTTTTAGACGGTAGCGGGGTGCGGAGTTGGGTGAGCCTAGTGGTGGGTATTAAGGAGGGCACAGATTGCATGGAGCACTGGGTGTGGTGCATAAACAATGAATCTTGGAACACCGAAAAAATAAAACAAAAGTTTAAAAAAAGAAAAGCTTTATCAGTTTTATTGACATTCTCACAAGTTTTTGGCTTTGGTAGTTTTCTCTATTGTTTTCAATGTTATTGATTTCTGCTTTAATTTCTATTATTTCTTTTCTTCTGCTTGCTTTGGGTTTCAACTGCTCTTCTTTTCCTGGCTTTCTAAAGTGAACACTTAGATCATTGATTTTAGATATTTTTTTTTATTTTCTGAAATATTCATTGAATGCGATTAAATTCTCTCTCAATACTGCTTTTGTCCCCCACCCACACAATTTTTGATGTTTTAAGTTCACTCAACTCCAAGGTTTGTTTGTTTTTTTTTCATTTCTTGTGATTTCTTTTTTTTTAATATTTTATTTATTTATTTGACAGAGATCACAAGTAGGCAGAGAGGCAGGCAGAGAGAGAGGAGGAAGCAGGATCCCCACAGAGCAGAGATCCCGATGTGGAGCTTGATCTCAGAACCCTGGGATCATGACCCGAGCCGAAGGCAGAGGCATTAACCCACTGAGCCACCCAGGCGCCCCTCTTGTGATTTCTTAAACTGATGCGTTAGTTAGAAGTGTTTTTGTTTCCAAATATTGGGGGATTTTCTTTTCTTCCTGTTATTTTTAGAAATTAAACCCTGGCCTTAAAGTGGTACAAAGCTGTACTTTTTATCAAATAAGAACCAGAAATTACTTTTAGAGTGGTATGGATCTTGGAACATTCATACTGTACAAGTTTTCCATTGAAAACTTTCTAAGAAAATGACACTTAACTACATACCAGATAACAGAGCAGAAGAAAAATCCCCATAAGATCCTAAAACACCTTCTATGTGCTACCTACAGCCCAGAGTGCTGTGGTCAGTTCAACATAATCATTAACCTTGAAACACCGTTATTTCTACTTCATAGACAATAACATTCCTGCAGTTCAGCAGACCAGGCCTTGGCCAGGGTGAGGAAAAATCATATTATTCATGGCTTATTTTCTTGATTGAATTCTACTTTCCTCCTTACCACAGGAAATTCCAAACAATAAGAAAAGACAAGGCAAAGAAATTAGGAAAAGGTAGAAGAAATAGTTTTGACATATTAAAAACAACAACAAAATGAGCCTCATTTTGATTACATAAAACCTGCCATAAACTTCCCAAGCAGGCTGAGTTTTTAGTCTTTAACTACAAGTACTGTACCAACATAAGGAACTTCCTTCCCATGTCATGGCAGCATTGGGTTTAAGTCCCATCATCAACATCATAAATAATTATTTCTTTACTATTGCTTTCTTCCCCTCTCCCTATGAATTAGTAATAGGCATTTCCATGAATTTGAAAATTTCACTCCCAATCTTGGGTGCTACCTTAATATAAATATGATTAATTAATAAGGAACTCAGATGCCACCTCCAGCTTTCTCACAACACACACAAACTACATTTCCAAATCGCCTACCTCCACAGGATCTCTGGCACTGTTAACTACTAATATGTCAATTTGATTTCAAAGTATTTATCCTTAGATTCTTGTTTCCCAGACCATAAAATATACATCACCTTCTCTGGGATACTGGACATCCATTCCTTCTGGAAATCTTAAACTAAGGAGTTTCTGGGATCTTCTAGAAGCTACTAACTTACGATTCTTCAACACAATTTTTGGTCCCCAACCCCTAAAATAACTAATCTTTTTTTTTTTAATGTGTTTACTGGGTCATGTTGTAAATTGGATTTCATACTGTGAGTCATAGTAAAAATAAATGTGGAAGCCATTGACCGAATCTGACCCTGTACTTTCCTATCTCCAACTACCAGGACACTTCCATTTTGGTTCAGGAGTAGCAGAGAAATCCATTTAACTTCCTCTGAATGTTCTGTTCACCTCTTGCTCAAAGTGAAACCTAAAAACGCAGGTCTCATAAACGTAATTGTGGCAAAGTAGACGTCATTAAATGTCCTCAAAGCAGGAAACATTCTACTTTATCTTGATCCTCATTGGACTTATATAAAGCAACCATGTATTCATTTTTTGAAAATGTAGGAGTTTCTAAAGTTTGTTTTATATATATATATGACACAAAATTTGCCATTTTAACCATTTTAGGTGAATAATTCAGTGCTATTTATTACACTCACGATATTGTGCAATCACCACTATTTCTAAAATTTTTCCATTACCCCAAACTGAAACTTTGCACACATTAACCAATAATTCTTCACTCCCCACTTTACTTAGCCCCTGGGAAACATTAAATCTATTTTCTCTATGAATTTATCCATTCTAGATATTTCATGTAAGTGGAACCATACAATACTTTTGTGTCTTGCTTGTTTCACTTAGTATAATGTTTTCAAGATTTGTCCGCACTGTAGTTTGTGTCAGGACTTCATTTCCTTTTGTGGCTGAGAAGTATTCCATTGTATGTACACACCACATATGGCTTATCTATTCATCTGTTGATAGATATTTGGGTTATTTCCAACTTTGGGCTATTGAATAATACTGCAGTGAACATTAGGGTACAAGCATCTGTGTGAGTCCCTGCTTTTTTTTTTTAAGATTTATTTATTTATTTATTTATTTATTTGACAGACAGAGACCACAAGTAGGCAGAGAGAGGAAGGGAAGCAGGCTCCCTGCTGAGCAGAGAGCCCGATGCAGGGGCTGGATTCCAGGACCCTGGGATCATGACCTGAGCCAAAGGCAGAGGCTCTAACCCACTGAGCCAACCAGGTGCCCCCAGGTCCCTACTTTCAATTATTTTGAGCATATACCCAGAAGTGGAATTGCTGGATCATAGGGTAATTCTTTAATTATTCTATGAATTACCCTATAATTCATAGGGTAATTCACAAAATTTGTGAGGAACCACGAAATTGTTTTTCACTATACTGCACCATTTTACATTCCCACAAGCAATTTATGAGGGTTCCAATTCTTCTACATCCTCACCAACACTTGTTATTTTCTGGGGATTTTTATCTAAAAATTTTTTTTATTCTACCCTTTTTAGTGAGTATGAAATGATATCTCAATATGGCCTTGATCTGCATTTTTATATCTTCTTTGGAGAAACATCTGTTCAAGTCCTCTACCCAATTTAATTGGGTTGTCTTTTTGTTGTAAAATTGTAGGTGTTCTTTATATATTCTGGGTGTTAGATCCTTATCAGATATATGTTTTGCAAAGTGTTCCCAACCTGTGGGTTGTTTTTTCACTCTTGTGATAACGCCCTTTGATGCACAAAAGTTTAATATTGCTGAAAGCCAATTTATCTCTTTTTGTCATTTATTGTTTCAGTATTATATCTAAGAATCCATTGCCAAATCCAAGATCCTGAAGATTTATCCCTAGTTCTAAGAGTTTTGGGGTTTGGGTTTTTTTTTTTTTGTGGGGTTTTGTTTGCTTTTAGGGTTTTTTTGAGGGGTTTTTGGTTTTTATATCTAGGTCTTTGTGCAATTTTCAGTTTATATTCACTTTTTATATAATTTTATATATTATGAGATAGAAATAGGACTTCATTGTTTTGCATCTGGGAATCCAGTTGTCCCAGCACCATTTTTTGAAGAGACTATTCCTTCCCCAATAAACAGACTTAGATTCCTTGTCAAACATCAATTGGCCATAGTTGTATAGATTATTGCTGAACTCTATTTAGTTCCTTTCGGAGGCTAGAAAACTCATTCTCTCTAAAAGCAACTTCTTCCAAATTGGTTAAGCTCACATAGTATTTTTTTTATTTAATATAATTTTTTATTATGTTATGTTAGTCACCATACAGTACATTAGTTTTTGATGTAGTGTTCAATGATTCATTGTTGGTGTATAACTCCCTGTGCTCCATGCAATACGTGCCCTCATTAATACCCATCACCTGGCTCACCCATCCCCTACCCTCTTCCTTTTGAACCCTTCAATTTGTTTCCCAGAGTCCACAGTTTCTCATGATACATCTCCCACTCTGATTCCCCCTTCATTTTTCCCTTCCTTCTCCTAACGTCCTCCATGCTATTCTTTATGTTCCACAAATAAGTGAAACCATATGATAATTGACTTTCACTGTTTTACTTATTTCACTCAGGATAATCTCCTCCAGTCCCACCCATTTTTATGCAAAAGTTGGGTATTCATCCTTTCTGATGGCTGAGTAATATTCCATTGTACATATGTACCACATCTTCTTTATCTATTCATCTGTTGAAGGACATCTAGGCTCTTTCCACAGTTTGGCTATTGTGGACATTGCTTTTATGAACACTGGGGTGCATATGGCCCTTCTTTTCACTATATCTGTATCTTTCACTAGTTCTGTGCAATTGCTGGGTCATAGGGTAGTTCTATTTTTAATTTTTTGAGGAACCTCCACATTGTTTCCCAAAGTGGCTGCACCAACTTGCATTCCCACCAACAGTGTAATAGAGTTCCCCTCTCTCCACAACTTCTCCAACATTTGTTATTTCTTGCCTTGTTGATTTGTGCCATTCTAACTGGTATAAGGTGGTATCTCAACATGGTTTTAATTTTAATTTCCCTGATGGTTAATGTTGATTAACACTTTTTCGTGTGTCTTTTAGCCATTTGTATGTCTTCTTTGGAGAAGTGTCTGCTGTGTCTTCTGCCCAGTTTTTCACATAGTTTTTCCAAAATAGAGCTAAAATTTGTCTTCCCTGGATCATTTCCTGTTATTCTTTGTTTTTCCATTGGGTCCATGGAGAATGTCTCCCCACTTTCTTTTCAAAAGCCTGAGGGATTTGATGAATCAGATGTCACTTTCCACCACTTCCATAGTCCCCCAGTCAACTTCCTTCCCTGGAAGGAAGTAATGTTTATTACTACAACATATCAACCTCATGAATTTTCTCACTTTACACTCATCTACCCAGGAAGATAAGAATAATTATTGACCCCATTTTATAGATGAGAAAACTGAAACTCCAAGAGGCTAAGTGACCTGTCTGAGGTCATACACCCAGACTCCAGATCCCACACTTTCTCTAATATACCAGGTTAAACTTGTCATATTTTTTCACTTCTGCCAAGGACACAGTTTTGAGTTTGTCTTGTATATCTGAAGGGTAAAGATACTGATAGCTGGGTCGCTCCCCAGGTAACAGAATTTTTTTTTAATTGGCCAAGGAACACACAGCTAGCAATGAGTCAAAGCTGAGATTAGCACCCAGGCTGCTAGATGCAGAGGAATGGAAAGGGTTCAACCAGATTACAATTCTCCTTCCTATGTGTGTGTTCTTGAACAAGTCTGGCCACCTCTCTGAGCTTCCATTTCATCTATAATATGTTTATAGATTATAAAATTGGAGTTCCATTCAAGGTAGCAAATCAAGTACACACTGAAACCACCCAATCCACTCCAACCTTAGAAATGACAGGAAAACATGAACATGAACAAGAGAAAATAGCAGAGGTATTATATATATAATATATATGTATATATACATATTATATATGTGTATATAATATGTATATATAATATGTATATATATGATATGTATATATAATATGTATATATACATATATATTATATATATACATATTATATTATATAGTCTTGTCACTG